>NC_138780.1:168695863-168828363 GCF_965119305.1 Pelophylax lessonae
CTGTTTGTGGGGAAAAAAAGACGTCAAATTCGTTTAGGTACAGAGTCGCACGACCACGCAATTGTCCGTTAAAGTCACGCAGTGCCGAATCGCAAAATACCCCCTTGTCAGGAAGGGGGTAAAATCTTCCGGGGCTTAAGTGGTTAAATTAAAGTCAGTCCTTTAACTACAGTCTAGTGATTTTTGAGTAGCTTGAGTTGATGTTATCTGTCTGCCGCAGGCACAAGGAAATGTTTCCTCAGTTCCCTAAGAATCACTTAGACCAGCCTTTCTAAACCTTTTTAACATGGAGGAACCCTTAAAATAATCTTCTGGTCTCAGGGAACCACTGCTTATACCCTCTTTACCCTGAGGAAGTCAAGCGTCTAGTGCCGCAACGAGTCAGATGGAACCAGGTAACGTCACTTCCAGTGGAATCGAAACCAAAAGTATTGGAGGAATGCCGCTTTGGTTATGTAATGTATGAGTCTGTTTGACTCTCTACTTAAAGTGGTTCTAAAGGTAAATAACCTTCTCTGTGAAGCAGTCCCCCTAGCCCCCCTAATACTTGCCTGAGCTCCATCTCAATCCAGCGATGTGCACGAGAGCCTCGGACTCCCTTGCTAGTGCAGAGGCTGCCTGTCACAGTCACAGATGCAAGCATGCCGACAACACTGGCTCAGTCTAGGGCAGTGATGGCGAACCTTGGTACCCCAGATGTTTTAGAACTACATTTCCCATGATGCTCATGCACTGTGCAGTTTAGTTGAGCATCATGGGAAATGTAGTTCCAAAACATCGGGGGTGCCAAGGTTCACCATCACTGGTCTAGGGGATGTTTTTACTTAGTTTTTTTTTTTTTGCAGAAACATGAGCAGGAGGATCTAGGGGTTAAGGATACTCCGAAATGAGAGCAGAAATCAACAGGACAAACTTCTTACAAAATTCTGTTGAAACAGCCTTGACTGGAGGTAATAGGGATTGGGCAGTAATTCTAGGTCTCTGTAAGAGCAGACTCAGTCCATCCGGTAACCTTTGGCACTCAATGTCAGGATTCAGCAGCTAGGGAGACCAGATAGATGTAGCTACACACGGAAACTGAGACCAATGTAGAAATCCTTAAAGGGAGATTTATTTACAGTAAAACACACAAACAAGCATACACAGCAAACAATGAACATAGGAAACTCCAGCAAACAAGAACCAACCAGAAAGACGAACATAACTAATGAACCTACAAATATTTACAATATAAGGGACAAGGGTAACAGGGATGCAAGGAAGGGGGGAATCATGACTGAGTACAAGAGCAAGGCAGTAGGGTAGGGTGTAGGATAGATAAGGATCACAGGACCTATCTGGTAGCAAGGAGCCAATCAGAAACGTGACATGACAGCTGAACACAGGTGTAACTGATCATTACAGCCTGCTGGCTTCTGGGAGACACCAGCTGGTGGACACTGGAACTGTAGCAATCAGCCCAGAGCAGCACAGTTCCACCAGCAGGTGAACTCAATCCTAACACTCAACTCCCTCTAGCACATTCACCCTGGAAGACCAAAAGCAATATGTTTTGGTCCGAATCTAAATTCAGAGGAATTTTTGGGTATTCAGAGATTCGGGTTTTCTGAATCTTTGAATTACAATGTTAACAAATTTTGTTGAAATTTATTTAGTTTTTTTTCTTTTATTAATTTCAAATTTTCGGAATTATTCGTATTCGGTTTGTTTTGAAAATGATTGACCGATTCAAATTCTTAGTGAAAATAAGCCGGGAAGTCAGCAACCATGTCCTTAACAACCAATGATTCATCAGCTGTCAGCGGGCTTCCTCACTAACAGCTGAATGTAAACATAATTGCCGGCAAATAAAAATTCAGAAAAATCATGTGGGGAGTCCCCCCAAAATCCATACCTGACTCTTATTTGCTCATGCAGTCTTGCAGGCCATGAAGGGGGGGGGGGGGGGACAAGCGAGTGCCCCCCCCCCTCCTGAACCATACCAGGCCACATGCCAACAACAGGGGGGGAGTGCTTGTCCCCAAAGCACCTTGTCCCTATCAACATCAACTCTTTCCCACAACACTGGCCCAGTGGTTGTGGGGGTGCAGTTGGTGACTTATCAAAATCTAGATGCCAAGATCCTGGCCCCTCTATGTGAATGGAAATTGGGTTTTTATTCACCAAAAAAAGTCAATGTTAATAAAAACACAACACCAGTTTTTGGCATGTAAACAATAAAAAAACGTTGCCCACCAAACACGACTGCTCGCGTTCAGAAACACAACCGAATGACAAGTAAACATAGGGGCAGGGGTTACCGGATGACTTAACCGGGTGACCCCACCCCCTTGTCTACCTCGCTTTGGGCAAGTGTCATGATGGGAGCACATCACCCGTTAATTCTGCCCCATGTTCGAGAATGACACTCGCCCATTGAGAGATAGACATGGGGGTGGGGTCACCTGGTTATGTCACCTGATAACCCCCGCCCCTATGTTTACCTGTCATTCAGCTGTGTTTGTTAATACAGTGGACACTTAATTGTTTTGTTTAAATTCTGCTGTCAGCGAGGAATTCCGACGACATCATATAAATCATGATTGTTAAGGATGCCAGCGGTCGCCCACTCCTTACCAACCAACTATTCTGATTTCTGAATATACAAAAGGAATGCCGAAGATATTAAATTCATTCTGAAAGATTAAATCCACCTCAATAGTGGATAAGTGTTTCTCGCACTCCATTTCTTGCAAAATTCAACCTGGACGACTGCCAGTCAAATGTCCACTGACCCTTCTTTTTCTTCATTGGGGCCGTTACAGATTCTAGATCAACTGTGGGTATAGGATTGTGTATGTGGAGGTTTTCTATTTGTATTTGTTTTGGTATTTTTCTGTGGGTTGAACTGGATGGACTTGTTTTCTTCAACCAGATTGTAACTATGTAAGCTTCTCTGACTCTCACATTTCCTATGCTCCTTGCCAAATGCCCACCTATTTGGATACCCACTTGCATTATTTGAACTGTATTGCCGAGACAACAGGAGTAAGGAAGTCAACACCGCTAAGACAGAAAGTAGTTCTTACTCACCCAGCGCTAAAAGACAATATGTGAATAAAATATTCCAATTTAAAATATAAAAATGATTAAAATGTTAAAAACGACCAAAAACAGGTCAACAGCTGCTGCTATAAAAACCAAAATAGAATATATAGGTGCAATAGATTCACTCTAAATGAATAAATAAATCTAAAACACTAGCAGCGCTATACTGTGCATATCACAACTTAATACATATACATAAAACAAAATAAATAAGAGTAAAAGACCACATGCATGTAGCAAAAGTCCCAGCTGAGAAATTATTGGCAGTCCAGAATGTATATCAAGGTAAGGGTGTGAAAGGGTTCCTGAAAACACCCCAAAACCTCCACCATCAAGACGTGCTCCCCGTCAAAATGGACACTCACCAGACTGCTGCAAATATCAAGCCTTTAATATCTCAGACAGATCCCAAATGATTGGACACAAAATCAGCTGCAATGCGGATCCAACTCGTAATTAGCCTCCATATGTGTTCCACTCACCAATGCCGTGTCATGGAACAATATAAATGAAGAGGGGGACACATAGCGTAACTCTGTATATTTATTGCAAACATAAAGACAAAACACTGCTCCCCGCTCCCATCCAAATCCTACTTACAGAGGTAAATGGAATGAAGGCATTACAAATGCATGAGACACGCTCTATCCATACCGCTGCTAACCGTGCAGATCCCTGTTGGCATTGTGACACCCCACAGGCAGACCTTTTACATATGTTCTGGTCTTGTCACTGCCTACACAATTTTGCCATAACTCAAAAGTTCCCAGACCGTTATATCCCTAAGGACCCAAGCTTCTTCCTCCTTTGCTACAATGACATTCTTCTTAAAATATACAAAAAAAATCAGTCCTTATTTATTAAGTGAATGTGGCCCAATCATGCTTTCCGGCTCTATGGAAGTCCTCCTCACCACCCACTTTACGGCAATGGTTCTGTCGAATTCAGGATATTGAACACATGGAAGATCTTTCCAGCTCTCTCAAAGGGACTACCACATAATTCCGCAACATATGGTCTTACTGGTAGGACTTCTCCTACTCAGATGCTTACAAACAGATACTCACTGTCTCTTACTCCTTCTCTTCGGGAAGCCAATAGCTTCCACTGCCTTCATAATACTCAACGCCTCCTTGAACTACCATCCTACGTGGAGTACCTGCTCCCTTCAGGCCTAGATGCCCTCCCACCTAGTGCATCTCCCCCCCATCATTTTTCTCTCCCTCCTTACTTTCTTTTTGCCCCCAGCTTTCCCTGAAGATTTCAACTGGTGCAGAATATCACCATCCATCTTAGTTCTTCCTTCTTTGAATAGTCAAGGTACTATTTTGTTGTCTGCATAACGACTCTTTTTCATGTTTACATTGTATAGATCGATTTAAGACTCTTGCCTTGCAATTATCCATGGGTTAACGCCTCAAGGCCTCCATGTTCTGTTGACTGTATTATTCCACTCCTGGGCAAATCCCGAAATACTGATCAATGTAATTTCCTATGTGAGTCTAATACACTTAAGGGCGAAATGCGTCAGACCCGTCACTGAGTTTGAGTGAGACTACCAAGGATATGTTGTACACAAATATATCACGAGAATTGTTTTCTCTTTTACTTATTTGTCTGTTTTAAATGTTTAATAAAACTATTTGTACTTTTGGAATATGTGGTTGATCAATTAACTTACGCTCACCCATCAGGAGCCCTCCTCAACAAATCCATCATTTTTACCAAGAGGAACCAGTATCATGCCACCTCCTTGGTGCCTGGATCAGTGTCCTCCATCTTTTTATTATTAATTCGGATTGGAGGTCTCCTGATTGCATTCATCACACCCAACAAGGCATCCCTTCTTTGTTTGGTTATACTGAGTCTTTACAATATATCTACTTGTAAATACTGGACATGCTATTCCTATATGTATTCTCTGCAAAAAACTTTAGAATCTTTAAATAAAGAATGTATAAAAAAAAACCACAGACACATTCCTAGTCTGCTGACTGGACAATCAAAGAGCAGATTCACACAGGGCCGGATTAAGAGCATCATGGGCTTGGTGCTGAGGATTTAGAAGGGCCTTAAGGGCCGTGCCTTGGCATGCACCCAGAGGAGGAAGGGTGCAGCCATGCATGCCTGATTCAACATGGGATGCTGTCTCTGAAGCCCATAAACACATCCATGCATCGGCAACTGTCCCTCCTTGTCCAGCCTTCGTGCTGTGTGGGGAGGTTCTGATGAAGCTGCCTGGGGAAGCGAGCATAGAAGCCAGACTTCTGTGTTTACAAGTGACAGAAGAGCGGTAACAGTGAATATGGCCAACCCGGGGCCTATATAAAGGTAGGGGCCTGGAGCTGCAGCTCCAATAGCCCCTATGTTAATCTGGCCCTGGATTCACAACTGCATAAAGTATTCTTTCTGCTCAATCTGCTCTCCTCTGCTGTCGGTATGTTCCTTGGCAGGACATGTGCATGTAACAGAGGCTGATTGGCTCCTATTATTACCCCTCCTATGTCTAGTCTGGGGGCTGCTGTATACAGGAGGACAACAGGCTGGTGGATGCAATTATTTCCTCTAGTTACACTTAAAAATAAATGTAATGATTTTTCATTAATATATAATTAAATAATATTTTTTTTTTTTTTTTTTATAATACCTGCCTAGAGCGCAACTTTAGATGAATATTTTAAGACCTATCATTATCTTGCTCATCTGATCATTATCTTTGCTATAATCTGCACCCTAATAGTTGCAGGTCTTACCTAAGGTTCCATCAGCACTATACCTTGACTTTTTGTTTTATGTCACTAAACTGTCATCTAGTAATGAGTCACATCAGATTTTTTTTTTTTCACATAATTGCCTTAAAAGCTAGTTAGACAGGAATGCAAATGTGAAATATGAAGATGATGAAGGTAGCTTAAAAAAAAAATGAATGAAATATGCCTTTGTTAAACAGCACCTAAACCCATAGGTCAGCCATGTTGGTGGGTGAATGGTTTGGGAGGGGGGTAGATTACGTCTCCCCCCCTGTCTTTTCGCAGTCGTTAAACGGTTAATTGTCACAGACACAAGACTTGCAGCGAAAAACAACATCCGTTCTCTTTCAGTTTCCTGGAAGTAAAGTGTGGTTGGGCAGATGGTACATTTTTGTCTAAACTAAATGATTCAATGGTTGTACATAATGCCGGGGCTTAGCCTGTCTCTGCTGGGGAGGGGAGGGGGGGTGTAATGTACATGATAACAGAACTCCATCTGCAGATGTACTACCTGTTTAAACATTTAAGGGCCGTGACACTGAGTGATGATTAGTCTTTTGCAGTTAATCTACTAGTGCTGTGTTTGCTTAGTTGAGGTAGACGAGGCCTGCGACTAGTAAGGAGGTATTACCTATATTATACTGTATTACCTATATTATTATTACCTATATTATACTGCATAAGCTTATAATGAATAAGGGTGGACAGGAGTGATTTTGGCAAATTATTTCACTGTTGGTAAAATGGGGGCTCCTAATTTTTCTCATTGAGCTGCTTAGGTTTTCAATTAATTAAAAAAAAAAAAAGTCATGCCCTACATTTCTCCACTTGACTCCAGGGCCGCTGTTAGAAATCATGGGGCCCCAAACAGCACTCCTGATGTGGGCCCCCATAACCCCATCTCCCCCCTCCCCTGGGGGTTAGTGGAAAAGCAGCACTGACTTTATCTGCCTACACCTCAAAAATTGATAAAAAGTCCCTCCTCTGCTCCCACCTCCTGATGGGGCCCAGGGAAATGTAATTTAAGCCTGGTAAGCAAGTAGGAGTGAGGGTGTGGACTAGTAAAATCCATTTATTAATTTAGGCAGAAATAAACAATAAAGCTGCCCTGGGACCCCCTTTTTAGCTGATGGGGCCTGGGCCCCCCTGGTTAGATGATGGGGCCTGGGCCCAGTACAACAGGGCTTGTTGTACTGCCTTGACAGCGGCCCTGCTTAACTCTAATTGAATCTAATCAAAACAATGTGTACATTTTGGGTGAAAGTTGGTTACATCTTGGGTGAAAACATTTGTAAATAGACCTCTCTTTCTATTTGTGTTTTTTTTTATTTTTTGACAGTTATTTGTGTACCTTGTAAAGGTACCCCCCCCCCCCCCCATAAATACTTACCTGAGCCCGGTCTCCATCTAGTGATGTGCATGAGAGCCGAGGCTCTTTCTGCTCTCTCTCTTCTCAATAGACATTGGCTCCTGCTGCTGTCAATCACAGCCAGTGAGCAGAGAGCGGGGGGCAGGGCCAAGCCAGGATCAAGCTTCCATAGCAAATGGTTTGCTATTAGGGCACTTGACGGTGGGGGGGGGGGAGGAGCCAGGAGCACCAGCGGGGGAACCAAGAAGAGGAGATACTTACCTGAGCCTGATCTCCATCTAGCGATGTGCATGAGAGCCGGGCTCTTTCTGCTCTATCTCTCCTCAGTGGACATTGGCTCCTGCTGCTGCCAATCACAGCCAGTGAGCAGAGAGTGGAAGCAGGGCCAAGCCTGGATTGAGCTCCCATAACAAAAGGCTTGATATTAGGGCACTTGGCGGGGGCAAGGAGCCAGGAGCACCGGCGGGGGAACTAAGAATAGGAGATACTTACCTGAGCCTGATCTCGATCCAGCAATGTGCATGAGAGCTGAGGCTCTTTCTGTTCTCTCTATCCTCAATGGACATTGGCTCCTGCTGCTGTCAATCACAGCAAGTGTGCAGCGGGATACTTACCTGAGCCTGATCACGATCCAGCAATGTGCATGAGAGGCGAGGTTCTTTGTGCTCTCTCTCCTCAATGGACATTGGCTCCTGCTGCTGTCAATCACAGCCAGTGAGCAGAGAACGGGGGCAGAGCCAAGCCGAGATCGAGCTCCCATGCTATGGGGCCACTTAGCGGGGGGTGGGGGAGAAGCCAGGAGCACCGGCGGGGGACCCCAGAGGAGGAAATACTTACCTGAGCCCGATCTCAATCTAGCGATGTACATGAGAGCCAAAGCTCTTTCTGCTCTTTCTGGAGAGTAAAACTAACTGACAGCTTCTTCTGTCTCTGTTGGTGGGATCTCTGTGCTGTGTTCCCAGGTCAGCACACCTGCTGTGCTCATTACGAGGGGCTCCCATCAACCCAGCTAGATTTTTAGATTTCTCTTTGTGGCAAATGTAACAGGAGGAGCTGAAAAACACAAAGTTGGGCCGTGACACCCAAAACTCTCATGTGGACAATAACAGAGTCAGAAAGACCAGGGAGATCTCACTGTTGGATTATTCAAGATAGATAAGAAGCCAGAGGATTACTCTGCCCACCAGGGTCCATCTTGAAATGGCTCTTTGAGACTGTTCCCATCCTTGTGTTCCCCAAAACATTATATCTATCAGGAAGGAACACTCAAGCCTATACCGTCATATGGTAATAGGCCAGTTCATATATAAGTGTTGCTACTGTGGTGCGCTTAGGAGCGTGATCCCAAATTTGTTTGCAGGTTTTTGGGGCCACTTCACCTGAAATGCAATATAAAGTTGCATACCTAAACTTCACAAAATTGTTAAAGGGCAATTAGAGTTGCCTATGTCTTAGCATGATAGCCTAGATCAAAAGATATATACACTATAATACCTATATATAATATCTATATATAATATATATATTATATACAATATAAATATATAATACCTATATATAATCAATATATGATCAATAGATATATACACTATAATACCTATATATAATATCTATATATAATATATATAGATATTATATGCAATATAAATATATAATACTTACATATAATACACTATAGTATATAATAATAGTATTGGGACTCTTGCCTTTACATGCACATGTACTTAAATGGTATCCCAGTCTTAGTCTGTAGGGTTCAATATTGGGTTGGCCCACCCTTTGAAGCTAGAGCAACTTCAACTCTTCTGGGAAGGCTGTCCACAAGGTTTAGGAGTGTGTCTAGGGGAATGTTTGACCATTCTTCCAGAAGCGCATTTGTGAGGTCAGGCACTGATGTTAGACGAGAAGGCCTGGCTCACACTCTCCGCACAATTCATCCCAAAACTGTTCTATTGGGTTGAGGTCAGGACTCTGTGCAGGCCAGTCAAGTTCCTCCACCCCAAACTCGCTCATCCATGTCTTTATGAAGCTTGTTTTGTGCACTGGTCCAAATCATTTGGTGGAGGGGGGATTATGGTGTGGGGTTGTTTTTCAGGGGTTGGGCTTGGCCTCTTAGTTCCAGTGAAGGGATCTCTTAAGGCGTTAGCATACCAAGACATATTGTACAGTTTCATGCTCCCAACTTTGTGGGAACAGTTTGGGGATGGCCCCTTCCTGTTCCAACATGACTGCACACCAGTGCACAAAGCAAGGTCCATAAAGACATGGATGAGCTAGTTTGGGGTGGAGGAACTTGACTGGACTGCACAGAGTCCTGACCTCAACCTGATAGATCTCCCTTGGGATGAATTAGAGCGGAGACTGTGAGCCAGGCTTTCATGTCCAACATTAGCACCTGACCTCACAAATGTGCTTCTGTAAGAGTGGTCAAACATTCCCATAGACACACTCCTAAACCTTGTGGACGGCCTTCCCAGAGGAGTTGAAGCTTTTAGAGCTTCAAAGTGTGGGCCAACTCAATGTTGAACCCTACAGACTTAAGCACCGTACACATGATAAGAAATTCGGCTGGGAAATTTCATCCGACGACCGATCTGCCGATTTTGGGCTTGTTAGTATTTTTTTTTTTCGACAGCCGACTCCGACTTTTCGGCTGACAAAATCCTGATGTGCAGGCATTAAAATGTTTGTCCTCCGCCAACACACGTTCCAATTTTCATCTCGTTAGTTCAGATTTCGACGGGGAAAAATCTTATGAGCAAGACTAGGCATGCTCAGAGATGAAAGAACACAAAGAAAGCAATCCAACACATGACATCACTTCTGAAGTAGAGTTCTGTCGTACAGGAAAATTCGTGTGCAGTCTAGAGCACATTCCAACCAACAGACACCACTCTGGACAAAAGACGGACGAATTTGTTGTGTGTGTACGAGGCAGGTGTCCCAATACTTTTGGTAATATAGTGTAGATAGATAGATAGATAGATAGATAGATAGATAGATAGATAGATAGATAGATAGATAGATAGATAGATAGATAGATAGATGGCCTGTAGCTGCAAACTGCAACCTGCCAGTTCCCATGGAACACAGCCTCAGGCAACTGATGTCATTAAACTAACAAAATGGCTCTCCCTGCAACTTCTATATGACAGGTGCACTCCAATTCCCATCTTCAAAGCAGCTTCAGCCTTATTCTGTGGTAACTTTGGTCATGTATTATGATTGTGGTTATTATTTCCTTAAGACGCTGGATAGGTCTTGAAGGTACAGAATGATCACAGTGTGATACGGTGACATAACTCTGGGCAGGCACTTCCTGCCGTATGGCGTTATGTGGCCGCTCTCTGCAACACTTCAGCATCCTGTCTCTGTCACAAATATCAAGCCTCTTCATGGCCCACTGCACACTCTATAGGGTGAGGCCTCGTTATTTTGCTGTATGCACTGAACACAATTTGATCATATTGTACCTCAACATCCAGGAGGGTTTTTGCTGTTTTTTATATCTGAATGATATCAGGTACAGTACGTTTGTGTTAATTTATTGAAGCAGCTCACAGAACTCAGCCTATGGAAAAGTTTACCAGGGCGATCACGTAGAGGCGCATGTGCACTGTGACAAAAAGTAGCCATGGATAATCTAAGGGGTTTCCAAGAGTTTCACTTCACCATAAAAACAACCCAATCCCCAGAAAGATTTCCCCATGCAGACAATTAAATTTGATAATGAACAGCTCTGAAAGTAAAGGGCCCACCATATCCTCTTCTTCATGGGATAAACACTCCAGTTTCCACCACAATCCCCATACAAATCTCCTTGTAGCCCAAGTCCAGGCCGGAAGAAAATTCCAGGCTTGTTCTTTCTAGGGGGGGATTAAAATGTCTTTATTACTTACCTTACATATGCTCTGGTTATGGCATTCGGGGCCATGGGTGGCCCTTCAGCATCATCAGATACAATGCAGGACTACCAACCCTGCATTGTACATGGA
This sequence comes from Pelophylax lessonae, assembly GCF_965119305.1. Lineage (NCBI taxonomy): Eukaryota > Metazoa > Chordata > Amphibia > Anura > Ranidae > Pelophylax > Pelophylax lessonae. The sequence continues at coordinate 168,707,065 of NC_138780.1, forward strand.
GGAATCAAGAGTGTGACCGTGGCCAGTGAGACCCTAGAGTGGAGGTTTTGAGGGACCAGTCTCACCATTGGAGGGACCAGTAATGGAGCAAGGAATAAGGTACTGTAAGTAGTACATCTTATACATCTACCCCCTAGGCCAGTGATGGGGAACCTTGGCATCCCAGATGTTTTGGAACTACATTTCCCATGATGCTCATGCACTCTGCAGTGTAGCTGACCATCAGGGGAAATGTAGTTCTAAAACATCTTGGGTGCCAAGGTTCCCCATCACTGCCCTAGGCAAATACAAGCATTTAACCCTTGCAGTGGTTGCAGTTAACTCTAGCAGTCATTTTTACTTTTGCCCAGAATTGCCTTTAGTTTTATTTATTCTTCTTCTGCTGTTCTCTGTCATCTCTTCTTCTCTGTATATACTACTACTATGACTGCATTAGCTTTGTTGAGGAAAGTAATGGCACTGCAAGTACCGGCTTGGCTCTACTCGGCCCTGCTTGGCCCGGTTTGCTTTTCCACTGCTGGTACCGCATGGTACGGTGTTGGAACGGTTCGGTACGGTACGGTATGGTTTGCTTTTCCACTAAAGTAGTACTAAAGTTAAGTGAGTGGGATAACAACGGGGTGGGTGGGATTCTGGGATTCTCTGACCAATCAGTGGCTAGTAGTGACTGCATGCAAAGGATTGTGGGATATGGTACTGGGTATGGTACCTCTTGGAACCACAATCGAGGTGGTACTGTTTTTGAGAGCCGTACCGTTCGGTTCCATGCAGTGGAAAAGCGCCGCCGTACCGTGCCGAACCGTTCCTACACCGTACAATGTGGTACCAGCAGTGGAAAAGCACAAAAGCGAGCCGAACCGTTCGGTTCCATGCAGTGGAAAAGCGCCATAAGAAGATAGCGCTGGACCCGTAGGGTTATCATCCTGGTATTATTAACTTAAGGTATTGATGTTGGAGTAAATGAACTGGTTCCTGGGCAGGCGGCTTCTACACCCCAGAGGATCTCTACAGTCTCCTTAGCTTGTAGTGGAATGTAACAAAAACTGGAATTGAAATGCCATGCCACTGCTAAGAGGTCCAGATACAACTATATATTTTTTTAAAAGTCAGGGGTACAATTCAAAAAAAGTAACTAACGCGTTTCAGGGGGTCCAAGCACCCCCTTCATCGGGCTAGAAAAAACAAGAAAAATTCAATATAAATTTGATATCAATACAATAACCCCTCCACAAGGTCATAATTAAAACCAGATAGTCAATCGTAATGGGGCTGTCAAAATGAATATACAAAAATGAGAACATGATTGCTGAACTATATCGTTAGGATGGAAAAATAAAAAACTAAAACCATTAATAATAATTATTACTATTATTAAAATGATACTTTCTGGTATATAGGTTAACCTTACCTGAATGACAAAAAAAAAATACATATATATATATATATATATATATATATATATATATATATATATATATATATAGTTCAGCACTTCCCATTTTTGCATATTCATTTTGACACTTCCTTTTTCTGTTTGGTTTTATTTATGACCCTGTGACAAGGATATTGTATCGATATCAGATTTTTTTTCCACTGTAGATAGAATGGCGTAGGATTAGACACTCTGCAATATTTTAATTGCTGCCTGTGTACCAAATGGGGAAATTTTTCCTTCACTCCTGTTAGGACAAAGCATGATAGAAAATGTTTCCAGCAGAGGCATATTACAGTGGGGAAGGCTGCTACAAGGTTACAATACAATTTTGAAAAAAAAAATAATAAAAAAATTCTAAAAATAATTAAATACAGTAGTGTAAAATAGGAATGCATTAAGTAACCTTACCAAAATAGATTTTTCTGCACAATTACCTATTTTGAATAAAATTTGCAGAAGTAAAATGTCCTTTTTTTCCTTAAAGAGGAAGTAAACTCTGCTTTTTTTTTTTGCTTTTTTCTTTCCTGCAATTAAAGGCATAATGTGCTAGTATGCATCACATACTAGCACATTATGTGACACTTACCTGCAAATTAAGCCCTCATCCTTCCAGTGGAGGCCTAATCCATCTTTTCCTGTCTTCCTTTTGGGTCTGCGGACTCTGGCTGTGTGACGTCACTCCTGCGCATGCACATGGGAGCCGCTAATCACGGCACAGGGCTAGAAACAGCACGGGAGGCCGATCCTTCAGAGCGCATGCGCTGATGGCGTCATTGGTGCAGTAAACATTAAATATCTCCTAAACGGTTCAAGTTTAGGAGATATTTACAGTACCAAAAGGGAACCTAATATACATATTAGTGCCTCCTCATCAGTGCCACCTAATCACTGCCCTTCAGTGCCACCTCATCAGTGCCCATAAGTGCCACCTTATCAGTGACATCAGTCCAGCCTATCAGTGCCCAAAAATAAAAAAACCCAAAGGTAATAACATCACCAAAAAAAAAAAAGCTCTATTTGTGTGAAAAAGCTATAAAAAAAAATTCATTTTCATTTGGTGTTGCATGACCGTGCAATTGTCATTCAAAGTGTGACAGCAATGAAAGCTAAAAATTGGCCTGGGCAGGAAGGGGGTGAAAGTGCTTTGTATTGAGGTGGTTAATGTCCTTTGTATTTTTTCCTTTTTTGTGTATTTGATAACTTTTTTTTTTAATTTATGTTTTTTTATTTTGCTTTTTTACATTGTTTTTCTTTCTGCAAAAACAACCTAAAATAATCAGGCCATTTTTTTTTTTTTTTTTTTAGCGGAACAAGTCTAGGATTGATAAAAGGAACTTCCATCATCTTCAATAGTTCCCTAAAGGCCTTAAAAAAAAAACACCAAAAATGACTTTTATCTGGAGTCAGCACCAGCAGCGTATGTGTTTGGATTTTTTTGCATGCAACAAGAGATTCTATTTGTAAGTAGCTTTTCGTCTTTTAAATAATACATTTTGAATGATATCACACTATCGGAGGTCTCTCTCTCTCCTTGATTGAGCCTAATAGACCCACAGGATGAGGAATCCTTAGTTCCAGTTTGATGTGGAGTACTGCTGATGATACCCTCCGATCAGATGATCCATTGTTTCACTACTGTGCCTTGCCAGACCTCCTATAATCTGGGGGGTCGGCATTTTTGGTAAGCAGCTTGATTTACCTAGGTGGTGGGTTCACGGATAACATTTAATTACAGCAGCTCGTGTGGACATCACTGTTGGAGCACACTGGACTGGATATATTTTGAATACACTTATGAATTTATATTTTGTTTCATTTTTTGAATTTATTTATTTTTAAAAAAATGTCACACACAAATGACTGTGTATTTTCAATAACACACTGGTATATTTTGGAGTTGATACACATCTATGATATAAATGACTAAGATCTAGGTCTACGTTATTTTGCATTACCTAATTAATTTTTTTGAAAATGACTGTTGTATTTTCAATTGACATTGTACTTTGATATTATTTGTTGATCTATATTTCATTACAGATTATAGAACCCTTTCGAGTCAAGCTCCTGAAGAAGCAGTGTACCCGCGAAACATGTAGAATACGATTGGATCTTGTCTGGGGTTATTCCCCCCTCTAGGGGAGACAACACAGCCAATCAGTAGTGTATTTAGGTTTTGTGCTGCCCTAGGCCTGACTAAACTTGGGCAGCCCCTAATTTGAATACAACCCACCCCTTCCTGTAAAGGCCACACCCTTTCCTGTTTATGACCCGCCCTGTCATCTGTAAACCACAGACCACAACCACAGTCTGAGTGTCCATCAGTGCAGCCTCATCAGTTCCCATAGGTTTAGCCTCATCAGTGCCCATCAGTTCAGCCTCATCAGTTCCCATAAGTTCAGCCTCATCATTGCCCATCAGTGCAGCGTCATTACTGTCCATCAGTGCGGCTTCATCAGTGCAGCATATCAGTGCAGCCTCAGCGGTGGCCATCAGGGGGCAGCTTTTTTGCTGCCCCCCCTGCAAAGTGCCGCCCTAGGCCTGGGCCTTGTCGGCCTAGGCCAAGATACAGCACTGCAGCCAATACCCAACCCCTAAGAGGAGGTGTTGTACGTTGTATTTTGCTGGTTTTGGATCCATTTTACAGTGGATCATGTCTGGATTCCTGTGATGTATGTTTCTACCAATATTATTTTTTTTTCTTGTGTGTTGCCCCTTAAGGGGATGTTTATATATATAAATATATATATATATATATATATATATATATATATATATATATATATATATATATAATACATTTTGTATTTTTATAATACTTTCTCATTGTGAGTTCATACGGTACCATGAAAGTCTTCAGTGCCTCCAGTTTGCTAGTTTTTTTGTCGTACCCAATTTTAGGATGAAGGTACCTTGTTAATTATTTAATATTTTGTGCAGCACACATCATCATATACATTTGTGGACTTATACCTGATTATTATTTTACCTTGGAGATATCTTAATTTTCCTTATACTTGGTTTTGGTTGTTTATGAACTTTTCACATTACGCAACTCTTTTTTTAGACAATTTTCACCTGACTATTATTTCGCCTTTCCAATCAACTCCAATGCATTTTGCCAAAATGACGAAATGTAACACAAATTTTTTAATTTTTCACAAAAATTTCAGACACATGAAGACTCTCTAATTGAAAAAAATAACTGGATGACATTATCACTCCCTATTTTGCTCCATTGGTCCTTGAGCCTCGCCTGCAGCAATAGTCCATTCCATAGTCGCAGAACTGACACTCACAATGTTATGACAGTTAAAATCCCAGTTTTGATGCTGGTAAAGCCTCTTCATTTAACGGATTATACAGCACAGAATGTGAAATTGCAGAGTCGTGTTACTCTTTGTGTGAGCGGAGAACACAGGCATGCCTCCCCTTGAAAGTGGTGGTTAGCATGTGGTCAGAAAACAGTTTAATTATGTCCCTCAAGGTGGGTCGAGCCCAACAGGTGGCTCAGAGGAGCTGCAGTTTGTGCCGTTCAGTTAAACTGTCTTGCACAGGCTGTTTCAGTCACCACAATACTTGTGGGAAAAGAATGATGTAAGTCTTGTCACACGATACGTCTCTCCTTGTCGGAGTCAAACATCAGGTCATTGATAAGCAGAATTTTTAATGTTCTCACAATTTCCAAGACCGGGGGTCTTACCCAGCTTGGGGCGGGTGGAGTCCTTAAAGAATTAGCTAATAATGTAAAAGATTATGATGATGATGGCTTTAGATGAAAGTGCTTAATGCATCTACTTCTATTTCTGTAACAGTACTTCCACCTGCACAGATACAGTACTAGACAATGGCGGAGCTTTACTCCGCAGGCCAGATACTCTCTGCGAGCAGAAAGAAACCCCAAAGTCAAAACTGGCCAAATTTTCCAGTGCAGAATTACCGGAAATGAGCTAAGTTCAGAAATAGGACTGACGACTATAACAATGTAAACTGAAATGTTGTATAGTCTAATATTCTACTGAAAACATTGCATATTTACTCATAGGTGTTAATAAAACCTCAGACTAGGAATATTACATAATAAGCAAAAATGGAAATGAATGAATGTGTGTCACATAAGAAAGAGAGAAATAACAATAGTAGAATAATTATTAGTAAGTTAAGTGGGGTACACACTATAAGAAAATCGGGCAAACGATCGTCCAATTTTCCTCCTTGTTTCACAGCAAATCGGAACTGATGAATGAAAATTCGTACGAAAATTCTGGTACGACAAAGGCTTTTTTTTGTTGTTGTTTATTGTTTCTGATCATGCGCAGCCTTCCTTTTCTGATTTTTCTTGTGCAAAAAACCGTACGAAAACTGTACACGTTAAGGAAAATCGTTAGTTTTTTCCCGTACGAGAAAAATTTTGGAGTTTGTCCCTTTGAGAATTTTTGTACTTTCTTCGGCTGTAGAAAGTTCTGTACACACTATACGAAAATCACACGAAAATTCTTTGGACGAAAATGTTTGCCCAATTTTCTTATAGTGTGTACTAGCCTTAAAAAAATTAGAGTGATAGTATAATAATAGTAGTTAGAGTAACAAAATATTAGAATAATAAAATATTTATAGTAGTAATATTAGTATTACGTTGTAATGAAAGGAAAATCTGGATGGCTGCTCACCAAACTGGGATCTCAATGCCTTTATTTGCATAAAACCATAAAGAACATGAAGAGCACTACATGTACAAGCAAGAGAGGGATGGCTTACGCCAGTGGTGTCCAAACTTTTTTCAAAGAGGGCCAGATTTGATGAAGTGAACATGCGTGAGGGCCGACCATTTTGCCTGACATTCTTTGGACCATTAAAATTAAATGCAAATTAACTATTTTATGCAAAGTTTGTTGCAAACGGCATACTTTTCATTTCGTCACATGGATGACAAATCTAAACAGGTGTTATGCCAGTTATCAAGGAGAGAGCGCTGGTCCTGTTATACTAGCGCCAAATTTATTTTTGTTTTTTAGTGCTCCCTTATCAGGCTAAAGCCTCGTACACACGATCAGATTATTGAACGATCTTGCGTCCGATTTTTGTTGCATGTTTGTCTCATATCGAAAGTGAAGAGGTTACTTTCATACGAAAATTCCCGTACGACAGAATTCAACTTCAGAAGTGATGTCATGTGTTGAATTGTTTTGTATGTGTTCTTTCGTTTCTGAGCATGCCTAGTCTTGCTATTACAATTTTTTTCAGACAATAACTGTACTAATTAAAGGAAAATCGGACGTTGTGTTGACGTACGATAAACATTTTATAGCCTGCACATCCAGATTTTGTCATCCGAAAATTCGTTATTGGCTGTTGAAAGCACTATACTAACAATCCGAAAATCGTCAGATCGTTCGTCGGATGAAATTTTACTTCCGATTTTCGTATCGTGTGTACAAGCCTTAAGTCTGAGGCCATATTGAGCAAGGGATATAAAGCTGGTGGGGATGGGCGGTGGATGCTAACATTTAGTGTATTCACAAGTAACATGGGTGTTGAAATATTCAGAGATCCCAGTGATCCTGAGCAGCGCTCTGAGATTCACAGGGACCACAAAAATATATTTTTCCAAATTATCTGTGGGGCCATATTAAAGCGGCCTGGGGGCCGCAAATGGCCCGCAGGCCGGACTTTGGACATGCCTGGCTTACGCGTTTCACACACAACTTGTGATTTATTAAGCATTATTGGGGCTTTGAGCAAGCACAATTCATGTATAAAACGGGTAAGTCGTTCCTCCTCCCTTGCGTGTACATGTAGCGCTCTTCATGTTCTTCATGATTTTATGCAAATAAAGGCATATGAATCTCAGTTTGGTGTGCAACCATCCAGATTTTCCTTTCATTTTTGCTTCAGTTGCTACTGGGTGGGCACCCTGTAGTGAGGAAATCATGCCACTGGAGCTGGCTCACCTGTAAGCAGCGTGGATCTTTTGTGTAGTATTAATATGTAAAAAGAGTAGCAGCCATAGTAGTAAAAATAGCATTAGTAAAGGTGCTGTTAGTAATATTAGGTATAGTAACAGAAGTAGTAATAATAACATCAATAGCAGTAATGGTACTACTATGACAATTACTACTACTACTACTACTACTACTACTACTACTAAGCAGTAGTGGTAATAAAAACAATAATGATAGTAGTAGTAGCAACAGTAGTAGTAGCAGTGGTAGTAGTAGTAACAGTAGTAGTAATAGCAGTGGTAGTAATAGTAACAGTAGTAGTAGTAGCAGTCGCAATAGTAGCAGCATTACCTGTAGTAGTAATATAATAATTGCAACAGTAGTAATAATGATACTAATAGTCGTAGCAGCAGCAGTAATAAAAAATAGTATTAGTAAAAGTAGTAATAGTAATAATAACATCAATAGCAGTAACAATGGTACTACTACTAAAATTACTAGTAGTAGTAATGCTAGCAGTAGAAGAAGTAATAATACTAATAATAGTAGCAGTAGTTGTAATAAAAACAATAATGATGGTAGTGGTAGTAGTAGCAGCAACAGTAGTAGTAGTAGCAGTAGCAGTGATATTTGAAACATCAAAGGTAGTAACAGTAGCAGTAGTAGTAATAGTAGTGACAGTAGTAGCATTACCATTAGTAGATTAATAATAATAATAATAGCAACAGTAGTAATAATGATAACAATAGTGGTAGCAGCAGTAATAATAATACTAATAATAGGAGTAGTAGTGATATTATTATTATTTTAATTACTTTTTTTTTTTTTTAGATTGTAAGCTCTCGCAAACCCTTTTGTATTGCAATTGTACAGTCTTCTTTATTTTGTAAAGTGCTGCACAAACTGTTGGCTCTATATACATCCTGTATGATTATAAAAATATTAGTAATAAAAGATTTTTTAAGCTATAAATCAGTGTCAGTCAACAAGCTTGGAAGGGTCAATAAGGGGGATTTTGGATAAAGCAGCCCTCTCACTAGCACCCATACTGACAGTGTATTGAAGCTGCTGTATGGAAAGGATTGGAAAAGCTGACAAACTGCATAGAAAGAGATTAGCGTCAGTCAAGAACAGAAACTGTGTTTTAATTCTGATTGCCAGTGCTTTGAGCAGTCAACCCCTTTAACCCCCAATCCCCCCCCCCTCGCCCTGCATTTTGTTTTGTTCCTATTATTGGGGGCTTTTTTTGTCTATAATTTTATTTTTTTGGTTGAAATTAGGTCAACTGTCACTTCTAGCTGGTGTCTCATCCAAACTGTTTTTTTTTTGTTGTTTTTTTGCTGCAAGGCTTTTCCTTTAAAGGGTGGTATTTTTATTATTTTTGGGAGTTTTTTTTACTGATGGAAAAATGAATTTTTCCTTATTAAGGCTCACTAATAAATAAGAATGCATCCCAAGCCTGGCATAGAGATGGTTTTACCTTGACTGACCTAATGCTACAAGAATGTCATTACTATGAACTGACCACTATCTGCTCATTTCCAAGGGTTACGATTGGTTAATACCAAAATACTCCTGTTTATACCACAGTCAAAACTTGGAATAAGTTAGTCTCTCACCAGGGCTGCACACACATGCACCTGGTTTGAACATCTGCCAAGCCGTAGAAAAACGGGCAGGACTCTTTGGCAAAAGGCATCTATAGCTAGGTGACGGGTACTCTTTTTTTAAAACAATTGGGGTCTATTAGGCTCTAGATCTCTACTCTGCCCCTAAAACATCTGACCACACCAAGATTGGTGTGATAAGATGCTTTCCCAACTTTCCAATGGCGCTGTTTATGTCCGAAGTCATAAAATGCTCGTAGCTTCCGGTATCTTAGACCATAGAGATGATTGGAGCAATTCTGGTCTCTAATCAGCTCTATGGTCAGCTGATGGAACCACCGGCTGCAGTCTCGGGTTACCCGGTGAGACAGGAGAGCCAGAGAAAACGGTGGAAGGCGGCAGGAGGGGGTAGTCCCCTCCCACTGCTTGTAAAAGCAGTCTAGTGGCTAATTAGCCACTAGTATTGCTTTTACATGAAAGCCAATCACTGGCTGTATAAAAAGGATACCAAGATGATGCCTAAATCTGCAGACATCATCCTGGTATGACCACTCAAAGTCCAGCGACATACCAGTACATTGCTGGTCCTTGTTGGGCATATATTGTATGGTTCTTTTTTTTTTAATGCAGCCTGTGGGCTGAACGAAAAAAGAGAACCTAACAGATTCCTCCATTCACATCAATCGATATGGATGAAGAAATCTCTGCCAGAAGATGTGTGATATGCCCACCATTAGACCTCCCAGCATCCACCACTTTTAATGATGGGCATACATGCAATGTTTTTTTTTTTTGTTCAGCCCATGGGCTGACTGAAAAAAAAGAACATAGCAGATTCCTCATTCGCATTGAGCGATGTGGATGAAGAAATCTCTGCCAAGAAGTGTAAAAAATATATGGCAAAGTATAGGGGAGGTCCGCCCTCTGTGTACACCCCATCCCCTATGCTTTTCCCTATATTTTTAACTGCGCTGGTGAAATCCCTCCTACAGCACTGCAATCATTGATTTATGCATATGCTGAGAGCAAACGCTGTTGCTGTCAGAACAAACAAATCAGTGCTGCAGCTGATGGGCATACCTGCAAAGCAAACAGTGGTTAACAATAAGACAAAAAACAAAAAACATTACAATATAATAGTATACAGTACAGTAAAACAGTAGAATGGTGGTATCTACAAAGAAAACTATGGTTAACAATGAAAAACAATAACAATACATTAAACTATAGCAGAATATTATAAAGTACAGTAAAACAGTAAGAACAGAAAATTAACTCAATAAAACGACAACTATTTTGGGCTTTTTTACTTTACTTTTCTTTTACACTTTTTTTGTAACTGTAAAAAAAACTTTAAACAATCCAGGCTAGGATCTCTCAAACTACGATAGCCATCTAACCTCTTTCTAGACCCTGTGTGAAAGTGTGCCCTAGTCTGTGCCATGCTATGCCCTGGCCTATACTAATACTCTACTAGTGTGTGGTAGCAAAGGAAACAGTCCCCGATGCAGAGACCAGGACAGCATTTTCTACAGACATGACATCTTTGGAGGTGTCTTTGGGTAGGGGTACCAGGAAGGACATCCGGAAAATGCCTCTCATGCAGCCAGGTTACTGCATCTGGATTGTGAATTTGGGCCACAGCACCTTCTGGATACAGAAGGGCTGTGATGATCTCTTCTTGGAATTTTAGGAAGGATCCACTTCTTTCTGACGCTTTGTATAGCACATAAGCGTTAAGTGTATAGACACTTTTTTGTACCAGCCTCTGGCCTTACGGGCAATTAAGTAGGGCGCAATCATCTGGTTAGTAAAGTTAGTAAAGTCCATCCCTCCCATATTAAGGTTGCGGTCGTGGACACAGAGGGGATTCTCAACAACATCAGTCGCCATTGCAATTTGACTGCATCAATGGAGGATAGAAGGAAAACATTCCGTGTATCCCTCTACTTCACTGCAAGCAATTTATTACAATTCAAGCAGGCTCTCTCCCCCCGTTTATGTCAGGAATCTACAAGCCGTTGGGAGAAACCTCGGCTTTTAGGTTGCACGATGCCACATGCGCCAATTCCAGAATCAGAAAGGTGACTAAAAAGTGGCACACTTGTGTAGTAATTGTCCACGTATAAATGGTACCCCTTTCCAAATAAGGGTGACACCAAATCCCAAACAATCTTGCCGCTGCTCACTATGTAGTCTGGGCAGTTGGGGGGCTCCATATTGCTATCCTTTCCCTTGTAAATCCGGAAACTACATGTATAACGTGTTACCCTGTCACAGCGCTTATACATCTTGACCCCATATCTGGCACGCTTGCTGGGGAGAAACTGTTTGAAAACAAGGCGGCCAGAAAACTTAAAGCGGTTGTATACTCATTCTGATCACTTTTCTCTAAATTAATAATAGCAGGCTATGTTATTTATTGTAAATTTTTATTCTCCTCTTATCAGCTTACTTTCTGAGTAATTGTTGTTTTTCTTTTAAATGACGCCAGCCGCGCATGCAACGTTAGCACTAATTTTCCGGCAAGCTTCTGCTGCCGGAAAAATGCTGGGTCTATGCCGGGGCTGCATCATTTTCTACTGTTGTCGTCAGCCCCGAGATCCCGTGAGACTCTGGAGTAAGGCAGCAACAGGATCGGCTCCTATTCACTGCATAAGGTTTCCTTAGTAACCGGGAACAGAATTGAGGCTTGGATATTGCGCATGCACAGGATTATGGCCAGAGAAACATACTGAGGGCGGAAATAAGGTACTGCACAAACGGGTATGGAGGGTTTCACAATCTCTTTATTTGTAAAAGTAAGAATGATTTTGATGCATACTGTTAGTGGCTTTTTAATTGAAAACAAGTAGTTTCATTGATACAATGCTTAAATGTGGTATCAATGTCAGAGTTTACTACCGCTTTAATCAGGGACTCATCAACGCAGACATCTTGTTGGGGCGTATACAAGGCTGCAAATTTGTGGTTAAAGTGATTTACGAGGTGCCAAATTTTGTGGAGCCGGTCATATCCAGGGTCACCCCGAGGACGACAGAGTTCATTGTCATTGACATGCATGACCCGCAAGATTTGCTTGTATCTAGTCCTGGCTATGGCAGCAGAGAACACGGGCATATGATGAATTGGGTCAGTGGACCAATGTGACCGCAAATCACTCTTTTTAGTAATGCCCATGAGGAGGGATAGGCCCAGAAAGGTTTTAAATTCGGAAACAGTGATACGTTTCCATGCAAATTCTCTGGCAAGGGTCAAATTTGGATTTGTAGTGATAAATTAATCAGCATATAAATTGCTTTGGTCCACAATAGATCTGTACAGATCTTCTGTGAAAAACAGCTCATAAAAATCAAGTGGAGTAAAATGGGCTGTTTCCACCGGAAATCCGGGTTGGCCAGTGAATGGGAGAAGTACTGGTGGGCTCCCAATCAGGATTTTCAAGTGCATCAGGAAGGACACTATGGGCTCTATGGGCCTGTCTTCGAATTATTGGTGGCTGCAGGACACTACCTGTGCTAGCCACCGCACCAGCTTGAACTGCATTTATGGGACTCGCCACGTCACCAAGTGTTACTTCAGTGCTGGTTTGACTATGACCAGTATGTATTAGGCCACTGGTGCTTGACAGTTCACTAAAAGGTTGAGCGGCACTAGTACCGACACTCTGCTGCATATGAGAACCCTGCGATTGTTGCACCTCAGCAACAGAAGAACAGGGTCGGGTACGTTTGACCTTAGCAGGGACCACTACTCCATCATCAGAGCTATCTGTCAGGGTGCCTCTGCTCTCTACAGGTTCGAATACTGACCCTGATTCTAACAATGAGGCTTCCCCATCCCTCTCATCTGTCATGCTCAGCATCGTGTAGGCTTCTTCACTAGTGTACCTCTGTTTGGACATTTTGGCCAATAAAGTTATAGGTACCTAGTGTGACTCACAGGTAAAAAAGCACCTGGTTGTCAAGGACTGTTTGAACCGCTACCAAAAAATGTAACTGCTAGTGCTAGCAGAGATCAGGCCTGACTCTGCTAACACTGCGGTTTAGTATGCTGTATATTGGAAGTAACAGTAATCTGATGATACTGCATTTTTTGGGGGATGTGCGGAGGGGCTAAACGCTGCATTTTGGGAACACTATACTAAATTATTGTGGATGCTAGTATAGTTCTGATCTGATCAAAGATATTGATCCGTTCAGACACTTTACTAGTAACGGAGTTTGGTGTTTAGTGTTTGTGTCACTGGCAATCAAAGGGTTCAAATTTATTACTGAATATGCACCGGGCAATCTGACGCTGTGCTCCTGGATTGACACTAACTAATGTTAACGCTATCTGACGTCACCTGCGACACTAATACAGTGATCAGAAAAAAGATCTGTACAATATAATAGTGACACTGTGACAGGGCAATGAAGGGGTTAACTGGGGGTGATCAGCGGGTTAAATCTTTATTAGGGGATGCATGGCGGGTACCCTAAACCTATCTGGGACTGCCGCTAACTACCATTAATTGTCTCTCACACTAACTTGCGTCGCAAGTGACACTAATAAAGCGATCAGTAAATTATCTGTATACTGTATATAGTGGTACTGTGACAGGGAGTAAAAGGGTTAACTGGGGGTGATCAGGGGGTTAAATATGTGCCTATGTGTACTGGTGTCAGTGTAGTGCTTGTGTACTCACAGTTGATGTCCTCTCCTCTCATGCTGGAACCGAAAATGGGCTCCAGGAGAGAAGATTGCATCATTTCCTGTGCCTGTGTTTACATTACACAGGCACAGGACGCTCTGCAATTGGTCAGAACCAGTCACCAATGATTTTTGTCCTGGACTTAATGACTGATCGGTTCGGAACCAAATCAGCACATTGCGGGGACAGCACGCACGCACATGCCCCCTACCCCCGCGCGCGACCAATGTACAGTTACGTCAGTTCCCGCAACCGAGCCACCTTGCAGCAGTAAAACTGCGGCGGGTGGTTGGCAACTGGTTAAATAACAGTTCAGCACCCAAGACGGCCATCTCACCTGTATAGATAACCTAAGATTGTTATATTCTTACAACTATCTGTACATATTTTTATTCTTTCATCTGTCACATATATTGTACCAAATTGCTGCAATTCCTGAGTCAAAAGGAAGACTGTTAAGGAGAACACTTTTCCGTCTCTCAAAAAAAAAAAAAAAAAAACAAGCGTTCAAATGTTCTTTCGGATAAATGTTCGTCATAGGAAACTTCCCTTGGGAAAGTTTAAAGTAACCGCAGTCAGTCATATCCACTTCATGTTAAACCCACCAGGGAAAAGCCCCATTAGTGTCAGAGTCCAGGATTTCAGCTCAATAGGCATCTTGCTCACCAATTACATAGAATTAAAGTCCAGTAATTTGACACATCTGCTGAGTACACCGCCACAAACTACCTCGGAGAGACGAGGGCCGCCTTGTTTGCAAGGTGGAAGCTCGGAAATCTAGCAGTGATGTATGTGGCCTTTCGGCCTCAGAAAAAAAAAAGCCCTCTTTACATTCATTTGTTTTTTTTTTCTGAAGATGTATTATAACTGATATTGTGAACTTTTATTTGTTTACAGCAGGCACAAGAAAAAAAAAATAGCCCTTTAAACCATAATATAACAAATCCAGCTTTTGCTGCAAAAATCCCTTTCAGTCCTGAGATTTCTGCTGCAGTACCATTTTAGGCCACTAGATGTCTTCAGTCCGATGGTTAACATCGTTCAGTCCACTTCTTCTGAGCCCAGGTCATTTGAGAACCATCTCTGCCTGTGATTGGATAGTGAAAGGGGAAGCATCACAGTGATGAGCTCATCTCTGTCAATCGCAGCCAGTGAGCCAATCAGAAAATGGGGGGGCGGACCGTGGCTCCGTGTATGAATGGACACACAGAGATGCTAATCAGGAGCGCGCCTGCTTGGGTGCCTCCATTGCAAGCTACTTGCTGTGGAGGCACCGGCAGGTAGGGGGAGCCAGGAATGCCGGCGTGGGACCCGAAAAGAGGAGGATCGGGGCTTGTGTGCAAAACTCTTACACAGAGCAGGTAAGTAAAAAAAAAAAAAAACAAGATTTTACAATCATTTTAAGGAATGGAGGATGTCCTCTCTCCATCCTCAGTCTTTTAACTGGGCTGTAAAAGAGTTGGAGCAGGCTGATGAGGCGGTATGTCTAACTACTCTGCTCTCTCTTCCTATCGGCATGTTCGTTGACACCACACCTGATTGGCTACCAGTCCTGCAGCTCCTAGATCTCCCAGTCTGAGCTCCGCTGTACAAGGGATTGCAAGAGTCTGATTGCAAGTTAAATTCAGGTGCTTCCATTATTTCTATTAAAAATAATAATAATTTACTAATAATAAATACATTAATTTGTTCCTGTAGTTAGGGGCAGAAGAATATCAAACTGATCTCAAAGAGCACTGTATTTACTTAGCAAGGACCCTAATTCTAACCACATACCCATCATTTTTCATATGGTTTTTCAGAGGTGGAGATTGTGACATCACCACGATTGGACAAAATAAGGGGATGCCTTTTTTTTACCTGTTAGCAAATCAGCTATTTGCTCATGGGTGCCTTGGATTAGCTTGATCTTGGGCAAAACCAGTTATAAGGTTCTGCTTATTTTTAGCACTATGGTTTCCTGTTCCATTTCATGCTTAGCAAAGTCCTTATTTAAGGGCATTTGAAGTGCAGTTAAGTTCACGGTGGCAACAAAACACATTTATCTCTCCATTTAAAGTTAGTTCTGTTTTCCACAATTCCAGAAAATTTGAAAGTATTAGATTTTAGAACATAAGAAGTATGAAAGAGTTATTGTTCTATCCCCTCTCCAGTCGTCCAAAATATGCCTTGGTGTTTCTGTTAATTTTCCTGGAAGTCACTATCCAAAGTACTGAAGTAAAATGGAAACACATGGAGGAACCTAAAATAACACACAATGCATCTAGGAGGACTGGGTCATTTTGGCTGTTATCCTTTCCTCCTGGGTTTGCCCATAAATAGACACAAGTTGGTTCGATCGCTCCGGATTGTTGTGAAGGGTGAGCTGTTCAAGAAGCCAGCTCTTCAAATGATGCCGTACATTTAAAAAGCCACACTGGGCAGCGAGTATTGTCATTCACATATCCAAAAAACAGTGCACAGTGTCCAATCGGTTTAACTTAACCACTTTAAGACCGGAAGGATTTGCCCCCTTAACCACTTAAGCCCCAGAAGATTTTACCCCCATTCCGACCAGGGTTTTTTTTGCGATTCGGCACTGCGTGATTTTAACGGACAATTACCCGGTTGTGCGACGCTGTACCTAAACGAATTTGACGTCCTTTTTTTCCCACAAACAGAGCTTTATTTTGGTGGTATTTGATCACGTGTGTGATTTTTACTTTTTGCGCTATAAACAAAAAAAGAGCGTCAATTTTGCAAAAATAATATTTTTCACACTTTTTAATATGAAATTCCCCCCAAAAAAATTTAAAAATCAAAATTTTTTAACATTTTTGGCCAATTTGTTTTCTGCTACATATGTTTGGTAAAAAAATTGCAAAAAGCGTATTTTGATTTGTTTGCGCAAAAGTTATTGCCTCTACTAACTACAGGAAAGATTTATGTCATTTTTATTGGTTTTTTTTTTTACTAGTAATGGTGGCGATCTGCGATTTTTTGGGGGGACTGCGACATTGCGGCAGACAGATCGGACCCCTGACTGACATGTTTGACACTTTTGGGGGTACCAGTGGCATTACTACAGTAATCAGTGCTAAAAATATGCACTGTTACTGTAATAATGACACTGGCAGGGAAGGGGTTAACATTGTAAGTGATCAAGGGGTTAAATGTGAGCCTAGGGGAGTGATTCTATCTGGGGGGGGCGTGGCTTGTGGAATGACCATAGAGACCTGTAATCCTATAAAGAAGGATCACAGGGGCTTTATGATCATTCCAGGGAGAAGAACGGCCAGCTGCGTTTACAACAGCTGACAGTTCTTCTCTCTCAGCGTGGAACGATCGGGGGTGTCAGGTGGCAATCAGAGCCGCCTGCCCGCTGCATCGGCTTCCCCACTAACGAGCGGGGGCGGGAGCGCGCCCCTAGCCTCCTGCTCGTGACCGCCGTACAGTTACGGCGATTCGCACAGGAGCGGCTGCCTACCGCAGTACTTCTGCAGCGGGCAGTCGTAAAGAGGTTAAAGTGCACCTGTGCTTTCCCCAAGGAACTGGTTTACATAAATGTGTATCAAACCTGTAATAAATTGCATCTTACCAGGTTTTAGATGTGGTGGCTTCATTCATTTTTATTTTTCAGACAAAGCACATCTTCAGGAAGTACAGAAATTACCTGTTAATCTTGCCTGAAATGTCAGAAGTGTCCAGAGAGATAGCAAAAACAATGTTATCTTTGCTTTGCAAACTACTAGTGCCTTCATCCTTTATATAATTAAGGTGAACAAAGACAGACATATTGGATATCCAGCCTAGGTGACAACCATGGCTCCTTCCATAGATACATAGTTAGTCTGACAGAAAAAATACATAAGTCTATCTAGTTCAACCTATAAATACAGTGGAGAGGTGAGTGTTGCCACTCAAGGACAGGAAGTAAGTTAATCACGGAATTACCAGGTGAAGATAAAGGGAAAAAAGCCAGGAGAATGAAAACATATTTTCCTTGCAGGAGAGGGGGGTCCTCCTCCAAACTTGAGGTTGACTGCAGCGTGTACCTGAGATTCAGGGCTCTATGGTGGCCATTGGAAAATGTAAGGGGTATGGGGCCTTGTCCCATTTTTCGGAAGTGAACCCAAGGCCGTAGAGGAGAGGGACATTAGAGAGCCATGTGACACCCAAGGGGCATAGTGTGAGAGGTCACCGTGGCCAGATTTGTTCATGGCCAACACAGACCATGACTTGAGGTGGTAAGGCTGCCATTTTATTTTTGCCTGGAGCTGAGCTTTAAATAGGAACTCTCATTAAAATTGTTTTTCATTGTTCTATATCCCTTTATGTAGTACTTTGTCTCATGTTGCTAGGTGCTTCCTAAAACTAGCTATGAGGTTGGACTGGGCAACTCCCATGATGGGCACTGCATAATGTCTCAGGCTTCGAGTGCTGACATCTAGTTCAACTTATAAATACAGTAGAGAGGTGAGTGTTGCCATCCAAGGACAGGAAGTAAGTTAATTACAGAATTACCAGGTGAAAATAAAGGGAAAAAAGCCAGGAAAACGAAAACGTATTTTCCCTGCAGGAGAGGGGGAGGGTCTCCTCCAAACTGGAAGTTGACTGCAGCGTGTACCTGAGTTTTAGGGCTCTATGGTGGCCATTAGAAAGTGTAAGAGGTATGGAGCCTTGTCCTATTTGTCAGAAGTGAACCCAAGGCCATAGAGGAGAGGGACTTTAGAGAGCCATGTGACACCCAAGGTGCATAGTGTGAGAGGTCACCATGGCCAGATTTGTTCATGGCCAACACAGACCATGACTTGATGTGGTAAGGCTGCCAGTTTATTTTTGACTGGAGCTTAGCTTTAAATAGGAACTCTCATTTAAATTGTTTTTCACTGTTCTATCCCCCTTTACATAGTACTTTGTCTCATGTTGCTAGGTGCTTCCTAAAACTAGCTATGAGGTTGGACTGGGCAACCCCCATGATGGGCACTTTATAATGCTCAGGCTCAAGCGCTGACATGCCCCCTCTCCCTCTGCACTCCTCTTGCCGCTGCTTGTCTTGGGAATGGGCTCAGAGCCTGAGACAAGTGGCTGTCTTCTTCTGAGATTTGTTGTCGGATGATGTGGGGGAGAGAAGGTTGAGCTGGTTTGACCTAAAAGCTAGGGCTACAAAGCAACTAGCAACATGGGACAAAGAATCACATGTACCTTGTCCCATGGGGGTCAAAAAAGACAGAATAGTGGAAGAAAAAAAAATAATGGTAGTTCTTCTATAAATGCCAGTGCCTCTCCGGTGCACAGAATATTTGACATTTGATTGTTCAACAACAGGGTTGGTGCTTACCATCTAGAGAGAATCCTTGACTAGGGTAGTTCAGAGGTAGCCCACCAACCCCAAACACTCACATGCCCCAAAGGCTACCCATTCACTTGACAGAAATCAAACACTTACCTCGATATGGATTTAAATGGCTGTAAGGCCTTTTATTATTCAAAAATAACAATTAATAACCAAAATAAACAATAAATAACCGAAAAACAACAGATTTACATTACAGACGCAATTTACTAAGAAGTCCTTGAAACTCCATAAACTAGCCTTTTTGTGTCTGTGGTACCATTTCGCTAAATATTTATGCCCTAAGCCACAAGACACCACCTTGGGGACATTCCCAATTGCCCTCAGATACTTTACAGGTCTACCAGTACCTGGTCACTATTATTGGACCACAACCAACCATCCAACACCATACTGACAGATGGGTCCACACTTTTATCCCAGACAAAATAGTTTTAAACTCCATTAAAGGACCTCCAATTGCCAACCTTGTCACCAGAAGACCCACCCCAACTCCTCTTAATCTACCACCAGTGAGGGAGGGAGGGACATTCCTCTGATGGCTTCCGACTCCAACTGTTGCAACCCAACCCCCTCACTGCAGTCTAATCTCCTACACTCCTCCCCCTCACCCCATCTCCTCAACCAATCACGTGAGTACATCTCCTTTCATATTTTTTCAAAGACTTAACTCTACGCTACCCTGGTCCATCTCTAACCTGTCATGCCAGCCCTACACCTAGTCATGCTTCATAGCTACCGGACCTTTCTGACTTGTCTGTCAAGGCTAGGGATGATCGAACTTTTGAAAAGTTTGGTTCAACCAGAACACCCGAATTTCCCAAAAGTTCGGTTCGGATTCCATAACCCCATTGAAATCAATGGGACCCAAACTTCTGGAATAAAAAAACACCATTTTGAAGCCCTAAAACCCAATAAATGCCCCTAAAAAGTTCCCAGAGTTCTGGGTCATGACCCAGGGACTATGAATCAGGCAAAAAAAAGTACTTAAAAATTTTAGTTTTTGATAGATATATATGTATATATGTATACCCCTAACCCAGAATCTGCATAGTGGGGTCACCCTGACATGGCAGAGTTCGGTCACCCTGACATGGCAGAGTCAGTTCACCCTAAACTACACTACGATCACCCTGACATGGCAGAGTCAGTTCACCCTAAACTACACTACGGTCACCCTGACATGGCAGAGTCAGTTCACCCTAAACTACACTATGGTCACCCTGACATGGCAGTCAGGTCACCTAAACTACACTACGGTCACCCTGACATGGCAGTCAGGTCACCTAAACAACACTACGGTCACCCTGACATGGCAGAGTCAGGTCACCCTAAACTACACTACGGTCACCCTGACACTTAAAGTTATCCCTACAAAAACTAGATTTTTGAATCTAACTATAGTGGTATATAGTACCCTAACTACACTGCATATCCCTTTCCTCATACTAATAATTGCAAAATGACACTGGAGCTTTACAAGCAGCAGGAGAAACACAAATGCTTCCACTCTCTTCCACAGCCTCTGTACTACAGTGCTAGAGTTTTGGCGGGGCTATGTTATATACTGGGGGGCGTATGAGGGGCGTATTCACTCCTGATTGGGCTCTGGACCCCGTAGTCACTCCAATCACATTTTACTGATATTTCTGGGCCAATCATGGGCTTTTAAAGCCCAGTTCCTGTCCCATTGCATTTTGGGCGGTTCTGGTGGCCGAATTCCGAATTTTTACCGCAAAAAGTTAGGAATTCGGCGGAATTTCGAACACCCAATGTTCGGGTCGAACCGATGGTCAACCCGAACCGTTCGATCATCCCTAGTCAATGCCCCATATAAAGCCTGGACCAAGGAGGCTCTACTAGAACACAGGGTTCACCTTAAAGACTAAGACAGGTATTCACAGGCATCACAAGGTCCCTTATTTCAGAACTACTGCTACCATGGCAACATTTTAGGCCAGGAAAGCTTCACTTAAAATTATTTTGACGGCAAGGTTATTTTCAAAGGATAAAAGCAAACAGTTGATGGTGGTGTAGATATTCCAACCAATTCTGTAAAATCAATACTTCAACTAGACAATGGATGATGGCACAGTCCAGCGTTTGAAGCAAAGGTCTTGATTGTGCTAAAATGGGGTATATACAGGAAATAACACATTACTGACGCATTTCACATAGAGTGTGATTTAAATGTGCACTCTCCCCATGCATTAAAGATTGGGGCATCATTCGTTGTCTAATTAAAATTTACTCCCAGTAACAAGTTGGGTGTGCTCTTGGAGGCTGTGATTTGCCTGCAAGCATAGAGCACACTGGAGCAGTATTGGTTGATTGATATTTGTAAAATTGATGTTGGAATGACATTTTATTGTCTATATATAACATTCTCAGGGCCCCTGTAAGCACAGCCGTTGTTCTTTTTATAGTAAAAAAAAAAGACATAATTTGTTCTGTATTTTTTATTGTACGTGTGTGTTATATTTTTTGTTTCTAAATACTATGTCCAACACAGGGGAGGTTAAGTATTCCCTGAGGATCCTGGGCCAGCGAGTTTTTTTTTTTTCTTGCTGCTTTTCAGCTAATCAACTCTAAAACTGAAGAGAGCAGAAAAAAATAAGTCTTCTGGTAGGTGAGCCACAGCAGGGCAATTAAGACGGAGCTGCTGAGGTTCACATCTGCTGCCAGACCGATGATACAGATCCACTGATGCTATCTATAGGCTCAATCCTTGCGAGAGATAAACAGCATACTCTAGAGAGAGAGATGAGCAGGAGGAAGTGCCGTGCTGAGAAAGTTGTGATCGGAGAGCGGGCTCTTGGCCCCTGTGGTCTGGCACTGATGAAGAAGATTTGGGGGTGGGGGGAGGTAGACTCGCGCAGGTGAAAGGAGACTCGGGGCACACAGAGATATAAATATGTAGAGATCTGGCACTTCAAGTAAACAGATTCATGGAGATAAAAAAAAACAAGCCCCAAAAGCCGAGGCTGGAAAGCATCTGCATGTGATGTGATTATGTAGCTGAGCTGAATTTTATAAAACACCTACACTTCTTCACCGCCAAATTCTGCTTTGAACCTGGCTTGATTCGTTTCAAGAGCAACTGCAGGCAACAAATTCAGTCAATGAGCTGCTATCGAGACTAGTTAATTAAAACCTCACTTAGACTTTGTGTTTGTGTTTGGGTCTCCCACAGTCCCTCTATGAAAGTTTATATAGCAGTACAGACCCTAGATTCAGAAGAATTTAACTTCACTGCTGCAGCCTGCCCAGGGCAGTGTTTATGTTCCAGTTGGTGCTCTACCCAGGGCCCAGCAGTGGTTATGTCCTCTTGTGCTCCGTCTAGGGCCCAGCAGTGGTTTTGTCCTTTCTAGTGCTCCGCCCAGGGCCCAGCAGTAGTTATGTCCTCTCTAGTGCTCTACCCAGGGCCTAGCAGTAGTTATGTCCTCTCTAATGCTCCATTCAGGGCCCAGCAGTGGTTATGTCCTCTCTAGTGCTCTGCCCAGGGCCCAGCAGTGGTTATGTCCTCTCTAGTGCTCCACCCAGGGCCCAGCAGTAGTTATGTCCTCTCTAGTGCTCCACCCAGGGCCCAGCAGTGGTTATGTCCTCTCTAGTGCTTCACTCAGGACCCAGCAGTGGTTATGTCCTTTCTAGTGCTCCTTCTAGGGACCAGCAGTGGTTATGTCCTCTCTAGTGCTCCGCTCAGGGCCCAACAGTGGTTATGTCCTCTCTAGTGCTCCACCCAGGGCCCAGCAGTGGTTATGTCCTCTCTAGTGCTCTGTCCAGGGCCCAGCAGTGGTTATGTCCTCTCTAGTGCTCTGTTCAGGGCCCAGCAGTGGTCATGTCCTCTCTAGTGCTTCCTCCAGGGCTCTGCAGTAGTTATGTCACTCTAGTGCTCTACCCAGGGCCCAGCATTGGTTATGTCCTCTCTATTGCTTCCTTCAGGGCCCAGCAGTAGTTATGTCATCTCTAGTGCTCTGCCCAGGGCCCAGCAGTGGTTATGTCCTCTCTAGTGCTCTGTCGAGGGCACAGCAGTGTTTATGTCCTCCCTATTGCTTTGCTAAGGGCCCAGCAGTAATTATTCCCTCCCTAGTGCTCTGTTCAGGGCCCAGCAGTGTTTATGTCCTCCCTAGTGCTCTGTTCAGAGCCCGGCAGTGGGTATGTCCTCTCTAGTGCTCTGTTCAGGGCTCAGTCATGGTTATTTCCTCTCCAAAGCTCTGCCCAGGGCCCAGCAGTGGAAATGTCCTCTTTAGAGCTCTGCCCAAGGCTCTGCAGTGTCCAGGGCTTTTTTCAGTGGTAACACGGGAGAATGCTGTTCCAACACCACCAGCACTGAATGTATGTAATGGCAAGGGGTTCAGGGTCTATTGATGCTAGCTGCTGGCAGAATCTATTGTTGCTGAAAGGGATCTGTTTTTGCGGGGTGGGGTGGGTAGGAGGGGGGGGGGTGTCTATTTTTGCTAAGGAGGTCTATTTTACTGCGTTTCTTGTTATTATTAACACATTCCATACAAATTACTTAGTACCACCATTGTTACTTGGTTCTGTATTCTCTGTATTCTGTAAAAGGCAGTACTGGGAGGTGGGTAGGGGGTGGAACTAAGGAATGGTGCAGGAGGTGGGTAAGTGGTGGAGACAAGAGGTCACTCAGAAAGGGGGTGTTTTTGCACCTATTGTCTGAAAAAAGAAAGCCCTGGCAGTGTCTAGTGCTGCATAGCTCTTAACTGTCCTTGATTTCGGGCACTGTCCCTGATTTTTGAACAATGTCCCTCTTTCCTCCTCATTTGTCCCTCATTTTGGCCTGATCTTCAAAGTTGTATATAAAATGCACTATTTATCATTTAAAAAGTGTTTCACAGTGCTAAACCTTTCATCCAATTTCTAAATTGCTGCATTTGTACATGCCAAAAGTCAGTATAAAGCAATAACAGTGGTAACAAAAGCACCTATGGGCTTTTTTTTTGTATAATTCCCCTTTAAGGGGGTGTGACAGGGGGTGTGTCCTATAGCTACATACTTTTTTGAATAGGTGTCCCTCGTTCCCATCTCAAAAAGTTGGGTCACTGCTGTGCCCATAGCCTAGCAGAGTTTTTGTCTTATCTAGTGCTCTATTCAGGTCTCAGCAGTGGTTATGTC
Source organism: Pelophylax lessonae (assembly GCF_965119305.1). Lineage (NCBI taxonomy): Eukaryota > Metazoa > Chordata > Amphibia > Anura > Ranidae > Pelophylax > Pelophylax lessonae. Next base: position 168,731,213 of record NC_138780.1, read on the forward strand.
CTCTCCAGAAGTTTGCCCAGGGCCCAGCAGTAGTTATGCCCTTTCTATGGCTCTGTCAAGGACCCAACAGTTGTTATTTGCTCTTTAGTGCTTTTCCCAGGGCCCAGCAATGTTATGTAGACTTTAGAACTCTGCCCAGTGCTGGATGGTGCTTATGTCCTCTTTAGTAATCTGCCCAGTGCCAGTGTTGATGTCCTCTTGGTGCTACGTCCAGGGCCAGTTACCAATATTGTCTTGTCTAATGTTCTGCCCGGGGACAAGCAGTGTTTATGTCCTTTATCGTGCTTTGTCTAGGACCAGGTAAAGTTGATGTCCTCTCTAGCTCTCTATCCAGGTGATCAACTGACAGCTGTCCTGAATCACCATTCTACTATTATTTTTTAAATTGCAAGCATTGTCCAGTATCTTTGTTGTGTCCAAAACCAACATGCAAGCCCTGGGGAAGGAGAGTATTGAGCCCCTGAAATTTGATGGATTATTGACTACATTTTGCAATAAATAAACTCTTACAGGTCTAATTCAAGCCTTGCGGTGCTATCATCCTTTTAAATGCATTGCAGACTACTCAAGGGGCCCTCTGGGAGACCCCAGTTGACAGAGGGCTGCCTCTAAAAATTTGAATCCTTTTTGATATTCCCTTACCCTGGGGTCCAGCACACCACCAATACATACTGTATCTTGTCCAGGCAGTGTTAATGTCCCATCCAGTACACTTCCCAGGACTTTGCATTGTTTATGTTCTCTTTGCTCCATCATTGTCCAATCAGTAGGTTTAGGGTGCCCTCTTGGCCAGAGACATGCAAGAGTCTGAAACCAGGTCATGTTCAGACACCTACGCTGTTGGTTTAAAAAATAAAAAAAATAAAAAAAATAAAAAATACATTTAATGATGTAATAAAAGAGAAGTATGGGAATTTCTTTTTTTTTTATTATACTTACCTAGGTGGAGGCTGCATCTGTCCCTTGCTGGCTCCAAGGCTGAGAACCGAGTGATCAAACACCGTTGATCGCTCGGTTCTCAGTGTACACTGAGCAGAGAGCTGGTGATTAGTGTTCAGCGGCTTGCTGAGAGGCTGAACCGAGTGCCGGTCCAGGCATGTGGGTGGATCCGGACCATGTTGTAACAATCTTTCCACAATATAAAAGGGGAAAATTATTCTGTGCTTGGAACACACTACATATGAACAACAGTTAGAGTCGGTTCACACTATGGCGACACGACTCTGTACTACTTCGGGGGCGACTTGTGAAGTCCAGTGCACCGCGACTTCGGCGCGACTTGCACGGACTTCATATAATGAATGTCTATGCAAGTTGCTCCGAGGTCGCCCCGAAGTAGTACAGGACCATTTTTCTAAGTCGGAGCGACTTGTGTCGCTCCTATTAGAACGGGTCCTGTAGCAGTCAATGGACCGCGAGGGACCACAACTTGTCAGGCTGACAAGTCGCCTGACAAGTCGCCTGACAAGTCGCGCTGGTGGGAATCGAGTCTTAAAGGCAGCCAACCATAGGTAAGATTAAACACCGAAAATAAAATATAGTAGAACAAGGTAGCGCAAGTATAATGAGCGATCTTTCCACAGCCTGAACCGGCTCTGTGATGTCAGCCGACAGCGGGCTCCACCCCGTTGTCTGCTGAAAACGGGTCACTGGAGTGCAGAACAATCTGCACTCCTGTGATTCACAGGAGAAGTACAGCCAAATGAGCCTTGGCTGTACTCCTTTAATAGATATAGCACTGAATTCTTATGTGACTTTTACTATATATCTGCCCAGAGTTCAGCTTTGACTTCCAGTATCAGGTTTATTATCGGTCCGAAATTATTTTTTTGCTTAAAGGTTTTATTTTAGGAAGTCACATGACCACAATGACTGACAGGTCGTGAAGTTGTGAAAAGTCAGCCTAAGCCTTAGACATGTCTCATTTTGTGACGCTGTTATGCTAAAATGATTCCCTCAAGTCACCGGAGGCAGAAGAAAAAAATAGAAAAAGAGGCTTTGCTTCCTGTCATTAGAAAAAAAAAAGACAACGGCTTTACTGTTTTTTTTTTATTCTCCTCCTACCCATCTAATACAATTCCAGTTTTAGACATTCAACTAGCTTGTCATCTAGCGGCAAGTGATGACATCATTAATTATGTATGGATTTGGAAACCTCAAGAAGTGTGTAGCCAGATTGCATTGGCTTTTAAACTCTTTTGATTAATAAAACATGGGGTCTCAGGATATTTGAATTGCTTGGGCTATAACCTGGTGAAAAGAAGGATCACTGTACAAAGCTGAACGATCTTCAGCCCCCGATAAGTTATTTTACTTAGCACAGTGGACAAACACAATAACAAATGAGGCTGCACAATATACTCATTTTTTTCCGAAGCGCTATTAATATTTGATGAATATTTGACATCGAGATAAAAAACAATGTTTCCTATCAGGCTTTTTTTTTTTTTTTGTGCCTCCCCGTGTTACAATTTCACAAAAAAGGAAACACAGATTCGGTTTTCTTTTATAGCAAAAAATCACGCCGCTCTGCTTTTCTTTTATCTCCGAGCTGATTAAGTGAAAAAGAATGAAAATTGCACTCTACAGCCTTAATAATGGAGGTGTTGAAGGACGTTTTATTAGCCACAGAGAGAGGGAAAGAAGTTTTGTTTTATAATGTATTTTTAGATGGAACATTATCTAGGAAAGTAGTTTAAAATGTATAGGGGTGTGATAAATGACGTCCCAGTGGAATACCTCCAGAAACGACTTCGATGGTATCTTAGAATAAGACTCACTAATCAACCTCCAATCTATTTTGGGAGGAAGCATGCATGTGATTATTTTTAATTTCTGGTGAAGAAAAAGGTTTCGGGCGCTCATTTCTGGTGTTTGCGAGATGAACAGTGTGGCTTGGCACTGGGGAACGCAAATATAATTCTGGATGCATTACTAGAGGGGTCACTGGCAGGAGGAAGGCGGTCCTGGTCCCCCTATATAGAGCTTCAGAGACCTTAAAGCTAAAGTTTAAAGTTGAATTCTATGAATTCAGCTCCTTTGTAAAAAGTGAAACTAACTTGGAAGATGGGTATTGGGATTTTTTTGGTGCTTTACATCAGACGACACTGAATTATATTAAAAATTCATAATTTATTTCAACATCAATAAAAATATGTATTTAACTCTAATAAAAATTATTATATATGCACTTAGGGTTAATTTCCTATTGGTCTTGCTTGATACAGTTATACTTTGATGGCAAATCCAGACAAGTTTCGCCCTTTGGACTTCTTCAGGGATATTTTGTCCACATAATGTTCCCATACAAATTATTATGCAACTTGGGCGAATTGACTAGATTTCTCAGAGAAAAAACTTCTACTTCCATCCAAGCAGGTAGGGTAGTATAAGATCGCAGGAGATATATAGAGAGACCCAAGTGTAGTGCAATTTAAATGCCACACGGGTGTAAGAAATCCTCACAAGTGGTATGGGCTTGGTGTGCTGTAGGCATATCTTGTGTGGGATTGTGCGTGCATCCGTGTGGCTCCAGCACATTTACTGTAAGTTGAAATAAATGATGAACTTTTAGTATAATTCAGTGTCGTCTGACGTAAAGCACCATCAAAGTCCCAATACCCATCTTCTAAGTTTGTTTCAAATATATGGGATGTGGTGCATTGATTTATTGGTGATCCACCCATATTTATTTTACACTTGTAAAAAGTAAGTTAAAGAGGACCTTCAGCCTCAGTCCCCCCTCTCAATTTTTTTTTTAAATAATGCCCCACTTACCAGGAGGCAATGCCTGCACAATTTGGATACACACCCAGACACCGGATCCAGCGTTTTCCTGTTGACATCAATCTGTCAACAGACACTGCTCAGTCCTGCGCCACCATCTTACTTCTGACATCATCGAGAGGCCCCCTGGCTCGGCTTGCCCCCCACTTCTACTTGTTGAATGAAAGACTAAAGGCCTCATGGGATATGTGAAGTGCAATTTCCAGGTGGCCCAATGAATACTATGCACATCATTCACATGTGCATGACATGCATGGAGGGGCGGCATGATTTAAAAAAAAAAAGGTAAAAAGATTTAAAAAAAACACTGCCCTGTTGAGGAGGAAAGTCAACACAGAGGGTGAAGATCCACTTTAAGTCTAAGGAGGTGCATGACATCCTGGAATTCAGCTTTATTCTGTCTTAACTTGGTCCTCCCTGATTGTTTACTACACCCTTCATCTACATGCTAATTTTTTTAATTTTTTTTTAATCCGCAGTGGTGCTAAAAAAACAAAAAAACATTAAGTTTACAAAAAATCCATTGGATGAAAGGTTTAGCACTGGGAAACACTGTTTGATAGATAAGTAGTGCCTCTATGGTTGAAACAACAGAAAGTCTAGGAATGGGATGCAGGGAATGTGGGGTTGTGATTTTTAAGGATTTTTCTGCATTTTGTTTGGACATTTAAATAAACGTTATAGACACTGCAGGTGTAGTACTTGTGAAAAAAAGGAGCTAAACAAATCTAGACTACTAAACTGGCATGCTACTGGCCAACTGGTGCAATTTTTAGGGCTAAGGTCGTATTTGGGCAATGATGTTACCATTATCCCTGGACCCTTCCCCTGTATAGCTAATGGCAACTTGAAGAGCTGTCATTTGGCTAATGGTGTCCCAGTCAGGTATGCTGGGTTATCTGTTTTTGTTAATTTTTCGCCGAGCTGGGGGGGGGGTATCATCATTGACGGTGCAACAAAATACTTTTTTTTTTGGGGGGGGGGGGCATTTTTTTAAAAAAAAGGACATGTTTGGCTCTCTATTTCTAGAGTACATGTTTTTTTTTTGTGAAGGAGCACGTAGGAGAAATGCAATATCTGGAGGCCCCCTGATTATTAAAGGGGTCTTCAAGATTCCGATAAGCCTCTCTACCCACAAACCCCCACAACCACCAGTCAGGGTTGTGGAGAAGAAGCCCCTTTCCTCATCAACGTAAGGACAAGATGAGCAATATTGAAGTGGAGAGATGCTGCAGACCTCTATGACTGAGCCCTGTGGGTGGGGTGAAATGCTTTCGGAGGGGTCTGTGTGCATATTTTGTTGTATGAATTCAACAATGAAATGTAATTTGTTGGCAATTTTTAACACTTTATGCCTTTGTAAATATAATTTCTGCTGCAGCACTTTCTGTACATCACAGGGATGCGCTCCAGGCAGGAGTAGCATCCCTGTGATGACCATGGTGTGCTGGCGAACATGTATACTTACCAGGCAGGAGTAGAACAACACCTAACATATAATTTAAAGGAATTGGCCATTCTTAATTTCAATGTTTTATTGAATTTTTAAAAATACAGAAAACACAAAAGGAAAAAAAGACACGTAATTGCGGTTGCCGAACATCCACATTGCAGGAAAAGTATATGCATGAGAATCATAAACATCCGACATGCAATTGCATAGTATAATGAGCCCATGTGGGTTTAACAATATAACAAAAGAAGGAGAGGAATGTTTAAGTGCCGACATGTAAAGACCTTTGAAACCAGTTAAGCCAAGGTGACCTGTTATTGTTGGCAGAGGATAAACAACCTTCAGACATAGCGAACATACATTCATAGGAGCCATGGGTGTGCACCAAGCTCACCACTTTATCTATGGTAATATGATCAGTAGATTTCCAATGCCAGACAATAGTTAGTCTCGCGGCTAGGAGAATGTGGATGGTTACGCAGCAGGGGTGGTAAGGAAAGTATTTAATTCCAATGCTAAGCAACGCAAATTCTGTTATTGGGGATGTGGGAATACCAGTGACCTCAGTCAAAAAATGGAACACCTCTTTCCAAAATCTGGTGATCTTGGTGTATGATAAAGAGCCCAGGAAGTCCACAATTTCTCCATCATGTCGGTTGTATGGATGGATCGTAAGTGTGAATTTGGGATGGAGTAATATCAGTGCTGTATTTTGGCCTAGGCCAACAAGGCCCAGGCCTAGGGCGCAACTTTGCAGGGGGGCAGCAAAAAAGCCACCCCCTCCACCTGAGACGCTATTGGCCACTGGTTGCTAGAACCGCCTCTCTCACCCCCTCTCTCACCCCCTCTCTCACCCCCTCTGTCTCTCTCTTACTCACCCCCTCTCTCACCCCTCCTCTCTCTATCCCTCCCTCTCTCTTGCCTCCCTCTCTCTCTCTCTCACCCCCCTCTCTCTCTCATCCCCCTCTCTCTTTCTCTATCACCCCCCCTCTCTCTCATCCCCCCTCTCTCTCTTGCTCTCATCCCTCTCTCATCCCCCCTGTCTCTCCCTCTCTCTCTCATCCCCCCTGTCTCTCCCCCTCTCTCTCTCACCCCCCCCCCCTCTCTCTCTCTCTAATCCCCCCTCTCTCTCTCATCCCCCTCTCTCTCTCATCCCCCTCTCTCTTTCTCTATCACCCCCCTCTCTCTCATCCCCCCTCTCTCTCTTGCTCTCATCCCTCTCTCATCCCCCCTGTCTCTCCCTCTCTCTCTCATCCCCCCTGTCTCTCCCCCTCTCTCTCTCACCCCCCCCTCTCTCTCTCTATCATCCCCCCTCTCTCTCTCATCCCCCCTCTATCTTTCTCATCCCCTCTCTCTCTCTCACTCTCTCTCATCCCCCCTTTCTCTCTCTCACCCCCCCTCTCTCTCTCTCTCTCTCTCTCATCCCCCCTCTCTCTCTCTCTCATCCCAATCTCTCTTTCTCTCATCCCCCCCTCTCTCTCTCTCTCTCTCTCACCCCCTCTCTCTCTCATCCCCCCTCTCTCTCTCTCATCCCCTTGCTCTCTCTCTCTCTCATCCCCCCCTCTCTCTCTCTCTCATCCCCCGTCTCTCTCTCACTCACCCCTCTCTCTCTCACTCACCCCCTCTCTCTCTCTCACCCCCATCTCTCTCTGTTCAATTTCCCCCCTCTCTCTCACCCCTACTCTCTCTCTCTCTCCCTCCTTCTCCCAGCCCCCTCTTTCTCCCTCATCCCCCCTCTCTCTCCCATTCCTCTTACCCTCCTCTTGTGAGATCTCAGGGGTTCATACTGGGACTTGCAGTCCTTCAATTTTGAAGGGGGTTACATCCGTTAAAAAATTAGTGGGAAAAATGTATATGGGGGGGCGCACAATTTTATTCTTGCCTAGGGCAGCACAAAACCAAAATACACCTCTGAGTAATATACCATCTGAGGTTGAATTTGTAAGTGAGGTTGGAGGAACATGTTGCTCTGTAGTTGGAAATCAATGCATCCTGCTATTGGAGATCATAAAAGAACAGCCAGAGTCCCTTTCCCATTGTGCCATAGGTGGAAGGTTGTTAAAAGAGGTTTTGCCTTTAAGTATGTTGTGGAATTGGACATAATTAATGTTTCACTTTAAGCGTTTTAAAAATCACTGCTGGGATTTCCTCTCACTTCTTGTTTTAACTGTGGGACAGGAAGTTAAGGTAAACCTCCCCATGGGGACACGGCAAAAAAAAAAAAAAAGTCAGGAGTTATAACCCTCCCTTACTTTATCCAAAATGAAAAATAAAAATAAGATTTGCCTATAGTTCTACCTTAAATTAAGTAAGAATACAAATGATGACTGTATTTAGACAATATTTGTTTATCCCGGAGTTCAGCTTTAAGGTTTGCGTTCCTTTAATGTAAATTGAGCCTGGGCTCCTCTCTCTACATTTTTTTTTCCATACCGGTCCGGGCGTCAGAATTCACAGTCATGTTGTAAATTGCTAGTTAAAGCCGCATATGGCTCAAAGGCTCTCACAGTTTCATTTGACAAATCTCAGGAAACTTGCGGATTCATCAAATATACAGCACTTGGCCATGCATCGCAACTCATGGCTCAGCCATTGCTCAAAAAACAAGAACGTCAACAAACAATGAAAGGTCAGCACTGTTTAATTTTGCAGCACTAACGCGGCGAGAGTTCCATCTTAGGGTGTGCCAGGCTGAGCTCTGAAGATAGATGAAAAGGCTTTTTGCGAGCCACTTGGTGGTTTTTAGAAAGTTGCTTACAGACCGTCAGACTTTGCCGTGGGTGGGGCTCTGCGCACAACGTGTTTCACATTAGCCTGACTGTTTAGTCATTAATCTTACGGATTAAAAAAATAAACACGCCGGGTCCATGCTGGACATTTTTTCACAGTGCGATTCTTCCTCTGTGAATTATTTAGGTCTAGAGCAATTAAAAACAACTCCAGTCCGGGACTGATGCAGAATTATTTATTTATATCAAGATTTTTTGCAAAGGGGATCTCCTTTTCTTTTTTTTTTTTTTTTAGGGTTTTTTCACACAGTGGTCAGGGGGCAGTAAAAGCAGCGATTTTACCTCCCCTCGACTGCTCACCTAAAGAAGGACATGTAGCTGCTGGGTGATGCTTTGCTGCATGGCCATGGCAAAAATTAGACCACATGCCCCAAACGGCAGGTGGTACCACTGTCAAATCTGTCCCGTTTAAGTTTATGGGCCCGTGTGCAATGCCAGTTGTCAGGTTGCGCCAACGAGTTGTTGCCAGGCCATAGCCCATCCTGCTGAGGAAGAGGAAGGTCCCTCGAAACATGTCCTTTGACCCTGGACATCAAGTGGACTACACCATCCATTGGCCATCCATCCTGGGAGCGTGGAAACTGAGGCACATTGTGCATGACTGTCAGAGTAACTCCCCATCCAGCAGCCAGAAGCACAGTGATGCGGGCTCTGTGTCTTCAGTGGCTCATCCATCCATCTAGCTGCACATGTTTGGGACAGTGCTGTTAGTACAGGCTTATCCTCCCCTTTGTTTTTTTGAAAATCTTTTTATTGATATAAAAACAAGAAGAACAACAACAACTGGTGCAACAGACTCATTGTACAGAAGCTATATCAACATATCAAAGAGCAACATGTTGCCCACGCAGGGGCGGTGCCAGAACGAGGAAGGGAAATAAATTGGCCTGAGTACATGGCGACAGAGCTTAAAATCAGTCAGCGGCAGCATAACAAACAAGTAGGGGCATCAGATCTAGTAACAAGTAGCTAGTAGTGGACAGTGCAATCGGACCACGGGCCAGAGGCACAGTAACAGTTAGTTCGAAAGTGTGGCAGAAGAATCCGCCAGCCACCTTGCCCATACTCTGTCATGCGATGTGGGGCAACCCCTGTGAAAGTAGGTATCACGATACAGAGGTATGGTGGCGTCCACCAGGCCCCTCCACTGCAGAAGCTTGGGGGAGCCCGTTGCCGCCAATGAAGTGCAATGTTTTTCCTAGCATAGAAAAGGAGTAGACCTAGGATAGTACGGTCTGCCACCCGGGGCACCAAGTCATCTAATAGGCCCAACAGGCCAATCCTGGGAGAAGGGTCCATCGGAATTTGTAAAATGGTGGAGGACACCGCAAAGATTTTGGAACAGTAAGCGGAGAGCTCCGGCCACGTCCAGAAGATATGGATGAAATCCCCCGGGGCTCGTCCACATCGCCAGCATTCCGGGGAATGTGAGGGATGGATCGTATGCAGGCAATAGGGGATAAGGTAGGCCCTGTGGGCAATTTTGTACTGAACCAGCCGGTCCCGCAGGGAAACCAAAATTTTAAAAGGAGATACCCAAATGTGCAACCAGTCCACCGAATCCAAATCCGGAACATCCCGGGCCCAACGAGTATGGAGGCCAGAGAGCTCCGGAGAGGAGACCCGGAGGAGATGGGCATGGAGTACTGAGACAGATTGCTTGGAGCAGTCATGGCGCAATACACGCTCCAGGTCCGGCTGCACTAGCTGCAAAGTTCCCACCGATACCTGGGCTCTGAAGGCGTGGGAAAACTGCATAAAATGGAAGAAGGAAGAGGGCAGAATATTACAGTGAGCCTCTCCTTTGTTTTTACATACGTGTTTCTCATGCACCTTTGTGAGTACACCTCTTTAATCATTTTTTAATTTAATTGGTTGGATCTTACTACATTAGAGTGGTTGCGCTGTCTCCCCTTCCCTTCATAGCCATCCTGCAGCTGCACATACACAAAAGGATGGGGATTTTTGTGACATCATTGACCTAATATGGCCATATTAGGTCAAAAACATTAATGATGTCACAGACATCCTCTTTCCTTTGTGTACTCGCAGCTGCGGGGCAGGCAACAACCTGGCTACAGCTGATTGGGCTTGCACTGACAGCTTCTAAATAGGAAGAGGTCAGCTTCTAGGTGTCAGAGTGGTGTCACAATGGAGTTGGTCACTTCTCCATAACCAGAAGTACTGATGAGTTTAGGTTTAGGCCAAGCCCATGGTCATTAAAAACCTACACGGAAGCTGTCCATAATACAAAGATGTGGTAATACGACCCTTATACCCATTGTAAAATATGGGACACTCTTATCTGTGCCAAGACCCAGCCGGATAAGCTGTGTGAGATGGACATAAAAGCTTCTTTATTGCCTACCCATCAGGGACAAAAAGGATCCAATACACAATAGATACTGACACATTTCTGCCCTTATGGGCCTTGGTCGTAGCTATGGGCCTATTGACCAGGACTAAGGCCTGTAAGAGAAGAAGCATCTGTTTTGTATTGGATCCTCTTTGTCCTTGATGGGTATGCAATAAAGAAGCTATTTATATGCATCTCACACCTGGTTGCCACCTCTCCCTTTTTGGATTTTTATCTCAACAGCTTCTCCGGCTGTGGTCTTGGCACGAGTGAGAGTGTCCCATATTTTACGTTGGGTTTACAGGTTGTAGCACCACATCTTTGTATTATGGATACTCACAGCTTCTGTCCAGGTTCGATTGAAAATGGGTTCGGACTGAACCTAAACTCATTTCTACTTCTGTTTATAAAGAAGTATGTAACCCACTCCATGTGACAGTGCTGGACCAATCACCACTACAACAGAGGAGTTCATACCCAGTGTAAGCTATGACTCTAGGGACAAGCTTACATAGGATTTCCCTTCATCCCTGCAACTAAACAGAGCAGCCAGGGAGCAAAAGTCAGGTAAGTAAATGCATTTTCATTAAAGTGCTTGGAAAGCCTTACATATGCCCAGGGCTGCTGTAAGAAATCCCAGGTCCCCCTACAGACAATCTGACATGGGGCCCCATATAGACAAAATGACACGGGACCCCATACAGCCAATGCTTCAGTTATGAATGAACGGATCACTCATTGTGTTCATTCAGGAAAGGTAGGGGTTGGTAAATATGACCTATTTAACTAATCCTTCCCCCACTGTCAATCTTGAAGGTTTCTATTGTGTGCTTGCAGCTGCCAGAGGGCAGAAGTGGAGGGAAGCCAGGGGAAGGGTGCACACAGGGAGGCCTGGGCAGCAGGGGCAAATGTATGGTGTACAGGGAGGGTGATCAGTGTGGTGGTGGGGGGGGGGGGGCAATTACTGGAACCAATCTTTTATATGACTCTCTCTGCAGCAGCTGAAGGCCAACACAAGTGAGAGGAAAAGAAGCCAGCTTTCAGCTGCTGCAGAGGGAGCCATACAGGGGATTGGGTCCAGTAATTCCCCCCCTGCTGCACCGATCACCCTCCCTGCCCACATCTGATTCACCCTGCTGCCTGGGCCCCATTTCTGACCCGGGCTCCGTACAGGAGAACTGGTGGTACCCTCTTTTATACGGCCCTGCATATACCCAGTGAAGTGACTAGCTTCAGGTGATGCACAGAGATGAAACATGTTCCTCTACATGAGTTGTAATTGTTTATCTGCAACCATCTCTCCTCCACAGCCTCCTAAAGCACACAGATCAAATATTTTTCCTAAGCTCCAGGAGACTGGGGGTGAGGATCTGTTGTTGCACACCGCACAGTGCAGAGAGGACAGCTGAGTGTAATCTGGGATCTGAGTGGAGAGAAAGAACATAACCCCCTCTATACAGTCTCATAGGGAAACATGCACAGGTGAGGCTGTCAGTCACCTGCTGTGTTCCGGGGGAGGAGGAGACAATATTGACACTAGGTGGTTTGGATTGAAACTAGTTCATGCTACAGAGAGATATGCTTTGTTCATTTACAACCATTTTAAAGTGAACCCAGGTAGGTAGGTAAGCATGTAGGTAGGTAAGACTATGAGAACTGCATTGAAGTGAACCTGTTTCTTTGCCATGTTATGTAACGAATACATGTACTTTAAGGAATATGGGGTGACAACACGACAACCACAATACCCAATCAGGGTGGAAGTGGGAACATGGTTGCTGAAGCTGCTGGAGTTCCCACACTCTGTAGAGGATCTAAGAAGCATTCCTCTTTCCAGTGTCAGAAAACTGGGAGGTTTAGGGTTATGTCCATCTAAGCCGAGCCAGTTAAAATATGAAGAGCGTCTGCCAGGCAAGACTGGCTCGCAGCTCCCTCGGCTCTGCAATCAGTTTTCTCTGCTCCCCTTCCTAAATCATTATTACTAAAGTGGCTTTTGAACCCACTCCGGTGATGGAGCTGTTCCATATATGCATGTCCTGCCACTCAAAGCACCGAGCACAGTCATTTAAATGATTGTTATAATGAAAAGACGTGAAATGATTGGGCCTGATGGCAGAACACGCCACGGAGGGCTCACATTTCATTCCCGAGCGCCTTTTTTACGACCGTATCCGACTGGTGGAATGGCAGCGCTGCCTCACAGAGTGTCATTTTATTTACCATCTCCCCTCGGTTCATAACAAGACGGAGGAAGATTCAGAGATAATTCATTAAGAGGAGAATCCCCTTCTACAAAGTTTGCTGCTTCTCTCCATCTTGATGTATGGAAATTTACAGGGGAACTCCAGCCAGAGCAAAAAAATGCAGCAAAACTTGCCAGAAATTTAGTTATGTATGTTTGGCATTCACAAAAGTACCTGCAGTGAAGGCTACAGGCAAGATCCCATTGAGTAAATACAGGTTGAACAGCACGGCATTTTGTGGAGTAGGAAGACGGCTATTCATACGTATTGTCAGGAGTTCACATTTAAAGCCCACTTTGGCCATTTCTAAATGTTTTACCTTACTCTGTGCAGTTGTCAGAGACTCGTAATGTAATAAATCTTTTGCATCAGGCTGACAGAAGAGAAAGAGTAAAAAAATGGAGGCAGACAACTTCGAACCCAAGAAATGCAAATCGCAGGAATGAGTATGATGGTTGCTACTCGTCCTAATAAATCATCCTATAAATTAGATGAAATATCTGACTTTTGTCTACATAAAAATAAACATGGAAGAGTCACACAGATGGTGTCACAGAACATCACAGCTAGTGCTGACAACTACAAAGGCGTGATGGCAATTCCTCTAATTGGTGCTAATAGATAGACCAGTCTGTCTATCTATCTATCTATCTATCTATCTATCTATCTATCTATCTATCTATCTATCTATCTATCTATCTATCTATCTATCTATCTATCTATCTATCTATCTATCTATCTATCTATCTATCTATCTATCTATCTATCTATCGTCCCTCCCCCTTCCCCTCCCATTCTCCTCTCCTCCCTTGTACCCTCCCCCTTTCTTCTCTTCTTGTCTCCTCTCCCCCTCCCTCCTCCCCCCCCTTTCTCCTCTTCTGTCCTCTCCCCTTTCTTCTCTTTCTCCTCTTCTCTTCTCTTTCTCTCCTTAAACATCCCCTCGATCATCTTCTTCTCTCCCCTCTCTTACCTTCCCCCTCACCCTCTTCTTCTCTTTCTCTCCTCAAACATCCCCTCCATCATCCACTTTTCTTCTTCTTCTCTCCCCTCTCATACGTTCCTCCACTCACTCTCCTCTCTTCTTCTCTTTCTCTGCGCAAACATTCCCTCCATCATCCTATGATTTTCCTCTTCTCTCCCCTGTCTTACCCTCCTCCCCTCTCCTCCCTTCCCTTCCTCTCTCCTCTTCAACTGTTTTTCTCCCCTCAGACATCCTTTCCTTTTCCTTTCCCTTTCCCTTTTCCTTTTTCCTTTCCTTTCCCTTTTCCATTCCTTTCCTTTTAATTTTCCTTTCCTTTCCCTTTCGTTTTCCTTCTCCTTTTTCTTTCCCTTTCCTTTCCTTTCCTTTCCTTTCCTTTCCTTTCCTTCCCTTCCCTTCCCTTTCCTTTCCTTTCCTTTCCTTTCCTTTCCTTTCCTTTCCTTTCCTTTCCTTTCCTTTTCCTTTCCTTTCCCCTTTCCTCTTTCCTCTTTCCTTTCCTTTTCCTTTCCCTTTTCCATTCCTTTCCTTTTAATTTTCCTTTCCTTCCCCTTTCCTTTCGTTTTCCTTCCCCTTTTTCTTTTCCTTTCCTTTACTTTCCTTTCCCTTTCCCTTTCCCTTTCATTTTCCTTTCCCTTTCCCTTTCCTTTCCTTTCCTTACCCTTTCCTTTTCCTTCCCCTTTCCCTTTTCTATTCCTTTCCTTTCATTTTATTTTCCTTCCCGTTTCCTTTCCTTTCCTTTCATTTTCTTTTCCTTCCCCTTTTTCCTTTCCTTTCCTTTCCTTTCCCTTTCCTTTCCTTACCCTTTCCTTTTCCTTCCCCTTTCCCTTTTCTATTCCTTTCATTTCATTTTCTTTTCCTTACCCTTTTTCCTTTCCTTTCCTTTTCCTTTTCCTTTTCCTTTCCTTTCCTTTCCTTTCCTTTCCTTTCCTTTCCTTTCCTTTCCTTTCCTTTCCCTTCCCTTCCCCTTTCCCTCCTATTTCCTTTATTTTTCCTTTCCTTTCTCTTTCCTTTTCTCTCCCTTCCTTGCTTTCTTCATTTTCCTATTCTCTTCCTTCCTTCCCCTGTCATCCCCATTTTATTTGCTCTTTCTTTGTCTCTCCGATCCTCTGTGATCTCTCCAGTACTAGAATATCATCCCTGCTCCTCTCTGGTGACACTTCCATGCTATCTGTTTATGATTTCCATGCTCGCTCCTCATTACAATCTTCTTTTTGTCCCGTGGCTCTTTGAGCAGGGAGGAAATGTATGCCCTTATAAATTGTCAATCATTAATGACATCATTCAATGTGATATTTGGAAGATTAGCAACATCTGCTTTTCTAAAATATGGTTCCTGGCTAGGCCTGCAGGTTACCGCTGCCATATGCTGAACTTGTGAAAGGCAGCGCCATTAAAGCAGATCGCGCATCCAGAGCAGACCGTCACGTGACTTCCACTGACACTGGATAAAATACGCCATCGCTTCCTGCACCACAATGAACTCCTTCAAATTCTATACATACAGTATATTGAAACTTGAAATTCTTTGCCAAAAAAAATATGAAGAATAACATTTATTAAAAGGATCAAAGGTGATCAGTGATAAAGTATGCCTGTCTCAGAAGCATCTGATAGAAGCTGTCATTTTCCATATGGACCGTAAATACGTATATATGAAGAATATAGATATCGAGATTTGTCTTTAGGGTTGGTTTTATGCTAAGACAAACAATAGACACAGGATTAATGTTGGCAGCTAAAGGGATTGGGGACTTCCAACGGATGTTGCTAGTTCCCTGGCTCCCATGCGGATCCTCATTCTTCTCTACTTAGTGACTCGGAATAAGCGTTTACAGGCTCAAAATGTAGCTCAATAATAGTCTCACTGATTAAAGGGCTCTTATTACTGTTTATTCCTACAAAGAGCCCCTGTCACCAGACTATTCATTTCAAGAAAAATCTTTCCATAAGATTATATGTGCAAATAACGCATTTTTGCTTTCATCTGTAAAAGCCTCCCTTGTGCAGACATCCAAAGGCTCAATACTGCTGCTGGGCGCCGCCATCTTGGATGTGATGTCAGCAACCCATCAGACTCAGACCTGCCACTCAAGCAGGGGCTGACTGGCAACTGTCATCCCGGGGGCTAGTACAAACCAGAGGCCCATGGTGCAACGCCTCGGTCCCCCTCCTACTCTCCCTCTTCTAAGCCTCCTCTTGACCCCCATTCCAGGATAATGCTCCGCTCCAGGTACTCTATACTCACCGGCCGAAACTTCCCGACCTGGTCAGCAGGGGGCAGTTGGGGGGTGCTGAGTCAGCTCAGTCGGGGCTGCTTGGGGGAGAAGAGTCTCCAGTGGGGCATGGAACCGGACTCTGCTCAGACACAGTTTACACCATCCATGCTGGGGGGGAGGCCTGCGCTCTGTCCTTGTCTTCATCCTGTAGGTCTAGTAGGTTAGCAGCGGGGACTTTTTACTTCTCTTCACCAGGAATCTTTTAGTCATGTCTGTGGCAGAAGCAGTGCAGCCTTTTTATGGGGCATCAGAGCGGCCCAGGGGGCAATTTCCCCCCTGGCCCAGTCCTCCCCTGCACTCAAGTGACATTCTAAAGTGTTACCCTTCACTTTTCCCCATGGAGCTACATAAACGGTTATGTAGGGAGATGAGGGGAGGGGCAGAGGAGCTGGGCTAGCACAGACAGTTATTAAGCACTTTCAGAGGAGGAGCGGGCTATAACAAGCAAGGAGGGAGGGGGCAGTGCTAGGGAATTAATTCTTCCAGAAGTAGTCAAACTCAATAGTAAGTGCAATGGCACATTGCAAGTGAATAAAAAAGCATTTATGGGAAGGAAAATGCTGCAAGTAATCAAAAAAAAAAAATAATAATAATTTTTTGTATGTGCTTTTATCAGCATTTTTTTGGAAGGTTGGTGACAGGGCCTCTATAACTTTCTATAATTTCCATTCGCTATTGTCACACAAATGGGTGGGCTCTGCTCTGCGTCCCGGGTCCACCCTTTTCTGAAGCTTTTCTATGACTCACACTGTCAGGACGTAGCCATGTGGCATACACAGGCTCAGCGGTACGGGGAGGGCCGGACACAATGATTGTGCGGGCCGCAGGTTCCACACCCCTGCCCTACAGGATGCAGGCCTGGGTTACTGGGCAATTATTCTATGAAAGAAGGAGCTTAATATGCTGCGCTTTTAATGGTTTAATGTTTTTTTTCACCTAAAAGCAACATTATTTGCTAGAAATTTACTTAGATCCCCCAACCATTATATATTTTGCTGAAAGCAGAGGCCCTGGACAATAAAGTGGTGGCAGTTGCAATTTTTTATGTTACACCCAATTTGGACAGCCATTAAATAAACACACATTTTTAAGAAAATATACACTAAAATGTATTTTAGTGCACACAAACACAAGACGATGTTGCATTGAGCAAATAGATGCCCAGCATTTCAAGGTTTAAAGTGACATTAACCACTTAAGCCCCGGAAGATTTTACCCCCATTCCGACCAGGGGGTA
The DNA here is from genome assembly GCF_965119305.1 of Pelophylax lessonae. Classification (NCBI taxonomy): domain Eukaryota; kingdom Metazoa; phylum Chordata; class Amphibia; order Anura; family Ranidae; genus Pelophylax; species Pelophylax lessonae. Next base: position 168,748,332 of record NC_138780.1, read on the forward strand.
TTTTGCGATTCGGCACTGCGTGACTTTAACGGACAATTGCGCGGTCGTGCGACGCTGTACCTAAACGAATTTGGTGTCCTTTTTTTCCCACAAACAGAGCTTTCTTTTGGTGGTATTTGATCACCTGTGCGATTTTTTGATCACGCGCTATAAACAAAAAAAGAGCGTAAATTTTGCAAAAATAACAATATTTTTCACATTTTTTTATATGAAATTCCCCCCAAAAAAAATGTAAAAATCAAAATTTTTTAACATTTTCGGCCAATTTGCTTTATGCTACTTATGTTTGGTAAAAAAAATTGCAAAAAGCGTATTTTGATTGGTTTGCGCAAAAGTTATCGCGTTTACTAACAAAGGGAAAGATTTTTGTTGTTTTTTTTTTTAACGCGTAATGGCGGCGATCTGCGATTTTTTTTGCGGTACTGCGACATTGCGGCGGACAGATCGGACCCTTGACTGACATTTTTGACACTTTTGGGGTTACCAGTGACATTTCTACAGTAATCAGTGCTATATATATGCACTGTTACTGTAAAAATACACTGGTAGTGAAGGGGTTAACTTTATTTGGGAGGGAGGGGCTGTGTGTGTCCCTAGGGGCGTGCTTTCTACTGTGATTGGCTGTGGCTTCAGCTGTAAGGACACTGATCAACGGATCTACATAGTAGATCCATGTGATCAGTGTCTTTGCAGCGAGGAGAATGACAGGTGGCTTGTTTACACAAGCTGCCTGACATTCTCCCTCTCCCCCGCCGATCGCCGAGTGGCCGGCGGACATCGGGTCCGCTGGTCACACGCGCGGGGGGGTCCGTGACCACGCGGGAGCGGGAGCGCGCCTCCGGGGGCGCGCGCTCGCTCCCTAGACCCTCACAAGCAAGCAACGTAGCCCTACGTTAGTTTGCATGTGAGGGGCTGACCGCCGACGTAGATAGTCGTGCGGCGGTCGGCAAGTGGTTAAAGTGTTACTAAATCTACAACAGTAAAATCAGTCTGTATATGCAGTAAATCATGCTTGTTATAATCACTGTGGAGCCTAAGGGGTTAATCCTTCGCATTGTGAGTAAAGACTCTCTGATCCTCCTCTTCTTTTACGGTCTCCAAAAAATAACCTGATATTTACAGAGCCAGGGGACGGGCTGTACATGCTCAGTTTGGTGTGTATTGCTAGAGAGTTTTTTTTTTTCCTTGGGAGAACGCATGTGATCAGCACAGGGCCAATCAGCACTGTCCAAACAGAGGGTCAGGAGAGAATAAAAACTCCTCCTACAAGCTTTACTAGGAACTGATACACGTCACAAGGCTGCCTTATACTGCTGATGAGAAAAGGTATTTAGCCGTTTATATTTACTAAAATAATTGCATTTTCATGTTCTGCAAACTGTGGGAGAGCAGATATAGTGAATGCAGGCTCCTGGGATTAGTAACACTTTAAGTCACACTCAATATAGCTTTGAAATCATCTTAGTCTGTAGGGTTCAGTATTGGGTTGGCCCATCCTTTGCAGCTATAACAGCTTCAACTCTTCTGGGAAGGCTGTCCACAAGGTTTAGGAGTGTGTCTATGGGAATGTTTGACTATTCTTCCAGAAGCGCATTTGTGAGGTCAGGCACTGATGCTGGATGAGAAGGTCTGGCCCACACTCTTCGCACAATTCATCCCAAAACTGTTCTATCCGGTTGAGGTCAGGACTCTGTGCAGGCCAGTCAAGTTCCTCCATCCCAAACTCCCTCATCCATGTCTTTATGGACCTTGCTTTGTGCACTGGTCCAAATCATTTGGTGGAGGTGGGATTATGGTGTGGGGTTGTTTTTCAGGGGTTGGGCTTGGCCCCTTAGTTCCAGTGAAGGGAACTCTTAAGGCGTCAGCATACCAAGACATTTTGGACAATTTCATGCTCCCAACTTTGTGACCCCTTCCTGTTCCAACATGACTGCACACCAGTACACAAAGAAAGGTCCATAAAGACATGGATGAGCGAGTTTGGGGTGGAGGAACTTGACTGGTCTCAACCCGATAGAACACCTTTTGGGATGAATTAGAGCAGAGACTGTGAGCCAGGCCTTCTGTGCAACATCAGTGACTAGCCTCATGAATGCGCTTCTGGAAGAATGATCAAACATTCCCATAGACACACTCCTAAACCTTGTGGACAGCCTTCCCTGAAGAGTTGAAGCTGTTATAGCTGCAAAGGGTGGGCCAACTCAGTATTGAACCCTACGGACTAAGACTGGGATGCCATTAAAGTGCCATTAAAGTTCATGTGTGTGGGCGGCTCAGTGGTGTAGTGGTTAGCACTTTCACCGAGCAGCAAGAGGGTCACTGGTTTGAATCCCAACCACGACACTACCTGCCTGGAGTTTGCATGTTCTCCCTGTGCCTGCGTGGGTTTCCTCCGGGTACTCCGGCTTCCTCCCACACTCCAAAGACATGCTGGTAGGTTAATTGGATCCTGTTTAAAAAAAATTGTCCCTACTGTGTATGTATGTGAGTTAGGTACCTTAGATTGTAAGCTCCTTGAGGGCGGGACCTTAGATTGTAAGCTCCTTGAGGGCGGGACCTTAGATTGTAAGCTCCTTGAGGGCAGGGACTGATGTGAATGTACAATGTATATGTAAAGCGCTGTGTAAATTGACAGCGCTATATAAGTACCTGAAATAAATAAATAAAATAAATGTGCGTGTAAAGGCAGGCACCCCAATACTTTTGGTAATATAGTATATTTGCTTATCCTGTGGTTTAGCTTTATGACAATGATTTTTTTCACATTTTTGAGCATAGTTATATTTTAATTAATTTTCTCCTATATTAGTAACTCGCCAACCGCTGTGACTTATGGCACAGGGGCTCGCCTACATGCACGTCTCTCGGACAATAAAGGTGTCATGTCGCCTGCGACATAAAATGTCATCCCTTTCCAGAGCGCAGAGCCTGTGTCTTGAGCTTGGTGTGCCTAATGGAGCTGCAATAGCACATTTTGTGCTTTCATCTGAGAGGCTTGGTTTGGCAGCAGTCTCAGGTTCGTAGCCCTAAGCTAGAGCGGCCGAGTGCACGAAAGAGGTCACACAATGAAGTGTTTTATTCCCCAGTGAAAACGCGCTGAATAGGGCCATGGAAAGAGCAGCTCTGCGCAGGCTCTAGAGACATATACTGGCCACTGCTAACGGAACTGGAAAACAGCTGCTGTACGGGGAGAGAAAAAATGCAAACTGAAATTCTGTTGATTAAAGTGAGGACTTTATTCAAAGCAAGCTAATCATGAAACAGGAGATTCCGGAATTGGTTTTGGTATATATTAATGCTGAGGGTCACGGCACAGGAGAAGTGAGTGTACCGATAAAGGGGTGAGGGGTCTTTCCAAACAGGCTTTCCGATCAGGTCCACCTGTCGGTTTTTTAGGGTGACCCGATCGGACCCTCCATTTACCTTTATGGAGCGGCGGATGTCCGCTGACTTCCGCTGCTATCCAATCCGATCCTGTCTGCCAAATCCAGGCGGATGGAAACCCTATTTTTCATCCATCCGATCGGATCGGATGGGATCGGATAAAAATGGACAGGTGGTCCGTTTTCATCTAATCTCCCAAAACAGGAGCAGGGCTGCTGTTAGAAATCACGGGGCCCAATACAGCCTACCTGGCAGGGACCCCCTCGAATATATCAAGGCAATAATTTCACTAAAAATATACAAAAATTATTATTATTTGACACAAACATAACCGAAAAACTGAATTAGCCATTTTAATTGTTTTTTACATTAAAAAAAAATATATAAATTTTGTAAAATGTTTTAAAAATGTTCACAATTATTTTATTTTACATTTTTTAAAATGATTTATTACAATGTTTAATTATTATTTTTATTTTTTTTTACAATTTGTTATTTTTTTACAGGACAGGGAAGCCTGCAGCGCTGCGGGGGGGGGGGGGGGGTCGTCACAGTGAATGGGGGGCAAACGGGGAGGGGGGATCAGAAGCAGGCAGAACAGGGAAGGGAAATCGGTGAGACGCAATTACAGGAACGATGCCCTGTGTCTGTGTCTCTCCCTGCAGCAGCTGAAAGCTGGCAGCAGAGGGGAGAAACTGGCTTTCAGCTGCTGCAGAGAGCCACACAGGGCTTCCTTTTGTATTTGCCCCTACAAAAGGCGTCACAGTGAAAAGGGGCACACGGTGAGGGGCAGGATCAGAAGCAGGCAGAACAGGGAGGAGAATTGGGGAGAAGCAATTACAGGAACAATGCCATGTGTCTGTGTCTCTCCCTGCAGCAGCTGAAAGCTGGCAGGAGAGTGGAGAAACTGGATTTCAGCTGCTGCAGAGAGCCGCACAGGGCTTCCTTTTGTAATTGCCCCTCTGCCAGACTGCACTGATTCCCTATGCTGTTGGGGCCCCCCTGTGTGCCTGGGCCCCCTACAGGAGGACTGGTGGTCCCCCCTATCAGCAGCCCTGTACAGGAGAGTGGCACTCTGACAGGTCCGTCTCATTCTGTATGGGGAGATTGTCATCTGTCATCCGCCTGCTCAGCGGGGATCAGCGGATGGATCCCGCCGATCAAGCGGATTGCGTCAAAAGACTCCGCCCCATGTGAAAGGGCCCTAAAGGAGAACTCTGAAAATGCTGTTTAATCAATTTTTAATATTTAAAATAATCTCTCCCATCATCCATGTCTCCAAGCTTTATTTTGCTAAGAAATCACTTTGAAAACACCCCCCCCCCCCCTAACATTTCTTGCTGCGGCCATCTTGAATAAGGGCAGATGTTCCATGTAGCATTTACTTCCTGGAATACATCTGTCCTTAGCTCAGGCATGCAGGCAGCAGGGTGTGCTTTATTGACAAATCTCCTCCTTCCCTCCTCCAGACGAAAAAGATGCCCATGAAGATTCCTGGGATGAATGACATAATTATGCATAGCTCCCAACTGTCCCTGATTTCGAGGGACTGTCCCTGATTTGCAACAAACTCCCTCTGTCCCTCGTTCCTCCCTATTTGTCCCTCATTTTGGTCTGATCTATATAGTTGTATATAAATTGCACTTTTTATTTTTCAAAAAGAGTTTCCCAGTGCTAAACCTTTCATCCAATTTTTAAATTGCTGTATTTGTATATTTCAAAAGCTGATTTAACCACTTAAGCCCTTGGCCAGAGACCAGGCTCTATTTTGCGATTCAGCACTGTGTGACTTTAAAGGACAATTGCGCGGTCATGCGACGCTGTACCCAAATGAAATTGACGTCCTTTTTTCTGTGTTTACATCAGCCGTCTGTCTTTCTCCCTCTCCTACGGGAGATCGCGAGTGGCCGGCGGCCAACGGAGCCGCCGGTCACACGCGCTGGCTCCCCAAGGAATGAGCGGGGGCGGGAGCGCGCCGCCGCCGACGCGTTTGCCCCCTACAGGCTCGTGGGCGTGCGACATAGGGCTACGTCACTTTGCCTGTAAGCGGTAAATAGTCGTTAGGCGGTCGGCAAGTAGTTAAAGGAATAGTAGTGGAAAAAAAAGAAGCCATTGTGGGTTTAACTAATATTTTTTTTGTAATGCTCCCTTAAGGGGGCAAGGCAGGGGGTAAGGCAGGGGGTGTGTCCTATGCCTACAAACTTTTACTAATAGGTGTCCCTCGTTCCCATGTCAAAAAGTTGGGAGGTATGGAAAGGTGATGAAGGCAGAGGAGATAGGGCTGTGTGTAGGGGGGAGGGGAGGGGGGTGCAGAAGTTATAGCTGTACACTCTCCTGTACTCTGTACATACCAGAACCCTGTGCTCTGATAGCGCGTCGTCCAGTGGCGGCCGGTGCGTTGGGGGCGCAGGGGCGCTGCCCCCCCTAATCTACATGCGGGGTGCTGGACGCATGGAGTTCAATGTTTTTTTTTTTTTCTGAATCACCTGATTAGAGCCAGAGGCTCTAATAGGCTTCAGAAAAGGGTGGACCCGGGGCGCAGAGCAGTGCACCCTAGCCCACCCATTTGTATGACAATACCGAATGAAAATTCTCTATTGTCACACGAATCCTCTTTCTGGCCAATCAGGAAGCGGGTCCCAGACCCGCTTCCTGATTGGCCGAAAGGCGAACCCATGCCATTGGCTGAGGAGGAGGCGGGAGGACTCAAAGAGAAGCGGGGGACTGAGGAGAAGCCGCCACTGCAGGTAAGTGCACTGACTGGTCTCTCTGCATTGAAGGGGGCACACTGTGGTCTCTCTGCATTGAAGGGGGCACGCTGTGGTCACTCTGCATTGAAGCGGCACGCTGTGGTCACTCTGCATTGAAGGGGCACGCTGTGGTCACTCTGCATTGAAGCGGCACGATGTGGTCACTCTGCATTGAAAGGGGGCACGCTGTGGTCACTCTGCATTGAAAGGGGCACGCTGTGGTCACTCTGCATTGAAGGGGGCACGCTGTGGTCACTCACATTGAAAGGGGGCACGCTGTGGTCACTCTGAATTGAAGGGGGCACGCTGTGGTCACTCTGCATTGAAGGGGGCACGCTGTGGTCACTCTGCATTGAAAGGGGGTACGCTGTGGTCACTCTACATTGAAAGGGGCACGCTGTGGTCACTCTGCATTGAAAGGGGGCACGCTGTGGTCACTCTACATTGAAAGGGGGCATGCTGTGGTCACTCTGCATTGAAGGGGGCATGCTGTGGTCACTCTGCATTGAAAGGGGGCACGCTGTGGTCACTCTGCATTGAAAGGGGGCACGCTGTGGTCACTTTGCATTGAAAGGGGGCACCCTGTGGTCACTCTGCATTGAAAGGGGGCACGCTGAGGTCACTCTGCATTGAAGCGGGCACGCTGTGGTCACTCTGCATTGAAGGGGGCACACTGTGGTCACTCTGCTTTGAAGGGGCACGCTGTGGTCACTCTACATTGAAAGGGGGCCTGCTGTGGTCACTCTGCATTGAAAGGGGGCACGCTGTGGTCACTCTGCATTGAAAGGCGGCACGCTGTGGTCACTCTGCATTGAAAGGGGGCATGCTGTGGTCACTCTGCATTGAAGGGGGCATGCTGTGGTCACTCTACATTGAAAGGGGACACGCTGTGGTCACTCTGCATTGAAAGGGGACACTCTGTGGTCACTCTGCATTGAAGGGGGCACGCTGTGGTCAATTGAAGGGGGCACGCTGTGGTCACTCTGCATTGAAGGGGGCCTGGTTTGGTCACTCTGCATTGAAGGGTGCATGCTTTGGTCACTCTGCATTGAAAGGGGGCACGCTGTGGTCACTCTGCATTGAAAGGGGACACAATGTGGTCACTCTGCATTGAAGGGGGCACGCTGTGGTCACTCTGCATTGAAAGGGGGCCTGCTGGTCACTCTGCATTGAAAGGAGGCACGCTGTGGTCACTCTGCATTGAAAGGGGACACGATGTGGTCACTCTGCATTGAAGGGGGCACGCTGTGGTCACTCTGCATTGAAAGGGGGCCTGCTGGTCACTCTGCATTGAAAGGGGACACAATGTGGTCACTCTGCATTGAAGGGGGCACGCTGTGGTCACTCTGCATTGAAGGCACACTATACCTTGATTATTGAAGGCCCCGTTTACAATTTCGTGACCCCAAAGTCACGCAATTTTTTACAGCGTTTTTGCCGCAAAGCAATGCCTATTACATCTTTTTGTTTGCTCCACCCCCCCCCCCCCCCCCCTGGCGTTGTCGGTCACTTGCTCCCTCAAGTGTCCCTCATTCTGAAGTTCAAAAGTTGGGAGGTATGTATTATGACTGTGGCTGGCTCTGTCACAATGTGTCACATGACATGGCTGTTGTGTGATGATTTTGTTGACCTATTGGTCTGGTCATACAGTAAGTTAAAAAGGTCAGCATCCAATAGCCATGTCACGTGACACACTGTGCCAGAGCCAGCCACAGCCATGATAGAGTGCCTGCTGCCTGTGTGTTATCATGATCTTAACCACTGTGCTGATGATCTTAACCACTTCAATACTGGGCACTTCCACCCCCTTCCTGCTCAGGCCAGTTTTCAGCTTTTAGCGCTGTCACACTTTGAATGACAATTGCACGGTCATACAACACTGTACCCAAATGACATTTTAATAATTTTTGAGACAGATAGAGCTCTTCTTAGTTTCGGTTATAAAGCTGCTGTTTATTATCAAGGCTTCTTTCGCATGGGGCAGAATCCGCTTGTTCACGGGGAATCTGTCCGCTGATCCCCCCACTGAGTGCAGTGGGCAGATGACAGGTCTGCTCAGTTAATGCAGAGCGGACTTGGACACAGCCCGCTCTGCTGTAAGGATGGCTGGTGTAAACAAACCGGCTGTCCATTTACACCTGACCGCCCTCCAATCCAATCCGCTAGACCAGGGGTCTTCAAACTATGGCCCTACAGTTGTTCAGGAACTACAATTCCCATCATGCCTAGTCATGGCTGTCAGAGTTTTCCAATGCCTCATGGGATGTGTAGTTCTGCAACAGCTGGAGGGCCGTAGTTTGAAGATCCTTGCGCTAGATTGAGGGGAACTGATACCTTTCCATTTTGTTTAGCGGATCGGATTGAAGGTAAGCGGGTGTAAAAGGACACAAGTCTCTTTACATCCATTCCTCTATAGAAGTAAATACAGGGTCAGATCAGGTCCACCTGAAAAATGGACAGGTGAATCAGATCAGACCTGTTGTGTGAACCCACCCCCAACCTTTTCCCTTTACCGGTTGCTGCCCGCCTTCAGTACATTTACTGCGGCAGTTAGATATGTGCAGGGGTGGGGTTGAGGGTGGGGCTGAAGGGGGCCTCGTCAAGTAGGCTGTACAGGGCCCCATGATTTATATCGGCAGCCCTGCTTCTAGGTACCATAATAGTCCCCCAACCTTGGTGGTTTAGAGCAGTGGTCATCAACTCCGGTCCTCGGGGTCCACTAACAGGCCAGGTTTGCAAGATAACTAAATTACATCACAGGTGATCTCATTTTCTGTTCAGTGATTGCAGTATTCTTGTCTGCATCTCCGCAAGGTAATACTTAAAATCTGGCCTGTTAGTGGGGCCCGAGGACCAGACTTGAGGACCACTGGTTTAGAGGATATCTCCATGTTAAATGATTTATTTATTTATTTATTTTTTTGCAACACTTTAGCACCATACCTCTATATCTTAAAGAGGTTGTAAACTCTGTTAAATTTTTTTTTTTTTTTTTTACAAGCTGAAAGAGAAACACATCGCATACTAGCTCATTATGAAATACTTACCTTAGAACGAGCCCCCGCCGTGCCGTCCGCTCACCTCTATGACGGGCGACATGTCCAGTCGCCCGTCTTCCGGGATCGCGGCATCCGGCCATCTGATTGGCCGGAGCCGCGGTGACGTCACTCCCGCGCACGCGCGCGGGAGCCGATGGTCACGGCACGGGCCTCTGAAGGAACAGCACCAGCGGCCGTTCCTTCAGGGCGCATGCGTCAGTGATGTCACTGGCTGCATGTAAGGTAAATATCTCCTAAACGGTACATGTTTAGGAGATATTTACAGTACCTATAGGTAAGCCTTATCATAGGCTTACCTATAGGTACAAGTGTCAGAGGAGGGTTTACTTCCTCTTTAAGAATTCCCTACTCTTTGGAAAAAAAAACGTGTGGGTTTTAAACACACTAAAAAGAATTCCTGCTAAGAAAGTGAATGGATAATGTGTGAGTAAGGCTGGGTTCACACAGGGGCGGCTTCAAAGTCGCCCGACTCTGAAGCCGCCCCATGCAGCGTGACCTCAGCCTGGCTTGCAAACGACTTCTCTAATAGAAGTCAATGCAAGTCGCCTCCAAAGTAGCACAGGAACCTTTTTCTAAGTCGGAGCGACTTGAGTTGCTCCGATTAGAACAGTTACATTGCACTGAATGGAGCGTGACTTGTCAGGCGGCTAAAGCCCCGTACACACGTACCGATTGTCGGCCGAACGATCGGCCGCCTTTTGTCCGGTGCTGTCCTGTCGGTTGAAAAGTGCTAAAGACTGCACAGGAATTTTGTCGGCCAACAACAGCCGACTGCAGAAGTGATGTCATGTGATGGTTAACTTTCCGTGTGTTTTTTCTTCTCTGAGCATGCCCAGTCTTGCTCATCTGCTGTTTGTCGGCCGAAATCTGTACTGACTGAGAAACAATCGGCCGTTCTGGTGTTGGCCAACAAAAATTTTATAGCCTGCACACCAGATTCTGTTCGGCCGAAAAGTCGCAGTCGGTTGTCGGAAGCATCATACTAACAAGCCGACAATCGGCCGATCGGTCGGTGGCCGAATATTTACGGCCGACAATCGCTACATGTGTACGGGCCTTAAGTCGCCTGACAAGTTGCCCCAGTGTGAACCAGGACTTATGGGTAAATGGGTAAAAGGACCTGAAATAGTTTGGGGTTGAATTACTATAACTGGAGAATGCAAAAACTGGTGTAGTTGTGCAGCCAATCAGCTTCTAACATCAGCTTGTTCAATTTAAGCTTTGATTAAAAAAAAAAAAACTGGAAGCTGATTGGTTTCTATACACAGCTGAACCAGATTTTGCACACTCCGGTTTTAGTAAATCAACCCCTTTGTCTCCAGGCATATCAGTTCTTTCCTGCATGTGAACAGAACTCAAAAAGTTTTCTACTTTAAGGCCCCTTTCACACAGGGAGTGTATATTGAATATTGTTTCTCATTGAAAATACCTGTTTAGAGAAAAAAAAATAAAAAATTTTAAAGAGATAATCTGATAGTTTTGGAATAAAAATTGTATAGCTGATGTACTGTATTTCCTAGTTTTCCAGGAATCGCCTGAGGAAGCGACCGAGCGAAACGCGTCGCGATTCCCCGATTACCACAGGAGAACCCCATATGTGTATGATCTTATATCATGATTTATCATGATCTGGTATATACCTCAGTATAGTTGCCCTAGCTAGTAAAGGCATTTGGTGATCCAGTGGTTAAACAATTATGTCTTATGACTTATATGCATGTACTTATGATGTTTTATTGAACACTTTTGTACGTATATATGTAATAAATGATTTAATCTTTTATATATTAAACGACTGTTGCATTTTGTTCCCATCAAGATCAGCACCCACTTATAGCCTATAAAGTCCCAACCTACTTGAGAGGTTGAGAAATCCCATTTGTGGGATTCTCTCACTCCCCACCATTAGTAATGTCCCAGGCCAGGTAAGCCTTGTACTCAGCATAGCAGAGGTGAATACCAGCAACAGCCACATGAGATCCGTCTCCCTAGGTCTGTACTCAGTGTCCCAGGGCTTGGATGTCTCTGTCAGACTCATGCAGGCACTTCTCTGTTCAATTCTCATTTTTTAGATCAGATCCTCAGTGTTACCCCTCTTTTGGTTCCCAAAGGACTTGTAGCAGAATAGCCCCCCCCCCCCCCCCCAAGCACAGCTGGGACCTCAATAGGATATGCAGAATCCTTAGCAGGACAGCCAGGAAGGGCTGGCAGCCCTTCTGGTTAGATACCTCTCCTCCTGGGAAAAGAACCCTGCCCTCTAGGTTTCTGAACTATTTATGTACTCCCCAACCACCATCTGGGCACACCTCCCCAGGGATTGGTCAGAGCTGCATAAATATTCAGGCTGCTTATTTGACTGTTGCACCATTTATGTTCTGGAAATCTCCAGAAAACAGGGGGAAGCAATCAAACTTGCAGCCTGCAGAGCCCAGAGCAGCCTAAAGCAATTACATGCTGCTCTGCTGATTACAGCAGCCTATATGGGAAGGTGCTATCTCTCAAACTTCCCAAAATACCACTGCAATTAGGATTCGGATCCAGCAATTTGGTCCAAATTTAACATCATATGAAATTCGAGATCAACTCTACTATACATCAGAGGTGGGGGACTCGAGTCACATGACTTGACTTAAGTCAGACTTAAAGTGGAGTTCCACCCTAATTTTATACTTACCTCCATCTTCTCGCTCCGGGTCACCTGAAAAACAAATGGATAATCGCAACTTTTTTTTTTTTTTTTACTTACCTTGTAGAGAAAATATACTTACCTTACTTCCTTCTTCCTCCCCTCGGCGGCCGCGGCGATTCGTCACTTCCTGGCTTTTGCAATGATTCCTGGGAGCTGAACATCATCGCTCCCAGGAATATTTGCGCCTGCACCGGCCCCGACGTCAGTTCCGGCGCGCGTGCGTCATTCCCTTCTAAACAGCTTCTGGGCATGCCCAGAAGCTGTGGAGGGATGACGCGCGCGCCCGGAAGTGCCATCGGGGCCGGTGCAGTGCATCGTGGGACCGAAGAAGAAGGAAGAGGACGCCGAAGAGGATCGCGCAGTGTGTTCTGATTTTTAGGACACTGTCTGTTTAACAATGGAAATACTTAACATGTTTTTAGTGACTGTGGTGTTGAAACATGACCGGACAAAGGATTTTGAGCTGTTTGGGCATTCAAAGTGTTTCTTTAATATGCCAAGAAAAAAGCACTAAGCAGTTTTGTTAATGTTGAAAATAAAACAAAACCTTTCCTGACCACTGACTTTTAACTGATTTAAAGGTGAAAATTGGGGTAGATCGGTATTTTGACTTGATTTGTGACTTGACCAAAATAAATGACTTGAGTTGACTTGCTTGACTTCTAGCAGAGACTCGACTTGACTTGCTTGCTTTTCACCACAGTGACTTGGGACTCGCTTGAGACTCGAAGGTTAAGACTTGAGACTTGCTTGTGACTTGCACATGTGTGACTTACTCCCATGTCTGCTATACATATTACAGGTGTATATGTAAGATATATATATATATATATATATATATATATATATATATATATATATGTGTGTGTATACAGTATACACCCACACATATATACTCACCGGCCACTTTCTTAGGTACACCTGTTCAAATACTTAGTAACACAATTTTCTAATAAGCCAGTAACATGGCAACAACTCAAGGAATTTAGGCATCTAGACATGATGAAGACAACTTGCTGAAGTTCAAACCGAGCATCAGAATGGGGAAGAAAGGGGATTTCAGTAACTTTGAACGTGGCATGGGATTTTTACGCACAACCATCTCTCGGGCTTACACAGAATGGTCCAAAAAAGAGAAAATACCCAGTGAGCGCCAGTTGTGTGGATGAAAATGCCTTGTTGAGGTCAGAGGAGAATGGATAGACTGGTTCGAGATGATCCATCCTGCCTTGTATCAACGGTTCAGGCTGGTGGTGTAATGGTGTGGGGGATATTTTCTTGGCACACTTTGGGCTCCTTAGTACAAACTGTGCATCGTTTAAACAGTATTGTTGAGTATTGTTGCTGACCATGTCCATCCCTTTATGACTACAGTGTCCCCATCTTCTGATGGCTCCTTCCAGCAGGATAATGCACCATGTCACAAAGATCAAATCATCTCACTACTGGTTTCTTGAACATGACAATGAGGTCACTGTACTCCAATGGTCTCCACACTCACCAGATCTCAATCCAATAGAGCACCTTTGGGATGTGCTGGAATGCGAGATTCGCATCATGGATGCGCAGCCGACAAATCTGCAGCAACTGTGTGATGCTATCATGTCAGTATGAATCAAAATCTCTGAGGAATGTTTCCAACACCTTGTTGTATCTATGCCACAAAGAATGTGTAGCAAGGTTTCCAGGCCTGTAGCCTGATGTGGGTCTGCCATTAGTACCGGTAATCTCCCAGCCCATGTAAGCTGTGACCCTGGGTGTGACAACTGAAGCAGCGACAACTCCAGCATCTTTGTTTGTGGTTTTTATTAGAATTAGGGGATGGGAGAAAGGAATGAGTGAAATACTCCTTGAGGCTTAACTGATTACAATTGGGACTTTACTTCCAAAATGCCCGTTGACGCTTCCTTGACGCCAGCCGGCGCCAGCCAACGCTCACTGACACTGAGAGCACTCAGTTGAACAAAGAAGTGCTGAATCCTGGACTTATAGTCCAGAAGATCCAAGACTGAGAACTGTAGAACTCCTGACATTGTTGTACTGTGAAAGTCACTGAATACTTTCCCCCGCCTGGCACAGCTTGAGGTAGTATTATAGTAGAACTCTGTATAGCTGTCACTTTAACTGGCACGCTCTGTACAATTCAGGGCCCAAACTGCAGGTGCCCTCTTTACTGGAACTCTTCAAGGTCCACTGACTATGTACCCCCTCTGTAGCTTCAGGGTCCTCAACCTAGGTACCCCCTTTACAACTAGCTGGCACTGGATCCTAGAACCTCTTCCGGAGTGGTCCCCTCTGACTCTAGGCAGACCCCTCAGGGGCAATCCTCAGTACTCACGACCTGTGTAGGCTTTCCTGGGACTGGACCCCTCTCTCTTTCCGCTGGATCTCGGCACACCGGATCCCCTCAGCTCAACTCAGCTCTCTCTGGACTCTCAGGCAACACCCCGAGGCATCCACCTTCCTCAGACAGGAGGAGAGACAGCCGCACTCTCCTTCCTGGGACTCTGCTACCGCCAAAGACATCGTGTCATGTGCCACCCCCAAACTTATACCCACTCCCAGAATCCTTTGCAGCAAAATCTGCCTCCTGGGGTAGTTACAAGCCTGGATGTGTCCCATGATTGGGTTTCCTCCACTGCCCTATGAGAAGCCTCTCACAGGAGCCAGTGGGGAGACTCTCCCTTCAGCAGGCACACCTGGAAACAATGACACCCTGACTAGTAAATCACAGCCCTGCTGTTAGGCAGACAAGGCCCACTATACATTTACCTAGCACCTACCTGTAGGATGCTACAAATGAATGCCGTTCTGAAGGAAAAAGGGGGTCCAACCCGGTACTAGCAAGGTGTAATAAAGTCTCACCGGCCTAATAAACACTCATAAATAAAGTGGCCAGTGAGTATATATATATATATATATATATATTATTTTTTTTTTTTTTTAATGGTAAGTCTCTCTTTTTAATTCATGAGATCTAGTTCAAAAGATGCCCAGATCAAAAACACGACAGATGGTTTAACTCTTGAAAAAGGCAGCAAACCATTCTTGAAGAAGAAGGCTAAAAATAAATCAAACCTTATTTCACAAATCTTATATTGGATTTCATTTTCTAGTGGCCTGTGACCAGCCGATAATTATTGCAATTGTACCTCTGCTCTTCAAGGATTAATTTTTAAATATGTTGCCTGCTTGGGCTGCGAAGGTAAAAAAAAAAAAAAAAAATGTCCACTTGACTTTAATGGAGATGTCACTGGATGCATCACCGGCTTCACATATGTATAACGCTCGGTCACATCTCACTGACTGGGAAGCAAGAGGTCGGCCATTTTGTATGTTATTAAGGGGAAGGCAGAGTGGAGTCACATTTCCATGAATCTTCTGAGATGAAGGACATTGCAAGCAAACGGGACACTCCGAAGCTTATTAAAGCAATTATATGTACTGTAAAAAAAAAAAAAAAAAGTGTGCTTAATAATGATGATAATAATTAAAAACGAACTTTGCTTTGCTTATTAGGTAGCCGTCAAACAACAGCCTGGCAGCGACCTCGAAAACCTCCCACGGTATTTAAATTCGAGGCTATGCTAATTGTATTTTTTTTTTTTTGCATCTATCACAAACATACATTTTCTCAGTTGTCAAAATGAACATTCCAGAATATTTGCATACATATTATGCAGAGCCCCCCGGTTATGATTTAATGTATGCTTCCTCTTGCTGGTGAATTTTCTCGCACTAAAGAGTGTGAACAGAATGTCGCACTCGAATTGGTACATGAAACTTGTTTATGCAAATCAGGTAGCATTTGATAATTGAGCTTCTCTCCTCACTAAAGGCAGAAGAAGGTATTTATGGAACTTTGGGCTTAATCCACAGTGCAGGAAGTGGTGATACATAGTGATAATCCATAGCAGCCAATAAGAAGTCATCCTTCATTAGCCGCTTGAAGCTAAATTGCTGAAAACAGATATAAGGCTTCAATTACACTTGGGGAGGGGGGTGAATATGAAGTTGAGCTGCAATTTTACTGTCCCCTCAACTGTCAAACAGCAGGCAGAGGGGCTGGTACACATGCCGAGGTTGCTACGCGATACTTCATGGCAGCAGCAAATTTATACTGCAAGTCATGTTTGCCAAGCAGTACTACCCAGTGCTTTAAGTGGCCCAAAAGAGGTGCCGGTACTCTATTATAACCTATAAATTCCCCACCCCCCCCCCCCCCCCACATCAGGGTCCCCACAGAGCACCCCGTCCCTGGCCTGGGCTGGGACTCCGGAGCAGGGGGACTCACTGGTGGTGACTGGTCTGGCTCTGGAGTGGGAAATATTCTGGGGGGGCAATTGAGGGCGCAGGTGTCCAAAATGAGCGTACTGGTACGCTAAGGCGCATGGAGAGGTGGTGGTAGGCTCAAGAGCCATATTTGGAAGTGGCAGTACTGAGTACCAGTGCATACTGGCCCACTTAAAGCACTGGTACTACCAATAAATGTGACCCATTCAAATGAAAGGGGCAGCCCTGCAACTTTCCTGCAGTGTGGTTCTGTGGACTTTCAAGGGTCAAACCAGGTGGTGAGAAGTAGTGATCGATCAATATCGGTTTTTTGTTGCCGATACCGATATTTTGGCCAATGCATATCGGTATCAGCCGATATGCGCCGATATTTTCGTACATTTACAAAACAATTTTTTTTATTTTATTTTTTACTTGACAGGTACTGTTGTGGAGGGATCTGGGGGTCTAAAAGACCCCAAACCCCTCCTCTGCACTTAAAAGCATTCAAATGCTGTCATTTTATTAATCTGGCGCCAGTACCCGGGAAGTGATGTCATGACATCACTTCCGCGGGTTTTTCCATGGAGACCCGATCAGAGCCGAATGGGGCTTTGATTGGGTCTTCGGCGGCCATGTAGGCTGGTTGCCTGGGTCTCCCGGTGGGACAGGAGACCCGGGTGAGCTGTGGAAGGCGGCGGGGGGGGGGGGGGGGGGGTTGGTGGACGTCCCCTCCCGCTCCTTGTAATGACAGCTGAGCGGCTTCTCAGCCACATCGGTTGTCGTTAGAAGACAGCCGACCGCCCTCTATGGATGCCGGTACAGGGGTGATGCCTCTAGCTGCAGGCATCACTCCAGTAAATGCACTTTCCCGAAATATCGGTAACCTCCGGGCCGATTCCGATATAACGGGAAAAGTGCATATTGGCCCTCGATATATATTGGCTTTGCCGATAATCAGTCTCCCTAGTGAGAAGGCAACATATTTCCTCCCAACAATGACAGCCGCAGGTGTAAACGAGTCTCGAGATTGGTTAGCATATGTTAGAGTACACCACGGCTCATTGAACTGAGCTTTAGGCTAAGTTTATACTTTGGATCACTTTTCAGAGGCGTTTTACAACCAGTAAGGAAGCGATTTGTCGCCTCCTTACCACTTGTTATCACCCTGTAAATGCCGCACCGACCAGGCAAATGACTGACTGGCAAATTTTGGCCCAGGGGGCAAGTACAACCTAGAGGCCTATGGTGTAATGACTTGGCCCTTCCTCCGGCTCTCCCTCTTCCCTGCTTCCTCCCCCACCCTCATTCCAGGCTGAAGCTCAGTTCCAGGTACTCTTTGCTCACCTGCTGCACCAACCCTGGGTTCCCAAACTGGCCGGCAGGGGGGTGCCCGGGGGCTGTAGGAGGGATTCAGGGCAGCTTGGTGGGGGCTGGCTTGGGGCATGGAGCTGGCCTCTGCTCGGACACTGTGTACACCATCCATGCCAGGGGGGGGGGGCTCTGTCCTTATCCCTCTTCACCAGGAAGCTTTTAGGCATGTCTGCAGCAGAAGCAGTGCAGCCTCTTTATGGGGCATCAAAACGGCCTGGGGGGCAATTGCCCTCCCCCCCCCGGCCCAGTCCTCCCCTGGCACCAACCCCCTGCAGCTGCTGGTATTGCACGTGGTTGCATGACATTTTTTGGTGCGTCGCTATTCTTTGATGGTTCGTGTTTGGTGCCAGTACTGCCCACTCACAGGACAGGAGTGATAATAATTGCCAGGGGCGTGAAGCAAAGTGTTCCGATCACGGCATGTGAACACCCCTGTCCACTTCCTTTGCAGCTTAAACAAGAAACAAAATAATCCACAGTGATCCCTTAGGGCTCATTTAGACTTGCAGTTGGGGAGGGGGGGGGGGCATTAACAATGTGCAGTTGAGTCACATTTTTATTGTGCCCCCCCCCCCCAACTGAAAGTCTAAATTAGTCCTAAGGGATCATAATTAATTATTTTGTTTCTTGTTAAAATGTAACTCCACTTACAGTATATCACAAAAGTGAGTACACCCCTCACATTTTTGTAAATATTTTATTACATCTTTTCATGTGACAACACTGAAGAAATTACACTTTGCTACAATGTAAAGTAGTGAGTGTACAGCTTGTATAACAGTGTAAATTTGCTGTCCCCTTAAAATAACTCAACACACTATTAGTGTTAGAGGGTTAGGGTGAGGATGAGGGTTAGGGGTTAGGGTTAGGGTTAGGGTTAGACAAACCATAACCCTAACCCTAACCCCTCACCCTAACCCTAACATTAATGTCTAAACTGATGGCAACAAAGTGAATACACCCCTAAGTGACAATGTCCAAATTGGGCCCAATAAGCCATATTCCCTCCCCGGTGTCATGTGATTTGTTAGTGTAACAAGGTCTCAGGTGCGAATGGGGAGTAGGTGTGTTAAATTTGGTGTTATCGCTCTCACACTCTCATACTGGTCACTGGAAGTTCAACATGGCACCTGATGGCAAAGAACTCTCTGAGGATTGGAAAAAAAGAATTGTTGCTCTAGATAAAGATGGCCTAGGCTATAAGAAGATTGCCAAGACCCTGAAACTGAGCTACAGTTTGGTGACCAAGACCATACAGTGGTTTAACAGGCCAGGTTCCACTCAGAACAGGCCTCGCCATGGTCGACCAAAGCAGTTGAGTGCACATGCTCAGCGTCATATCCAGAGGTTGTCTTTGGGAAATAGAGGTATGAGTGCTGCCAGCATTGCTGCAGAGGTTGAAGGGGTGGAGGTCAGTCTGTCAGTGCTCAGACCATGCGCCGCACACTGCATCAAATTGGTCTGCATGGCTGTCATCCCAGAGGGAAGCCTCTTCTAAAGATGATGCACGAGAAAGCCCACAAACAGTTTGCTGAAGACAAGCAAACTGAGGACATTAATTACTGGAACCATGTCCTGTGGTCTGAGATGAGACCAAGATAAACTTATTTGGTTCAGATGGGGTCAAGCGTGTGTGGCGGCAACCAGGTGAGCAATACAAAGACAAGTGTGTCTTGCCTACAGTCAAGCATGGTGATGGGAGTGTCATGGTCTGGGGCTGCATGAGTGCTTCCAGCACTGGGGAGCTACAGTTCACTGAGGGAACCATGAATGCCAACATGTACTGTGACATACTGAAGCAGAGTATGATCTCCTCCCTTCGGAGAATGGGCTGCAGGGCAATATTGCAACATTATAACGACCCCAAACACACCTCCAAGATGACCGCTGGCTTGCTAAAGAAGCTGAGGATAAAGGTGATGGATTGGCCAAGCATGTCTCCAGACCTAAACCCTATTGAGCATCTGTGGGGCATCCTCAAACCAAAGGTAGAGGAGCGCAAGTTCTCTAACGTCCACCAGCTCTGTGATGTCATCATGGAGGAGTGGAAGAGGACTCCAGTGGCAACCTGTGAAGCTCTGCTGAACTCCATGCCCAAGAGGGTTAAGGCAGTGCTGGAAAATAGTGGTGACCACACAAAATATTGACACTTTGGACCCAATTTGAAAAATTCTACTTAGGGGTGTACTCACTTTTGTTGCCAGCAGTTTAGACATTAATGCCTGTGTGTTGAGTTATTTTGAGGGGACAGCAAATTTACACTGTTATACAAGCTGTACAATCACTACTTTACATTGTAGCAAACTGTCATTTCTTCAGTGTTGTAACATGAAAACATTTAATAAAATGTTTACAATAATGTGAGGGGCGTACTCACTTTTGTGAGATACTGTGTGTGTGTGTGTATATATATATATATATATATATATATATATATATATACAGTATATATATATATATATATATACACACACACAATAGTTTGTAGACGTTAAAACGTTTGCAAAATTGATTAATATACACATATTGGGATAGACATGTAGCAGAATACATTTTGCCCTGAATTTATAAAGATTTTTTTTTAATTAAATATGTTTTATAACAAAGTAGAAAATATTGTTTTTTTCTGTCTTTTTTTGTTTATATAATAAAAAAATAAAAACAGTGATGATCAAATGCCATCAAAAGAATGCTCTATTTGTGTAAAAAATAAAAATTATATATATTATTCATTTGGGTACAGTGTTGCATAACTGAGCAATTACCTATGGATTACCTAGGCTCTATGCACACTAGCGTTTTTTTTTTTTTTTTTTAAGCTCCTAGAAGCTATTAGCATTTATTCTGCTCCTAGAAGCTAAATAGTGTTATTCTATGTGTCCATGCACACTACTTTAGGTTATCAGCATTTTTTGAGCTTCAGCGACTAGGAGCAGAAAAAAAATTGTTTCTGTAGAGTTTCTTAGAGCATTTTTCTAGCAGAAATGCTCCTAAACACTCCTAAATGCTACTAATAGCGTTCTTTAACTTTTTTTCATTTTTTATTTTTTTAAAGCAATTGCAGAAACGCCAATAAAATGCTAACGCTCCTAAACACTCCTAAAATGCTACTACCTAAAAAGCTATTAGCAGTGTTTTTTTATCCAGCATTTTTTTCCAGCTTTTTTTTTTTAGCTTAAAAAAGTGTGCATGGAGCCTTAAAGTAGCACAGTCATAGCTCCCAACTCTCCCTGATTTCGAGGGACTGTCCCTGATTTGGAACGAAGTCCCTCTGCTCCTCTTTCCTCCTCATTTGTCCATCATTTTGGTCTGATCTATATAATTTTATATAAAATACACGTTTTATCCTTCAAAAAGTGTCTCTCAGTGCTAAACCTTTCATCCAATTTCTAGATTTCTGCATTTGTAAATTTCAAAAGCCAGTATAAAAGAATAGTAGTGGTAAAAAAAAAAAAAAAAAATAGGACTTGTATCATTTTTTTTAAATTTATTATTATTATTATTATTATTATACAGGATTTATATAGCGCCAACAGTTTGCGCAGCTCTTTACAATGTGAGGGAAGACAATACAGTTACAATACAATTCAATACAGGAGGAATCAGAGGGCCCTGCTCATTAGAGCTTACAATCTAGAAGGGAGGGTCAAGTGAAACAAAAGGCAATAACCGAGGGGGATGGGTTGATGGAGAAAATGGAGGTATATTTGTTAGGTGTTGGTAGGAGGAGGGTTTTCAGAGATTGCCTAAAAGCTAATAGAGTAGGAGATAATCGGACAGATAAGGGTAAGGAGTTCCATAGAATTGGAGAGGCTCTGGAAAAGTCCTGGAGGCGAGCATGGGAGGAGGTGACGAGGGAGCTAGAGAGCAGGAGGTTTTGAGAGGAATGAAGAGAGAAATTAGGTTGGTATTTTGAGTCTAGGCTAGTGATGTAGCTGGGGGCTAAGCTGTGGATTGCTTTGTAAGATGTTTTTAGTATTTTGAATTCAATTTTTTAGGTGAGTGGAAGCCAGTGGAGGGCTTGACAGAGAGGAGCAGCAGACACTGAGCGATTGGTAAGGTGGATGAGTCTGGCGGCAGCATTCATGATGGATTGAAGGGGGGATAGCCTGTGTAGAGGTAAGCCAATGAGAATGAGTAGTCGAGGCGTGAGATGACCAGGGAGTGAACTAGGAGCTTTGTTGTGTCTTTGGTTAGAAAGGGGCGTATATTATAATTCAATTCTCTTTTAAGGGGGCGTGGCACGGGGTGTGTCCTATGCCTACATACTTTTGCTAATAGGTGTCCCTCATTCCCAAAGTTGGGAGGTATGGCACGATGCTGAAAAGCAAAAATGCTGGGGACATGAAGGGGAAAAACCTCCTGGAGGTCAAGTGGTTAAACATAGAAATGTGGTGGACACAACTCACAAATGTGATTGAACTCAGATGTGAGTTTAGATGGTTTAGAGGACCCTAATTACGAAGAGCGTTTAGAAGTGCTTGATTTATTCTCCCTGGAGAAGAGACGCCTGAGAGGGGACATGATAGCGATTTACAAATACCTCAATGGTGATCAGAGCATAGAAAAAAAAACTATTCAGTCGCAAGGAATGCATGAGGACACGAGGGCATACAATGCTATTAGAGGAGAAGCGTTTTAACCTCAGGCAACGCAGGGGGTTCTTTACAGTAAGGGCTACAAGACTCTGGAATTCTCTACCACAAAGGTAGTAAATGCCGGAAGTATGACTACTTTTAATAGACTCTTGGACGTACATCTCAAGGATAAATACATTGAGGGGTATGGGAAGTGATTCACACCTACACAGGTTGAACTGGATGGACTATTGTCTTTATTCAACCTCAACTACTATGTAACTATGTAAGTGCTTTCCAATACTTTAATGTATGATATTTTTAAAAATATTGGAAGAAAGATACGCACAATACCTATAGGGGAAAAAAGCCTTTGAATCTGCCTTGGGTCTACTCTACCGAATGGTAAACCCGGCTCATCTTGAAAGGTTTTCTGTTGTTCCCCGATATTGAGTTTACTTTTAGCTCCTGAATCTTCTTCTTATTTTCCCCACACAGTTCTACCTGCCTTGGCGGTGTCAGAGCTGTTTGTTTTTTGTGCTCACATTATTCAAACACTTCAAAGAGCAAGTTTAGGAAGAAGCGCACCCTTTGGAAGCAATGGAAAATGAAATTTATGTAGAACCTTAATGTGCATGAACCGCCGTCTCTCCTCTGTATTGACACACTGCCTGAAACCACTTACATCTTGTACTTACTGGTTGTTCTTAAGTAATTATTTTTCTTATAATCTTTTTTTTTTTTTTTTTATCCTTCCTTTTGATAGAGGCGGCATTGAGAAGGCTTGCGTTCCCGAACCTACTGATTCCTGTTCTAAGGCACCATCAATTTATTATGGAGTCAAACACGTGCTTTCAGATCTTACCTGCATGATCAAAGGTGATTGTGTGACACGTATCCTTCTCCCTTAGTAGCATTAGATATTCATGGCCCCTAAAAAATTGTCACCGCAGACTGTCTCCACCGACCCATGTTGATCAAAGCGGCTCATTTGACACGATCCCTTGCTGATTAATCATGGAATGCATTGATGGTCCCTAAAATGTCACGCAGCCCATCAGAAATCGCAGATTAAGAAGAGATAAGGTGCCGCGCTCCCTGGCTCTTAATAATATTCAACGCCGTGATACTGTGACATTATGCTACATCGTTATCCAACTCTTTGGAGTGTCTTTCTGCTGTTTTCCTGGTTTTTAATAACGGAGGTGAGCGGAGAATCAAACATCTGCCTGCCCAAATTCCCTAGGCCTTGCAGTCTAGGTTACTGATTCGGTCTGCTGACCCATTTTTAAATGCTTGGCATCCCCTAAAGGAAGGCTGCATGTTTGTGAGCCACTGTAATGATAATATTGGCCCAAAAAAAAAGCAAGTAGTAACTTTAAAGCAGAACTACAGGTAAAAATAAATTGAGATAGACAGTGTGATAGTGCAAGGCCCTGCAATAGTAAAAATGTAGCAAATTTGTAGACAAAGATTCTCAAAGGTGCAATTTACAAGGCTCTGACATGTTTATAGTGAACGAAGAAAGCTGTGCTATAGGTTATCTCTTGATTTGGAAGTTACAGATCAGGGCCAGGAGCTTGAAGTTTGCAAAGTGTCTTGGGCAGGACGGGACCTTCAATCCAGGCTTTTCCTTGCTTTTGCAGCCTGTGTGAGTGCACAGGTGTGCAGGATCAATATGGGACAGTTCTGAGCACAGCTTAGGGGAGCAGTTAAAGTTAAAATGGCAGTTACTGCAGCCAGGACGGAGGTGTGCACCTGTCTAGAGACCAAGTCAAGCTACTCGAGACAGCACTCCATTTGGGAGAGGTTCCAGGCCATTGGAAAGAGAGAGTTGGGCCAGCTGAGAGAATCAGGGAGAGTCAGGGAGACTGTGAGGGTCTGGGAGACTAGAACTGAGAGAGTCCAGGGGACAAGAGAATTTGTGAGTCTCGGAAAGTGTGATAGCACCTTAGGAGGCTAAGAGTGGGCCTGTGCAGCGAGGGACTGGAGTTAAGGCTAGGGAAGCCTGAGGATCCTGTGGTCAGGAAGACCACTGCCAACAGAGGCGCAGCTGCTGAATGTAGCTAGGTGGACTATCATTTTTTCTTACTTGTTCTTGCTTTGTGAAGCTGAAGCCCCTGCATGGAAAACCTTGTAATGATTTTGTTTTTTCATTATAATAAAAATGGGCTGCCACGCTCTTAAACCAAAGATTTTCTTGACAAACACATCTACCACAAGTAGATAGATAGATAGATAGATAGATAGATAGATAGATAGATAGATAGATAGATAGATAGATAGATGGATAGATAGATAGATAAAAAATAAAAAAAGAAGCTCTTAGTGCAATACTCAAGTTTAATCTGTCACTGTCCCCCTGTGGACAGCCCTTTCTTCCAGTAGATGGCACTGCTCCTATACATTGAATGACAGCTGGTGTGCTGTGTGACCACAGGCTGTCATGGACACACCCGCTGGTAATATTTGTGTAGCGGTCTATCATCTGATAAAGGCAAGCAGACTTACTTTCTACTCTTTTAGATTGTCTTTGTATACCTCTAGTGTTGGGTTTAGGTTTCATGCATCATACTCCTGAGACTGGAAGAAAGGCATTGTGGGAACTGTAGTCTCCTACAATGATATTACTGCACTGCTGAACTGTTTAGGAACTGTACTTCCCAGCAAGCCTTGGGCTCCAGGAGAGGATTATGGGAGAGACTATAAAAGGATCTGCTGAACAGGCCCACTCTCTTGCTTCCCAGGATCCATCGTGTGCACACCAGTCTGCTGTGCAAAGGGAGAGATAACGGACTGCGGCCTTCTGCATACCGCCCATCTTCCTACAGACTCAGCCCTGGCGAGATGGATGTCCATCGCTGCATCACAGACATCCCTGCAGCATCGCTGACTGTGAGAAGTTGGCAGGACTCACTGAAGATAGCAGAGTGTAGCCATCTCAGGACTTCTTAGCGTGGAGGATTGCAGTCGCCTGTTCTTCCAGGACTCTCCTTAATGGACATCAGGATTTGGTGAGAGGGCACCCGCTCAGAGTTCAGACACCAGTCACTACAGTTCTTTGATACACTGAACACAGACACTTCACAGTCAGGTAAGGTACTGGATATTTAGAATCAGAATCAGCTGTTATGCCTTGCTTGTCACACATTGTCCCACATTGGGAATCATATGTTTCATGAGCTCCAACTGCCGGTGAAGATCTTAGCAAGGCCTTGCAAGTAGAACATTGCTATATCGTTGCTCTAAAAGGGTACACGTTACTGGTATCTAGATTACCTCATCTCTCATTAGGATACAGGTATTATAGGCCAGCCCAGGGTTCCCTCCTGTACCATGCCCGCAGCACTGCATCTCCTGTACTATGCCCATAGCCCTGCATCTCCTGTACCATGCCCACAGCCCTGCATCTCCTGTACCATGTCCACAGCCCCTTCACCATGCCCGCAGCCCCTGTTTTGGGTCTCGTGGTGGTCTAGTTGGGTCCAGTAGCTGCTGCATTTCCCACCCTAGGCTTATACTCAGGTCAATACATTTTCCCAGTTTTTTGTGGTAAAATTAGGTGCCTCGGGTCGGCGTATACTCGAGTATATAAGGTATATTGAAATGAAAGTTTTTATACCTGGAGCTCTGCTTTTATAAATTAAACCAAACTTAACCTTCTTTTGGAAATCCTTCTTTCATGGACGTCATTCAACCCAGAAATGGACCAGATGTGGATCGCAGAGTGGTGATTCTGTGGATGACAGTATCAGATATAGTTTAAGTTTTGCAGTAAGAACTGACTTTTTTTATTTTAACATGTGCAAGATAAATAATTAGATTATTATTTTTTTTTTTTAAAAGGTTTTTTTTTATTGACTATAGTGTTATGTAATGTTGCCATATTAGATTCATATAGAGTTTAGTGGAGTAAACTCTTTAAAAATAGGCTATTCCCATCTGACTTCTGCAGAAACTATGTGGTCATATCACAGTACATCTCAATTGATATAATAACTTGTGGTCTTTAACAGCCTAACCCCTGCTACCCTGCACAAGTCAGCCCCTTTATCTCTCTCACCCTTGTGCAATTAATGATACACTTTTATAGGGAGCAACATAAAAATGATTTGTGCCATGATCAATAGGTTTTAAGGATCCGAAGAATAATCCTTGTTTCTTGGCATTATAGTATTGCTTTATTAAGGCCATATAGCATCTTTTTTTTTTTTTTTTTAACAAGACGGAGCACTTACTGTGTATTTAAGATGAGCAATTATGGTGGCTATAAAGGTACATTCCAACCATCATGAAAATATTGCTTTTGAAACCAATCTCCAAGAAAAACTCTCAATCCCTCTCATCCCTACTTTAACCCCACTCCCAACCATTCCCAATTTTTGTCTTTCAGTAACTTAATTTATTATAACTTTTTAAATTAATTACATTTTATTTATTTTTTTATTTTATTCATTTTAGTTAAAGTACAAAGGTATTATTGTAGAAAAGACAGCAGAACAGCCAAACCCTTCTTATTTTTTCTCCTCAATTAACTTTATTGCATGTTAAACAGTATATTGCAGTATAATGTATGTAATCGTGCCCGCCAGACCCTTCTCTTCTTCCTCCAACATGCTTCACCCCAGCATGGGCTATCTCTACATTACAGATTGGGTGCTAAGTCCCTAGGAAAATATCCAGCCCATTCCAATTCCATACTTCTAAGACCATTCTTGGTTTAAATGCATTGGAGAAGGAGCAGGTCCTGGCAGACAGCATTGACATGTAAGGCACTCTTCATCATGCAATAACATTTATTAAGGTTCAAAACGTGTATCTTATCTATGTATTTAGCTGTTTAACTTGAGTTTATCTTTAAGGCTGCCTTGAGGTTACCAACCTAGCTGTTCTTATGTGCCATGGTTGCATGAATGAGCACTACTACAAATCTTTTTGGTAGATGAGATATTTTACACAAATGTATTTTAATGGCATAGCTACTTGGCTAGAGTTCATCTTTGATCTAATTCAATTTATATAATTTGTAAAACCATTATAAAAATGATGGGTTCCCTTTGAAGGTGACCTCCGGGCAAAGATAAAATTCAGTAAAAGTTATGTACAATGAAAGTGTTTTACTGGCGTCCATATTTTTTTAAGTAAACTTTTGGAAAAAAAATCTATTAAAAATGTTGGGCCTGTAGCAGAAAATGTAGACTATCTATTACTATGCTTTCCAGACTATAAAACTAGCACAAGCACACAATATGGTTTGTAATGCCAGTGAACCTAATTCCATTATTTTCCTTTTCTTAGAGCTTTGCCAATTTAGTATTTTTTTCTGAAGGGCGTCTTTTAGCAAAAAAAGGCAAATTATTTTAAAATGTATTATTTTCTACTTCATAAAAATGCCTCTATTTTAACTTATTATAGTCACTTTTATTTTGACTGGAGTTCCACTTTAAATAAGCCAGACTCCATAGAATCTGGGCAGTCAGTTCAGAGCGAATAGTCTAATAAATACAAATGGTCTTCAGGAGACCTATTTATGGAATGAATGGATTTTCCAAAAGCTGTCCCCTTGTGAAGATATTTTCTGTACATTAGCGAAGGATCATAAGTGGCGACCATTTAAATGACGGATTCCTCCCACCCCGCAGTGTTTGGTCAAAATTTTATTGCCGAGAACTAGCGGAAAATTACCTTTTGTAATGTGTGTGATCCCACAAAGGCTAATTGTGTGGACGAGACGGCCTGCAGAAGAGCAATTAAATTGTAAAATACATAAAAGGAGACAAATCAGAATTGTCTCTGGTTCAGTTCCTTCTCTTCGCTAGCTGGCAGGGATAGTGCCCTAGTCTGTGAGAAGGCTAAAAGTCATACCTTTTGCAATTTGGGCTTCCCTGACTCCCGATAGCTGACTTACCACATACCAAAGAGTTTGAACCTAGAAAATTTTGTCTTACTAAATGGCTTTGGTTTTGACTTTTGTTCAGTTTTTAAGTAAAATTCACGTTTTAACCATCTATTTAGCTTGGTATCTATCTATCTATCTATCTATCTATCTATCTATCTATCTATCTATCTATCTATCTATCTATCTATCTATCTATCTATCTTGAGTAACTCAAAATAAAACTTAGTAGATAAGGACTTCTTGCCTGAGGACCAATACTAACCTCCAACACAAAAATGTACTATTCCCCCCACCTCACCCATTTACTCATTCTAAAATACCTCATTACCCACCTGAATCTGCCGTCACGTGCCCCTCCATAGTGACTTTTGTGGGTGTGGAAAGGCCTGCTGGCAGCATTTGTTTAATCCACAGAAAAAAGGATCAAGCGCCTGCTGAAAAGATATTGTTGGAATAACACAGCCTGATGTGTCTTAGCTGCTCCAGAGCATCTCCATGGGAGGGAGAGCCGGTAACCAAAAAAAAATACAACATAGAGCACAAGAGCGCTAAAAGACGGGTTTGTAGCTGGAATGGAGCCCAGTGATGATATGTTCATAAAGGACTGTACAATGACAGGCAGGAGCTCCACAATAAGTCATGAAAAGCCAGTGTTTATTTGAAAAACGCTTAAGAGATATAAATGAAACAATAAAATATGGGATGGCAACAAAACATGGGGTGGCAGCCTCAAAGGAAACTACTGTGTCATTGTGGCTCCATGGGCATCCTTGTCAGTCGTAGAGATGAATGTCCACAAGTGCCGTGGTGGGGGCAGAAACTGAATTGAGGCTGGAAGTCGTGTCCCCCGGCTAGAGCCTCGATTCAATTTCTGCCCCCACATCGGCACTTGTGTACATTCATCTCTACGACTGACAAGGATGCACATGAAGCCACAGTGAAAGAGTAGGTTCCTGTGAGGCTGCCATCCCATGTTTTATTGTCTCATTCATATCTCTTAAAGCGGTAGTATACCGCTTTTTGTGACTTTTAACTACAGGTAAGCCTATAATAAGGCTTACCTGTAGGTACAATTAATATCTCCTAAACCTGCATGGTTTAGGAGATATTTGCACTGCATGCAGACGCTGACGCGAGCGGCGCATGCGCTCTGAAGGTCCGGGGGGACCTTCAGAGTTCCTTGCCGGGAAGTGCCGGGAAATGACTTCCACGTGCATGCGCGGGAGTGATGTCATCGCAGCTCCGGTCACTCACAGCGCCGAAGGCGCCGAACCCAGAAGAGACGCCAAGGGATCATGTCCGCTCCCACAGCGGTGTCCGAGGGTCCGTGTCGGGGCTTCGTTCTAAGGTAAGTGTGCGATGCACACTAGCTCATTATGCCTTTGTCTTGCAGGTTTTTTTTTTTTGTTTTAGTATACTACCGCTTTAAGCGTTTTTCAAATAAAGACTGGCTTTTCATTACTTATTTTGGAGCTCCTGCCTGTCATTGTACAATCCTTTATGAACATATCATCATTGGGCTCCATTCCACTTACAAGCCCATCTTTTAGCGCCCTTGTGCTCTATGTTTTGTTTTTAGACAATACTTGTTGCCTATATCATTACATGCTGCTGTGAAGCCACCAATTGAAGGTTATAAAGACCTTCAATTAGCCTTAAGACCTTAAGGCCAATTGAAGGTTCTTAAGACCTTCAATTGGTGGCTTCACAGCAGCATGTAATGATATAGGCAACAAGTATTGTCTAAAAACAAAACAGAGCACAAGGGCGCTTAAAGACAAATTTATTGGGCATATAGCTAGAGGGGGTGGGGTGTATGAGGTTTTGTGGTTGGGTTGGGGGGGGGGGTACCTTGAGATCAGCTCTCAACAAATATACACTACTAACTGTTCCTTAACTGTACACCCATTCATTAAACTTTGTGTGGACCTGAAGTTATGATCACCTAAAGGGTTTGATTTGCCATTGTTTGGATAAAGTGGAGAAGGGTTGGCACTAAAGATCATCAATCTGGCCAATCAGGTATGTGACAGAATAGACCACTACATTTTCGCCCAACCTGATAGCCGGACAACTCACTATGGTTCCCACCTTATTTCCCTACACTTATACACAAAGTGGAAACATGCACTCCAAGCCTTTGAGGTAGGGGTGAACTGGTAAGTGTTCCTGTCATACCTGTGATGTGATTTTAATACTTCAATAAAGTTACCAAGGAGTGCAGCAATATTCCTGATTTTGCATGTCTCTGGTAAATGATCATTTAGAACATTTCACAAGTTGTCTTGAGCTTCACCCTATCAAAGTTGCCAGATTCGATTTAATAATGTTAATTGATTAGCTCATTGCTAGTTAAAGTGATACTAAACCCAAACTGTTTAATTAACATTGTCCCTTTTATTTCTGTATATAGATGATGGCATTTTATTATTTTATTTTATTTTTTTTTTAAAAAGTACATTTTTTCTAATCAATATACAGCTGTCACATGACCCAGATCTTTTTCAGCTTGTCTGCAAGGAAAGATAAGCAGGAGGAGCTTCTAGACCTCTGCTGCTAGTAACATGTTAAAAAAAAAACAAAAAAAAAAAAAACAGCCATCAATAAACTGTTTTAAATTGTCATACAAATATATATTTAAAATCAAATCTTTATTATTTTTTGTTAATACCATGGTGTGACTTTTTACCAGTCACAGGCTGTCACGGCCCTCCAGCCTGTGTCTTAGAATAAGAGGGAGGCAAAGCCTCCATTAATCTACATGTAGAATCCCATCCCCATTGTGTCTAGCTGGTTAGTGGGCATGGAGGAGGAGGGAGGGAGTGGGCTGTCATTTACAACTGTGTATATGCCCACATGTGTGACTCTATAGTCACATGAGCTGTTCAGATAAAATAGGGAGGAAATGCTCAGCATAGAAACTCACTGAAAACTGAGCATGTGCAGAGTTACCACCACAGCTGCAAAATCCCTAGCTGAATTGGGGACATGGACAGAAAGTGGAGATAAAGAGCAGTTGGTTCAGCCAGGTTTTTTGCTGAATACAAAAACGAATCTCATAGTGACTGACTGCATGTAATACACCATTTATTGATAGTTTTTTTATGATGTGGGCTTAGTGACACTTTAATACCTAAAGCTTTTATGACAATGGACATTCCCTATAAATTTATGTCCTCCAGTCTGTCAAGGTCTTACCTTGCCCTCCTGTTGGCAGCCATCTTGGACATGTGCAGACTGCTGCCTCTTATATACTCTGATTGCATCATCATTTGCCTGCTGCCTTGGCGTTGCACAGTGATGATGCTGCACACCTGACTATATCTATCACCTGATGGGTTGCAGTCCTTGCCCTTGTTTTTGTGCTCAAAGGTTTATCTCTGCTAGTAGTCTTCAGTTCTCCGTGTTCCGCCGTGTATGACCTGGCTTGGCTGACGACTCCTCTGGCTCTCGACCCCGCATCGACAGGCGACCAGGCATCAGCATACTATCTTTTTCTGGGTGACTACCCACTTCTGGACTTGACCCCGGCTTGTTCCTGCTCACACTTCCTCACTCTTGCTGTGCATTTATTGTTGTTTGCTCCAATATACCGCTTTATTTTACCTGCATCGCCATGTGGTCTGGTTTCCTGGCACCCTGACACAGACACTGGGATAAAAATCTCTAAGAGTGAACGTCAGTGCATGGGCAGCCCACCATATAAATATGAACCACATAATGAAATGTCTGGTGCTGATCAGAGAGACCCCATGTATTGTAATATTGCTCACCAGCAAACCGTTCTTATATCAAGAATAGACCTGTATTGCGCCTCGAAGATTAACATTACACGAAATGTTTATTTTGGGACTGCTTTTTCAAGGCAGCATGTTGACATTCTAATTAGGAGAGACACACAAATGAATAAAAAAAAAAAACAATC
This sequence comes from Pelophylax lessonae, assembly GCF_965119305.1. Classification (NCBI taxonomy): domain Eukaryota; kingdom Metazoa; phylum Chordata; class Amphibia; order Anura; family Ranidae; genus Pelophylax; species Pelophylax lessonae. The sequence continues at coordinate 168,780,261 of NC_138780.1, forward strand.
TTCTAAGTAAAAATGTAAAGATATAGAACCTCTGCTCTAGCTTTTACTGCTCAAAAAATAAACAGAAGAAGGACCAAACCAAAGTAGTAAAGGAGTCCAAATTGCTTTAATGGTTTGCAATAAATCAGTCAACATGTTTCAGTAGCCAAAAACCTCCTTCATCAGGGCTTAAGACCTAGTTGGAATTTAAAAGAGAAGTATAGCCAAAGCTTTTTTTGTCATAAGTCTCTTCTGGGTCACAGGAGTGCACTAAATTTTTCTCTCCTGTGAGCCAGAGTCAGGTTATAGAGGTCTAGACATCAGATGACATCACAGAGCAGCTCCAGGCTCTGGAAGGATGCCAAACTTATTGTCAGCATTCATCCAAATGCCAAAGCCTCCTCTCCAACCCACTGTTCCAGAAAGTGCTGAAGGAGCATAGTGGAGAGCAGTTACCTCCTCAGAAGGCTGAGAATTGAGCGATCAGCTGTCATGTAATTGCTCAGTTCTCAAGCTTAGAGCCGAAGAGGGACAGCTGCAGCATTGGTCTGGAGGTGAGTATAGACATTTGTTTTTTTAAATACCCCCAACTTATCCTTTAACTCAGGGGTGGGGAACCTATGGCCCGAGGGCCGTATGCGGCCCCTGAAGCCATCTGATCCGGCCCATTGGGGTGCCTCCGGAGGGGAAGGGGGAGGGCCTCCTGATTACACACAGAGCGGGTCCCTCTGCTTGCCCGGTGCGGCCGCTGTCATACAAAGTCACGCCTCCTACCTATGATAGACAGCACAGTGGTGATGTCTATCATAGGAGTCGGTCATTCTGCATTGATTGGGGCACTAATCACTCTGCATTGATGGGGGGTGCTAATCACTCTGCATTGATTGGGGCACTAATCACTCTGCATTGATGGGGGGTGCTAATCACTCTGCATTGATTGGGGCACTAATCACTCTGCATTGATTGGGGCACTAATCACTCTGCATTGATTGGGGCACTAATCACTCTGCATTAAGGGGGGCACTAATCACTCTGCATTGATTGGGGCACTAATCACTCTGCATTGGTGGGAGCACTCATCACTCTGCATTAATAGGGGCACTAATCACTCTGCCTTGATGGGGGCACTAATCACTCTGCATTAAGGGGGGCAAACCTGGAAAACCAGTTGCCAGTAGCAACATCATCAATACCAGCTAACATCACACACTTCACCAAAGAGAAGCAGTTGCAGCCTTCACATTAGGGGTGAGTTAATTAAATGATTTTAAAAATACCCAAATGGCCCTCGGCAGAAAAAAGGTTCCCCACCCCTGCTTTAACTGGACTCAAAAAGGAACTTTACTGTATGAATCTGTTCAAGGTAAATCTCCATCAGTAGTGTCAATGTTACAAGCAGTGGCCACAGTGACCCATGACCAACTGTGCAGGTGTTATTGGCAGTGTCAATTTGCGTCTTCTTTTGGTTCATGTTTTGAGTGACTTTCCATTAGAGGGTAGCCCTGTTCTGTTTCATGCAAGCTGCCCAACCAAAGCTAGAGAGCTTGTTGAATGATTTTTTTTCTTTCATTGCCCTGTTTAAATAAATATTGAAGTCCAAACATCTTTTGGATATATCCATTCTTGAAGACTTTACTGATGTCTGTATGCTCATCACGATCTTTCTTAGTAACACTCAGAGTAACATTAGGAGTCCAATATGAACCTCCTCAATGGGGGCACAACTGGCAGCAAAGACAGAAGTTCTAATTATGTTTGAAAATGTTTAAAAATTGTTGGCTGAAACTGGCCTTTAAGAGCCCATTCACATTAGCGCGACTTGTCAGGCGACTTGTCAGCCTGGCAAGTCGCGCTCGGTCGCGGTCCATTGATTAGCACAGGACCTGTTCTAATAGGAGCAACACAAGTCGCTCCGGCTTAGAAAAAGGGTCCTGTACTACTTTTGGGCGACCTGGAGGCGACTTGCATAAACTTGCATTATGTGAAGCCTCTGCAAGCGGTGCACGCGACTTCACAGGTCGCCCCCCCAAAGTCGTGTCGCGCTAGTCTGAATGGGCTCTAAGAAGTAAAACGTGTCTATTTTCAAACCAATCTTATACTCCATGCACATCTCCACTGTATATTACTGTCCAGTTGATTTGCATTTATGATCCATTTCAATAAACTTGCCTTGGTTTATAAACAGGTCTCAATTTTATTCCTCGTGAAAACTATTTATTTTCATTCTGGCCTCCATGTAATAGATTACACAGACACAATAAATGAGTTTCTTCTAAGTAACACCAGAAAGTGTGTGCAGAGGAGAAACAAATAAATGGAACATAATTATGTCCTTAATCTAGTTCTTAATTAAAAAGACATGTTTTCCATGAATTTTTACTAAGAAGGTGAGGGTTCTTCCACAGATGTCACCTATTTCGAAGAGCTGCTGTGCCATTGGGTGGCCAAGAATCAAGAAAAATGGTGCTCGCTTGACCCTGTTGTGATATCTAACACCAGTCGTTGCGCAAAGCCACCATAATTAATTCTCTACGCTGAGAAAGAGATTTTAGAAGAGTGGCATTTGGGCATTTAATAATGATGCAATAATCGGAGGCAGAGGTGAGTTACATTGGATTAACACAGTACGAGAGCACGCAGCACCTATGGCTATCTGTATCTTCACAGGATGTTCTTTTGGTTCCTCATTAATAGAGTTCAGTAATGCTATTTTATGAGTATTTGATGTAATTGTTATTAATTATCTATTAATGTGGTGGTTACAAGGGCATAAATACTTGAGTTATTTTTGTGACGGTTTTTCCAACCTTTCATTTTGCTGTTCTTGTAAAATATTAACAGTTTTGTATTATGCAAGTGCAGAATGATCCTTATTTAGGCATTTTAACATAGAACGCCTTGGCATAATTCCCAGTTATCCCTCTTTTGGAGGGACGGTCCAACATTTGAATCCAAATTTTTCTTTACATCTTTCCTCCACAACTGTACATCTTTTGTCACTGATGGACTGGTTTATGTTACAAAAAAAGTTATGAAACTAACAAAAATGCTTTTTTTTAATATTAGATTTCCTATAAATGGATATGGCCTATTTAAAAACATTGCTGTAAAAAAAAAAAAAAAAAGAAATTGAGGGAATGTCTCCAGCTTGCTCAAGATGTGTGGTGGAAGTTGGATACTATGGGAAGTAAGAGTTTTTTTTTAAAGCAGAAGTGTTTTTAAAGTGTACCTGTGACCTCCTGGTCAGGAGACTTGGTCTTAGCTCAGGTGTAATGTACCAATATCACAGTCTTTTTTTTAAATCTTTTTATTTGGTTTCCAAGAAAAGCAAACATAGCATACATGAACAAAGGAATACAAATGGAAGTAATGCATAAGAAGAACATCAATGAATATGAACAAACAGGTACGGTATATGGCCAATGATATGACCAACAAAGAGAAGTCATCACGAGAGTCAAAATTTCTGTAGCGATCACTCTTAAAACACACATTTATGTAAAATACAGAGCTGCCCAGGGGGTGGGTGGTGGGCCGGGCAAAGGTCCCAATTTCGCCACCAGTGGGGTTATTGGTAAAAATACCACTGGAAAGAGGGCGCCCCATAAAGGGAGCATACTGCGTCCTCCTACTAAGATTTGGCCACAACTCCACCCCACCCCACCCGAACCCAACCAAGCACGCCACTAACTATTAACAGAATCTAGCGGAAATCATGCTTCTGAACATAATCGTTCCAAACTGACCATCTGGCCTGAAACTGTCGCATTTGAAAGTCGGTGAGAGCTGAAGTTTTTTCATATACATATGATTCCCTCACCAGTTGGATGACTTCCCCTTGAGATGGGGCGTCGCTACTTTTCCACTTGCGAGCTATAGATAATATTGCAGCAAAAAGAATATTTTGGACCACCGTCCTAAATTGGGGAGGATATCTGTCAATGTTTATACCCAATAAAGCCTGTAATATCACAGTCTTGACCTATAGATCAGTCACCTTCAGGGAACTTTGTAATGTTTTTATACTACTTGGCTGCCCACAGGATACAAATTAGATATAATCACAAAATAATATTTAATAAGAATTGTGAATTATAATTGGCTGCCATTTTTTTATTACTAATAAAATATCATTTTTATTCTTTGTTACATCAATTGATGCTGATCTTCTATAGCTGGGAGTGTTTTGCACGGCGTTCATTGAAGTGCTTTAACCTTAGGCCCCTTCTTATTACCCTTTCTTCTAACCTCAACACTAACTATCTCTGTAACTCCAACACTAACAATCTCTGTAACCCTTACCCTAACACTAATCCTCCTTTAAATTGTAACACTAACCATTCCTGTAACCCTAACACTTTAATCCTAATACTATCACTTCAACCGCAACACAATGCCTCCCTGTAAGCTGGGAAGAGTACATAGAAACATAGACGAGTAATGACAGAAGAAAGACAGTAATCCACTAAGTCTGCCTATACATAAATAAATATATACTGTGTATATATATATATATATATATATATATATATATATATATATATATATATACATACAGTAGTATATATTTATATATATATATAAAATAAGTTTTCCCAGTTTTTTGTGGTAAAATTAGGTGCCTCGGCTTATAATTGGGTTGGCATATATTCCAGTATATACGGTATATATATATATATATATATATATATATATATATATATATATAACGTATTGAGCCTAGGGTGGGAAATGCAGCAGCTACTAGACCCAACTGAACCACCACGAGACTCAAAACAGGGGCGGCGGGCATGGTGCAGGGGCTGCGGACATGGTACAGGAGATGCAGAGATGTGGGCATGGTACAGGAGATGGTACAGGAGATGGTACAGGCATGGTACAGGAGATGGTTCAGGCATGGTACAGGAGAAGGTACAGGAATGGCACAGGAGATGGTACAGGCATGGCACAGGAGATGGTACGGGCATGGCACAGATGGTACAGGAGATGGTTCAGGCATAACACAGGAGATAGTACAGGCATGGCACAGATGATACAGGAGATGCAGTGCTGCAGGCATGGTACAGGAATCTCCTGTAACATGCCCGCAGCACTGCATCTCCTGAGGAGATGCAGGGGCTGTGGAGGAGTTTCATTACCTTTCAAAGAGGCGCCTTACATTTTAAAATGGCACCGCCCGGCACCAACATGTCACCACGCATGTGCCATCTTCCCAGGAATAGCCGAACGTGCACAGGCTTTCCCAAGTGGCGCATGTGTGGGCCACTGTGGGCATCTGTCCACCGGCGGCGGCGGCTGTGTGGGCGGCGCTTGCGCACTGACCGGGGAAAAGGTAAGTGAGAGCGTGATTTGAGTATAAGCCGAGGAGGGCTTTTTCAGCATAAAAACATATGCTGAAAACTCGGCTTATACTCGAGTATATATATATATATATATATATATATATATATATATACAACAATTATCACTATTATCAATATTTTATTGTTTATATACAGTTAATTTATTTCCTAGGTTTTTATTTTTTTCCGCATTTTCTCATTTTGCAATCATCGGAAATAAGTACCCTCAAATCTTTTTCCTCTCTAGATCTGGCCAACACTGTACCCCGATATTATACTCTCTAAAGGGATTCTTCTTCTCTAGGTGCATTATTTTACATTTAGAAACATTGAACTAAAGTTTCCACTACATTGACCAATCTTCCAGCAATGCCAAACATATACCTCCAGAAATATCATGCTCATGGCAACTTGTTAAAAGTGTCTTATGCACCTTCCTGAAGAAGTGCTATGAAAAAGCATTGAGGGCGTTTGCTGTATTATTAGTGACAGGGACAGGGGTTGCATTTGTGACATGGATCTTTTCTCCAGGGGGCCCCTAGAGCCCCTGTACACCTTGATAGGAGGGGTGGCATATATATGAACCGATCTCCTCCATTTTCCTCCTGCAGCCGCTGAAAATCAAGAGGGAACGGTTTCTCTACATGCTGCCCTGCCGCCCTGCCTATCCACCTCCTGCTATAATCAGGCTCCTGTGCTCTTTCCCGGCCCCCTTCTCCCACTGGCTGCTGCGGGGGGGGGGGGGGGGGGGGGTCCGTCATGATGGAGAGCATCCCCTTCCTTATATTAATGCCATACTGATCATTGACTCTGTTCATTCATTACTGAGGCATAGTAAAGTTTGTTTATTATGCTTCAATTTGTAAATGAGTGGGAAGCTCTGTACAGAGCTGTTCCTGTTCATTCATTCTGTGCTGCTGAGGCTGCAGAGATGGAGATTGAGGACTGTGTCTTCAATTTTCTTTTTCTGTCTCAAAGGTGAAACGTCAGTGGTCTGTTAAGACTCGTGATCTTTTATCAAAGCCCCCAACGGGGCTTTCAAAAAAAAAAAAAAAAAATGAATAAATAAAATAAAAATGTAAAAAAAAAAAAAAAAAAAAATTGACAAAAAAAATAAAAAAAACAAAAATAAAAACCTACTGACACCAGTGGCAGAACTACCAGGGTCGCAAAGGTCACACCGGGCCCTGGCTTTCTGCCATCATGGGGGGGAGGGGGGTGGTCCCAAGCCCGGGGTCAAGGGGGCCCTTTATGGTTTTTTGCATCTGGGCCCTGAATGTTCTAGTTACACCTCTGATTGGTGACCAATAAATTTCTACTTTATGAAGAAACAACCTTTATGTATGTTCCTTGCTTGCACTTCTCCTGAGATGTTTTCCCAACTCTGGATCAAGGAGCTTTTAGAGTGCAGACAATGAATGTCAGGATTATATTAAAAGCCACCAATTTTCCAGAAATTTTCATGTTTGGCTGTAGTTTATCTTCAGCATTCTCTATTGCCCATAGCTGGTCACAACAGCCAGGGTTTGAATGCTTGTCTGTTCACGCTGTGGTTACGTAACTCCATAAACTCACTTGCAGTACATATTTTCTCAGCCTGATCATGTCATCCCTGGTTTCTCAATCTCAGTCAGCAGCTCCCTGTTTGGAAGTTCAGAAGGACTTTCTGTTCCTTGGGCACAGCCTTGGCTTGGCTCAATGACCACAATGAAAACTTTGCAACAGCTTATTAAAGCTAGCAAGTCCTGACCAGCATTTACAGTAATTATTCAATCGCTGTATGGCATTATGATTGTGCTCAGATCCCTAAAGCAACATTTTCGAAGGCTAAAGAGCTGTGCTCAGTCTGGACCTGTCATGTAAGCGGATTAACTGGTTCAACGCTCCATAAACAGGAGATGTGAAACTCAAAGAGCTTCCATTTTGTTTTCTTATATAAAAAAAAAAAAAGAAACTCCATGCACCAAACATAACTACTGGTAGGATCTGGGAGTAATCGAAATTGCTAAAGACAGAGAATCCAATTTATCAAAATTTTATGTAACTCACTGCAGTCATGTTTCAAAGAGCTCCTCGCATGTAGGGTGGTCTGCTTCCTTTCTACACTTTTTGTGATTTGTAACTTCTTTTCCTTATGCTGGATGTATCACCAATCAAATTTAAACATCCGATGCAGATTTTAATCTGATTAGCAGCTGTAATTAAACAACTCTATTAAGTTTAGTAATAAATCAGACTGTCTGTATCTGAGACCAGCAAGGGACCTGCCGTAAGCGTGTTTGGGAATTAAAAAGGTTACACTTGGTCAGGTTGGTGTTGGGATGGTCTAGCAAAGAAATGACTTAGTGATACAGGTAGGGTTAGTGTTAGGATTACAGGTAGGGTTAGTATTAGGATTACAGGTAGGGTTAGTGTTAGGATTACAGGTAGGGTTAGTGTTAGGATTACAGGTAGGGTTAGTATTAGGATTACAGGTAGGGTTAGTGTTAGGATTACAGGTAGGGTTAGTGTTAGGATTACAGGTAGGGTTAGTGTTAGGCTTACAGGTAGGGTTAGTGTTAGGATTACAGGTAGGGTTAGTATTAGAATTACAGGTAGGGTTAGTGTTAGGATTACAGGTAGGGTTAGTGTTAGGATTACAGGTAGGGTTAGTGTTAGGATTACAGGTAGGGTTAGTATTAGGATTACAGGTAGGGTTAGTATTAGGATTACAGGTAGGGTTAGTGTTAGGATTACAGGTAGGGTTAGTGTTAGGATTACAGGTAGGGTTAGTGTTAGGCTTACAGGTAGGGTTAGTGTTAGGATTACAGGTAGGGTTAGTATTAGGATTACAGGTAGGGTTAGTATTAGGATTACAGGTAGGGTTAGTGTTAGGATTACAGGTAGGGTTAGTGTTAGGATTACAGGTAGGGTTAGTGTTAGGATTGCAGGTAGGGTTAGTGTTAGGATTGCAGGTAGGGTTAGTATTAGGATTACAGGTAGGGTTAGTGTTAGGATTACAGGTAGGGTTAGTGTTAGGATTACAGGTAGGGTTAGTATTAGGATTACAGGTAGGGTTAGTGTTAGGATTACAGGTAGGGTTAGTATTAGGATTACAGGTAGGGTTAGTGTTAGGATTACAGGTAGGGTTAGTATTAGGATTACAGGTAGGGTTAGTGTTAGGATTACAGGTATTGTTAGTATTAGGATTACGGGTAGGGTTAGTGTTAGGATTACAGGTAGGCTTAGTGTTAGGATTACAGGTAGGGTTAGTGTTAGGATTACAGGTAGGGTTAGTGTTAGGATTACAGGTAGGGTTAGTGTTAGGATTACAGGTAGGGTTAGTATTAGGATTACAGGTAGGGTTAGTGTTAGGGTTACAGGTAGGGTTAGTGTTAGGATTACAGGTAGGGTTTGTGCTAGGGTTACAGGTACGGTTAGTGTTAGGATTACAGAGAAGGTTATTGTAAATATTACAGGGATGGTTAGTACTAGAGTTGCATAGAGTTACAGGTAGGGTTAGTTTTAGGGAAGGTTATTGTGAGGATTATGGAGGGGGGGAGGGGATTTAAAGTAGGGATCGACCGATTATCGGCAACACCGATATATCGGAATCGGCCCCTGAGGTGACCGATATTGCCGATACTTCGGGAAAGTGCTTTTACCGGAGTGATGCCTGCAGCTTTCCCAGCTCAACCTACCGACTAGCCAGCAACCAATCAAGTTATCCTGTCTAGCAGTATGCCTTAAAAACAGGGGCTTAGTTTGCACACATTTGACATCACACCTTTGAGACAGAGAAGAAAATTGAGGACACAGATTCCCCAATTCCTTTTATAGTTTACTATTCTAAGTTATCAATGGACACAGGAGCAAAACCGATCGCTCACTGTGTCCATTCAGAAAATGAAGGGGCCGGTATATGATATATCAGTCCTGACAGGTGACCCATCCCCCTGTATCTCTGCAGCACTTGGTGGGAGAGAAAGACCAGCAGCACTGCAGGGAGGGGCGGGGGGGCAGCTGGGCACAAAAGGGGGGATCAGATGGGGGCAGGACAGGGAAGAGCATTGGTGTGGCAATTACAGGAACTATGCACTGTGGGGGAGATTTACTAAAACTGGAGCACTTAGAATCTGGTGCAGCTGTGCATGGTAACCATTCAGCTTCTAACTTCAACTTATTCAATTAAACTTTGACAAAAATAACTTGGTTTCTATGCAGAGCTGCACCAGATTTTATACTTGGTAGGGACCCGCCTGAGGTACGGCTCCCAGATGGTGCAAACTTATACTTGGTAGGGACCCGTCTGAGGTACGGCTCCCAGATGGTGCAAACTTATAATTGGTAGGGACCCGTCTGAGGTACGGCTCCCAGATGGTGCAAACTTATACTTGGTAGGGACCCGTCTGAGGTACGGCTCCCAGATGGTGCAAACTTATAATTGGTAGGGACCCGTCTGAGGTACGGCTCCCAGATGGTGCAAACTTATACTTGGTAGGGACCCGTCTGAGGTACGGCTCCCAGATGGTGCAAACCTATACTTGGTAGGGACCCGTCTGAGGTACGGCTCCCAGATGGTGCAAACTTATACTTGGTAAGGACCCGTCTGAGGTACGGCTCCCAGATGGTGCAAACGTATACTTGGTAAGGACCCGTCTGAGGTACGGCTCCCAGATGGTGCAAACGTATACTTGGTAAGGACCCGTCTGAGGTACGGCTCCCAGATGGTGCAAACGTATACTTGGTAAGGACCCGTCTGAGGTACGGCTCCCAGATGGTGCAAACTTATACTTGGTAGGGACCCATCTGAAGTACGGCTCCCAGATGGTGCAAACTTATACTTGGTAGGGACCCGTCTAAGGTACGGCTCCCAGATGGTGCAAACTTATACTTGGTAGGGACCCATCTGAGGTACGGCTCCCAGATGGTGCAAACTTATACTTGGTAGGGACCCATCTGAAGTACGGCTCCCAGATGGTGCAAACTTATACTTGGTAGGGACCCGTCTAAGGTACGGCTCCCAGATGGTGCAAACTTATACTTGGTAGGGACCCATCTGAGGTACGGCTCCCAGATGGTGCAAACTTATACTTGGTAGGGACCCATCTGAGGTACGGCTCCCAGATGGTGCAAACTTATAATTGGTAGGGACCCGTCTGAGCGGGTACAAGTGGGGTACAAGGTCCTGGTAGGTTAGTATGGTGCAAACATATACTTGGTAGGGACCTGTCTGAGGTACGGCTCCCAGATGGTGCAAACTTATACTTGGTAGGGACCCGTCTGAGGTACGGCTCCCAGATGGTGCAAACTTATACTTGGTAGGGACCCGTCTGAGGTACGGCTCCCAGTAGTTGGTATGTTCGTACCTGCAACTGGTTGCCTCCAAGCCAGTGCTCTGGCAGCTGGAGGCCTAATTTAGTTGGATGCAGGTACCTCCTTCTTTGATGCCTACCGGGACCTTGAGGCTCCAGTAAAAAACTGGGTTTAACGTGTTATTTACCTGTTATGTATACAATTTGTTAATAAAAGGCTGCTATGGTCATTTAACTCCAACCTGTGGTCATGTGGTTATTTATAATAGAGGAGGAGAGTGATGGTCAGAGCAGAATGGAGACAAACCATCTTTAATCCCTTAGTCAAGGAGGTCCAACCTGGTACTAGCAAGGTGTACCTAATAAAGTGGCCGGTGAGTGCAAATGTAAAGGACTGTGGAAATTGACAGCGCTATAAGTACGTGTATTAATAATAAATGATCACATACATTCCAATAACTCTGACCATAGAAGTGAGAGGCAATCTACCAAAATCCTCCATGAGAACAAGTCTGATTTTTCTGGTTTAAATGCGAGGATGAGTCAGATCAGGAATGAATGTCTGGGTGAGGTCACTGCCCAGCCAACAATAGCCTTTCCCATTCCAGGAATGATGATTGCAGCTTGTGAGAACAGGAAAGCCACAAAAAGGTAAGACTTTCATGAAGGTCACTTTTGTTGTGTGCATCAGCCCAGCCCATAATAAAAGGAAATGCTCGCTCTCTCCCTCGCCGTAGAATAGGGCAGTGCCATTTAAAGGACAATGCATGACACCGGACTTAAGCAACACAGGTGTGTATGAATGTTCAAGTCCTGATTCACCCCCCCCCCCCCCCCCTTCACACAACACCTGCCGGGGACTGCGGTGATTAAACAGCAGGGAGGAGAGAGGTCATATTATACCACATAATACACCAGCAATTGTCTGGGGCTTACACTTAATAGCTTAATAGGTGTTGATGGTTTTGGCTTTTAATGAAGTCAGGAGGCGACTTCCTGGGGAGCGGAGCTGTGTGGTCAGACGCCGAAATCTCTGACTCCACTAAAATGCGGCATGGCTATACTGAATGAATAGCATGCAGAACTCAGCCTGAGGACTTTCCATTTCAGAGCACTTAATGAAGAGATCTATAATATCGCCCTTATCCTGGCGATCTTGCCTCCAAGGGCTCATTCATACTTGCGGCAGCCCTTGCTCCTGCTTTAAAAAGCAATCTGCGGTGGATTACTTTTCAGAGGAGTTTGAGAGGTGACAAGGAGGCGCCTGTTTTTTTTTTATAATACCGCACTGCAAAACACGTCATTTTTAGGCTCCTTTCACACATGCCTTTCATCAGTTCAGTCACGTCAAAATAGATGACGTATTCATCAGTTTTTCATCAGTAAACGAAATACAATAAGGGTCCTTACACACAGGCGTTCCATATGTCCGTCTTTCATCCCATTTTTTTGCGGATGAAAAACGGACATAATGCATGTCAATGGGATTGCGGATGTCAGCGGATGACCATCCGATTTGCGTCCTTTCCTATCAGTTCCGTTTTTTGGAATGGAAGAGAACCCTATTTTTCTTCAGTTTAAAAAACGGATGCAAAAACGGATGTCAGCGGTGTCATCTGCTGACATCCGCAATGCCATTGACATACATTATCTCCGTTTATCATCCGCAAACGGATGGGATGATAAATGGACATAGGGACCGTGTCCGTAAAAAAAAAAAGTGCCGGAGCGGATCAAAAAAACAGTCCGCTCCGTGTGAAAGGACCCTTATACAATTTATACAATGGATATTACACCTATCTGTTTTTCAGGCGGACCTGATTGGACCCTCCAGTCACCCCTATGGGTCGGTGGATGTCAGTGGTGACATGTCCTTTGACTCCCGCTGCTATCCGATCCAATCCTGTCCGTGAAATCCAGATGGATGGAAACCCTATTTTCCATACTTCTGGAGGATCAGATCAGATAGAATTGGATGATAATAGACATATGGTCCGTTGCCATCTGATCTCCCATAGAGGAGAGCAGGGATCTGACAGGTCCATCTCAGCAGAGACAGGGCTATCATCCACCTGCTCAGCGGGGATCAGCGGATCGACCTTGCTTTGTGCACTGGTGCGCAGTCATGTTGGAACAGGAAGGAGCCATCCCCAAACTGTTCCCACAAAGTTGGGAGCATGAAATTGTCCAAAATGTCTTGGAATGCTTAAGATTTCCCTTCACTGGAAAGAAGGGGCCGAGCCCAACCCCTCAAATGACTTTGGACTAGTGCACAAAGCAAGGTCCATAAAGACATGCATGAGTTAGGGGTGGAGGAACTTGACTGGCCTACACAGAGTCCTGACCTGAAGCTGATAAAACACCTTTGGGATGAATTAGAGCGAGCCAGGACTTCTCATCCACATCAGTGCCTGACCTCACAAATGCGCTTCTGGAAGAATGGTCAAACATTCCCATAGACACACTCCTAAACCTTGTGGACAGCCTTCCTAGAAGAGTTGAAGCTGTTATAGCTGCAAAGGGTGGGCCAACTCAATATTGAACCCTACGGACTAAGACTGGGGTGCCATTAAAGTCCATGTGCGTGTAAAGACAGGCGTCCCAATACTTTTGGTAATATAATGTATGTGAACACAGCCTAAGGGGGCCCTGAAACTCTGGCTTCTCCATCACTTTGTGCCCCTGTGGGTAGGGTCACCAGAACCAGTAGAAAGGGGAAATCTACTCTGCAGGGACAGAGTAGTAAAAACCTGGCAGGGCTTCTAACCCTTCCCTGTTATGCACAAAAAGGTAAAGAAAAAGTTTTGGCTTCGGAGCCACTTTTAAAACATTTGATCTGAACTACAGAACTTTCTATGAATTTTAGCTGACTAAAATAAAGAGCACCTCCTAGGATCACTCTGGGACTACGGAGCATCAGTCTTCCTCCAACGCTCTACAAATATGTCCCTAGGTCGCCATCTCGCTCTTGTAATGCGCGGATCTCTCCGAAGACCCGATCGAGGCTCTGCCTGCCGTACCTCGCCGTATCTTCAGTGTGACCTCATTAACTTGCGTACAATACAAATTAGACTATACTCAGGGACCATCTGCGGCTTATGAAAAAGTGAATCAGTCTGGGCTAGGCTTGCTCTGGGACCCTCCGTACTCACATGTACGGGAAGGAAACTTTCTTCCAGCACGTTGGGGACCGCCATCTGAATGCCACCAAGAAATTAGGCACTTTTCCAGATCAGCCTAACAATGCAGGAAATTGGCTGCAGCCTACAAATTGTCACCCCCTTAGCGATGATAATTCTGCTGTATGGGAAGGGACAGAGTTATGGATTGCCTCCTCGACGGCCCTGGTGCAGGCTTTCTGCATTCTTATTTCAATTAGTGGCGAAGGAAGCCTTGAGTTATTGTGCCGCGGTGTTCTTGCTGTGCGGCGCCATTGATTCTGTTGGAGGGGAAGGCTGGAAGGGAGAATTCGAGGATGGAAACACTCAGGGAACCGATGTCTACAGACCCCGGGGGGCATTGACCGCACCTGGATGTCTCATACGTCTTCCAAGACTTGTCTGCGTTCCAGCAGAAGAATAGATTCATATACTAGCGCATTCTGTATACTCTGCTTTTTAACCCCTTCCTGGAGGTGTACGGGAACTATCCCTTCTATCCAGGACCTTTCTGCGTTCCAGCAGGAGGATAGATTCATATACTAGCGCATTCTGTATACTCTGCTTTTTAACCCCTTCCTGGAGGTGTACTGTCACCATCCCTTCTATACAGGGAAATATATAACCAATAAAACTTTTAAAACGTCTGCAGCAGCCGGGACATAAGCCAAGGGGTGCTAAGAGTGTAAAGATTATATTAACCACTTCTGGACCGGAAGGTTTTACCCCCTTAAGCAGAGTTCCACTGGCTTTTGTGTTTATTAACCACTTCTGGACTGGAAGGATTTGCCCCCTTAATGACCAGGCCATATTTTGTGATTCGGCACTGCGTTATTTTAACAGGCGATTGCGCGGTCGTGCAACGCTGTACCCAAATAAAATTGATGTCCTTTTTTCCCAGAAATAGAGCTTTCTTCTGGTGGTATTTGATCACCTGTGCGATTTTTATTTTTTAAAATAAATAGCGACAATTCTGAAAAAAAAAAACAATCAAAATCAAAATTTTTTGAACATTTTAGGCCAATTTGTTTTCTGCTACATATTTTTCAGTATAAAAAAAAATCGCAATAAACGCATTTTGATTGGTTTGCGCAAAAGGTATCGCGTCTACTAACTACGGTAAAGATTTATTTTATTTTATTTTATTTTTTTTACTAGTAATGGCGGCGATCTGTGAATTTAAGCGGGACTGTGGCATTGCAGCGGACAGATCGGACCCCTAACTGACCCTTTTGACCCTTTTGGGGGGACCAGTGACATTACTACAGTAATCAGTGCTAAAAATATGAACTGTTACTGTAATAATGACACTGGCAGGGAAGGGGTTAACACCAGGGGCGATCAAAGGGTTAAATGTATGCCTAGGGGATGTTTTCTAACTGTGGGGGGTGGGCTAATGGAATCATCACATGAATCTGTGTTCCTAAATAGGAGGAACACAGGAGCCCTGTGATGACTACTGAGAGAACAACGGTCTGCTTTGTTTACAACAGCAGACCACCATTCTCTCTCCACGGGGAGCGATCCAGGCTGCCCGCCCTGCACCTCATCTTACCCCCTGGCAAATGGGCGCGTGCACACCCCCAGGATCACTCCAGCGAACCGCCGTACAGATACAGCGATTCCTGGGAACCTGCCAACCTGTGTTTGAGCAAGACACACTTGTCTTTGTACTCCTCCCCTGGTTGCCGCCACACACGCTTGACACCATCTAAACCAGATACGTATACCTTGGTCTCATCAAACCACAGGACATGGTTCCAGTAATCCATGTCCTTAGTCTGCTTGTCTTCAGCAAACTGTTTGCAGGCTTTCTTGTGCATCATCTTTAGAAGAGGCTTCCTTCTGGGACGACAGCCATGCAGACCAATTTGATGCAGTGTTCGGCATATGGTCTGAGCACTGACAGGCTGACCCCCCACCCCTTCAACCTCTGCAGCAATGCTGGCAGCACTTATACGTCTATTTCCCAAACACAACCTCTGGATATGATGCTGAGCACGTGTACTCAACTTCTTTGGTCGACCATGGCGAGGCCTGTTCTGAGAACCTGTTCTGTTAAACCGCTGTATGGTCTTGGCCACTGTGCTGCAGCTCAGTTTCAGGGACTTGGTAATCTTCTTATAGCCTATACCAGTGATGGAGAACCTTGGCACCCAAATGTTTTGGAACTACATTTCCCATGATGCTCATGCACTCGTAGTGTAGTTGAGCATCATGGGAAATGTAGTTCCAAAACATCTGGGGTGCCAAGGTTCGCCATCACTGGCCTAGGCCATCTTTATGTAGAGCAATGATTCTTTTTTTTTTCATATCCTCCGGGAGTTCTTTGCCATGAGGTGCCATGTTGAACTTCCAGTGACCAGTAAGAGAGTGAGAGCGACAACACCAAATTTAACACACCTGCTCCCATTCACTCCTGAGACCTTTTTAACACTAACGGGTCACATGACTCCAGTGAGGGAAAATGGCTAATTGGTCCCAATTAGGACATTTTCACTTAGGGGTGTACTCCCTTTTGTTGCCAGCGGTTTAGACATTAATGGCTGTGTGTTGAGTTATTTTGAGGGGACAGCAAATTTTCACAGTGATACAAGCTGCACACTCACTACTTTACATTGTAGCAAAGTGTAATTTCTTAAGTGTTGTCACATGGAAAGATATAATAAAATATTTACAAAAATGTGAGGGGTGTACTCACTTTTGTGAGATACCGTATGTTCATGTACCCTTTCTGGATGGTAATTATTCATTTCCTGGCACTTGTACATGAATAAAATGTAAGAATACATCTGTAATGGCTAAATCAGCCAATCAGAATCCAGCAGTCATTTTTCTGAATTATGTTAATAACATCTTTGGTTGGTCAGTCTGGGTTCATCTGAATGTTGCCTTGCTGGGATATTTACAGGTTCCTGTTAGCTTGCAATAGACATTATCTGTGATATAATATACGGTAGGGCAAGCATCTTACAGTTCCTGTACAGCAGAGCTGGAGTGTGAGAGGAAGAAGCAGCACAGGGAGACAATCAGTTCATGTGTTGGCAAGAAGCATGCTGATAGGAGGAGAAAGTAGAGTGATGGAGATGGATCCAATCACAGGCTGTTGCGGATACAGGGTGGCCAGGGCCCAGAGTAAGTGGATTGACTAATGCTGGCCATCAGACTGAAGACATCTAGAGGCATAAAAAAATGAACATTGAAGCAAAATGTATTGTAATTTTATCTATAAATACACTATTAATTAACTAACAAGTTCCGCTTGTTTTTGATTTTTACAACCTCAGTCCGCTGTACCCTTGTCTGCTCCTAATTTGATCAGTGACCTGATTTTTAACTACTTGGAATTCAATTAGCATAACTTGTAAAAAGGTGATAAATTCGATTTAACAATGAGGTATGAACAAGTTATGTCCCGCATGGATGTTTGTCACCTACATCTGTAAGAGTCAATGTGAAAAGTTGCAGTAATATATTCTGTGACTCTTATAAAGGAGTTTCTGCTGTCATCACCCCTGCCGCTAAATAATAACCGATAAACACATGTGAACAATGCCTAACACGCATGACTAGGGTATAAAAGATGATTTTGTCTTTATCACTGCTTGACCAATACCCCCCCCCCCCCCTTATTTCTTTACCCAAGACACCATAACTGGAGTTTAATGGCCAAAGCAGCCTTTTATTAAACCAAGTTGTATAAATAACATATACAAATCATACAAGCAACAGTCAGTACATTGTGAAATTTGGAGCCCCAAGGTCCGTGTAGGCACCACTACTTTACGTACCTGCTTAACCAAACTTAGGCCTCCAGCCGCAAAACACTGACTCGGAGAAAACACCACTATTAGCAGATTCAATCCAGACAAACCACAGGGAGCCGTACCCAAGACTGGTCCCTATCAATTTACATTTATCAAATAAAACACATACAAGGACCTTGTACCCCGCCACCGGCGCACAAACATGACACCTTATGTTTGAGCGCCCCACCATCGTCCAACCCTAGACACCACCCCAGAGTTGTATAAAGTACTCGAAACCCATACTTGAGTAAAAGTACAAGTGCTCGATCAAAAAGTGACTTGAAAGTATTCAACATTTTTTGTACTTAAGTATTGCAAGTAGTTTTTTTTTTAAATTTTGCTACTCAAGTACTGAAAGTAAAAGTAACAGTAGTTTTGAAAAAAAAAATTGCTACTCAAGTACTGAAAGTAAAAGTACAAGTACTGTGTTATGTAGTTATTAACCGCTTGCCGACCGCCGCAAGTAGATATACTGCGGCGGTCAGCCCCTCACAGGCAAAGTGACGTAAATAAACGTCACTAGCCTGTGAGGCTCTGGGGAGCGAGCGCGCGCCGCCGGAGGCGCGCTCCCGCGCGGTCACGGGCCCCCCCGCGCGTGTGACCGGCGCACCCGATGTCCGCCGGTCACTCTGCGATCGTCGGGGGAGAGGGAGAAAGGCAGGCAGCTTGTGTTCTCCCCGCTCTCCCCTGTGTAGAAACACTGATCATACGGTTCTACTATGTAGGACCGTTGATCACTGTTCCTACAGCTCAAGCCACAGCCAATCACAGTTAGAATCACGCCCCTAGGGACATACACAGCCCCTTCCTCTCAAATAAAGTTAACCCCTTCACTGCCAGTGTAATTTTACAGTAACAGCGCATATATATAGCACTGATTACTGTAGAAATGTCACTGGTAACCCCAAAAGTGTCAAAAATGTCAGTCAAGGGTCCGATCTGTCCGCCGCAATGTCGCAGTACCGCAAAAAAATCGCAGATCGCCGCCATTACGCGTTAAAAAAAAAAACAACAAAAATGACAAAAATCTTTCCCTTTGTTAGTAAACGCGATAACTTTTGCGCAAAGCAATCAAAATACGCTTTTTACGATTTTTTTTTTACCAAACATATGTAGCATAAAACAAATTGGCTGAAAATGTTAAAAAATTTTGATTTTTTCTTTTTTTGGGGGGGGGGGGGAATTTCATATAAAAAAATTTGAAAAATATTGTTATTTTTGCAAAATTGACGCTCTTTTTTTGTTTATAGCGCATGATCAAAAAATCGCACAGGTGATCAAATACCACCAAAAGAAAGCTCTGTTTGTGGGAAAAAAAGGACGTCAAATTCGTTTAGGAACAGCGTCGCACGACCGCGCAATTGTCCGTTAAAGTCATGCAGTGCCGATTCGCAAAATACCCCCTGGTCTTTTAGCAGCCAAATCCTCCGGGGCTTAAGTGGTTAAAGAAAGAAGTCAAAAGTTTGAACATCATATTGTTTTTTATTATTTCAAATGTAGCTTTTATTTATACATACAGTAGCATTTATTTTCGTATGCGCTGATAATACACATGTTTTGAGCTTCATGAAACCTGCCATCTACTGTTCTGGCAGTGGTAATTTTTATAATAGTAACGAGTAACTATGCAGCACAAAAAAAAATTATCGGAGTAGAAGTATTGAAATCATCGAAAAAATGTAGTGAAGTAAAAGTGGAAGTAGGAGAAAAAAATTCTACTCTAGGAAAGTACAGATACCGCATTTTGGTATTTAAGTACAGTAGTGAAGTAGTTCTACTTAGTTACTATACATCTCTGCACCACCCTCATGTTTGAGCACTCCACCACACCAGCAGGGCCCTCTGCCCACCATCCTCCAACCCTAGACACCACCCTCATGTTTGAGCACTCCACCACACCCGCAGGGCCCTCTGCCCACCATCCTCCAACCCTAGACACCACCTATCGATCCCCACTGTAAATATGTGAACACCATCCACACATAATTACTGCCAGGTGTCCTGTTCCAACTCCTGGGGTCTGACCCCCAGACCACCCTCTCTCACTACGAAAAACAGACTTCGAATGGACTTTCACCCACACCCTATGTAACTATCAACTGAGCGAGCCATTCATCATAGGGCACTGCTACCATATCTGACCACACAAGTAAGGGATCAGGGAAGGAGAAACAAAAGAAAATCCATTTTTATGTCCCCCATCAGCTCCTTCATGGATATAAGACCCAAATCATCATCCCCCGCGTGTACTGGCAACCTGTCATGAGCTCGGAGGAGGCGCATGAATCGATGCAACTCTACCACCACACAGCTCCACAACATTCCAGGAACTCCAGTCTAGTGAACTGTAGCCTCCTAGTGGGGAATACCCAACTTTTTTCCTCCTGGCCACACATACGCTCTACGGGCACCCCAAAAACCAAGGAGGTGTCCCATGATACAAATCAACAAAGGGCCTCCTCCTGTATACGAAGTAGCAGAAAACCATAACCTGTACCGGTTGCGAACCACCAAGCAACCATATTTCAAGGTATACCAAAACAAAAAGTGCCCCCCCCCCCCCCTTAAAGAATGAATCAGATGGGATCAGCCATGCTACCAGTGATACAAGGATTGCCATCTACCAATACGCTGAATCACCTCTACACTCAAGCAGAATCTAGCCCTACCTGCCTGAGCAAGCAAAGGGGGGGGGGGGAGCATCCACACTCGGATTAATGGAAACAAAATGGGTACTCCCCTGTGCAGGACAGGCATCAGACCCAAGAACCGGAAACAATTCCAACCTAACTCCGTAACCACATTTTTTCCATCTTGGACCCCTAATCCAAAACACAAGGGAGAAAAGGGAACACCAAACAATCTGGTACTTCAAACCATCCTGCCACATTATTTGGTACAATTCAACTTGTAAAAAGGCCAACATGCAAGCTGCCTGGCACCACACCACTGCGTAAGGTGATGAACCGCTAGCCTACAACGCCTGCAACAAAGAAAACCACCAATAGAAAGGGCCCTGGCAAAGGCCATAAACAAACCACTGATGTGGTTAGCGTGAGTCTCCACGCTAATTCATCCCAAAGGTGTTCTATCGGGTTGAGGTCAGGACTCTGTGCAGGCTAGTTAAGTTCCTCCACCCCAAACTCACTCATCCATGTCTTTATGGACCTTGCTTTGTGCACTGGTCCAAATCATTTTGTGGAGGTGGGGTTATGGTGTGGGGTTGTTTTTCAGGGTTTGGGCTTGGCCCCTTATTTCCAGTGAAGGAAACTTTTAAGGCGTCAGCATACCAAGACATTTTGGACAATTTCATGCTCCCAACTTTGTGGGAACAGTTTGGGGATGGCCCCTTCCTGTTCTAACATGACTGCGCACCAGAGAACAAAGCAAGGTCCATAAAGACATGGATGAGTGAGTTTGGGGTGGAGGAACTTGACTGGCCTAAACAGAGTCCTGACCTCAACCCGATAGAACACCTTAGGGATGAATTAGAGCGGAGACAGTAAGCAAGGTTTTCTCATCCACATCAGTGCCTGACCTCACAAAATTCTGGAAGAACGGTCGAACCCATAGGCTCACTCCTAATCCTTGTGGACAGCATTCCCAGAAGAGTTGAAGCTGTTACAGCTGCAAAGGGTGGGCCAACTCAATGTTGAACGCTACAGACTAAGACTGAGATGCCATTAAAGTTAATCTAAAGGAAATTGAAGAAGAAAATGGTATAATGTATGGCCAACCTTCCTTCTCTTCTGTATTTAATACAGTAATTTTGCAGGTGACTATAAATGTTTTTGTAGTCCTTGAAGACTGATAAGCAGTATTCCAGAATATTTCATTGTTTACTTGAATTTGTTTTATATCTTTTGCACTATTTTTATGAGGCATCCAATAATAAGATGACTTTATCATCAATGGTCTTTGTATATGTAGGATGATTCCAGGCTCAGATACTGATGAGGTTATCCTCCTTATTTATTATAGTACTGGTTAAGAATTGCATACAATTATTATAACCGTACAATTAACTTTCTGTACACTGTGATGCCTTTATGCATACTTTTTCAATAAAAGTTATTTGATTTAAAAGAAATAATGTGCATGTAAAGGCAGGCGTCCCAATACTTTTGACAATATAGCGTATGTATGTGTGCAATGTATACAGTGAGTAGAGGCTCTATTAACCACTTGCCGACCGTCGCAAGTACATATACTGCGCGGTCAGCCCCTCACAGGCAAAGTGACGTATGTGTACGTCACTAGCCTGTGAGGCTCTGGGGAGCGAGCGCGTGCCGCCGGATGCACGCTCCAGCTCCCGCTCGGTCATGGACCCCCCCCCCCAGGCGTGTGTCTGGCAGACCCGATGTCCGCCGGGCACTCGCGATCGCCCGTTACACCGGGAGAAAGGCAGACGGCTAATGTAAACAAAGCCGCCTGTCATTCTTCCCTGTGTTAGAATGGAGATCATACGGTTCTACTATGTAGGACCGTTGATCACTGTTCTTACAGCTCAAGCCACAGCCAATCACAGTTAGAAACACGCCCCTAGGGACACACATAACCCCTCCCTCTCAAAAAAGTTAACCCCTTCACTGCCAGTGTAATTTTTACAGTAACAGTGCATATGTATAGCACTGATTACTGTAGTAATGTCACTGGTAACCCCAAAAGTGTCAAAAATGTCAGTCAAGGGTCCGATCTGTCCGCCAAAATGTCGCAGTCCTGCAAAATAAATCGCAAATCGCCGCCATTAAGCGTTAAAAAAAAAACAACAAAAATTACAAAAATCTTTCCCTTAGTTAGTAAACACAATAACTTGTGCGCAAACCAATAAAAATACGCTTTTTGCGTTTTCTTTTTTACCAAGATATGTAGCATAAAACAAAATTGCCTAAAATGTTAAAAAATTTTGATTTTTACATTTTTTTTTTGGGGGGGGGGGGGGATTTCATATAAAAAAATTGTGAAAAATATTGTTATTTTTGCAAAATTGACGCCCTTTTTTTGTTTATAGCGCATGATCAAAAAATCGCACAGGTGATCAAATACCACCAAAAGAAAGCTCTGTTTGTGGGAAAAAAAGGACGTCAAATTTGTTTAGGTACAGCGTCGCACGACCGCGCAATTGTCCGTTAAAGTCACGCAGTGCCGAATCGCAAAATAGGCCCTGGTCAGGAAGGGGGTAAAATCTTCCAGGTCTTAAGTGGTTAAATCATGCGCCTTTAGGCCTCTCCACAGTCAGGGCAATGGGGCCTCCCCACAATACACTGTGCACACCCCATTATTGCCCTGCTCAGTGTACCCAAGGGAGCCCTGGGTTTTTTACAGTCTTTTAAGGGACCCTGCCTAATGGTGGTTCTCAAATTATAAGGCCTCTCTGCAAACATTGCTCACTCTACAATATATAGCTTTCCGTGTCATGTGACAGTTTAGTTATTTTAAATTATATGCATGTTTAGTTTGTTACAATGAATAATCACAGGTAGTTACACTTAATATAGTATAAAAATACAAAATCTTCGGCTGCCAATGCATAGGGGAAAGTCTGCATTCTCTTTTACGTTGACTTAGAGTTCCACTTTATTTCTGCTTGAAGGGCTATAGACAGATCATACTTCACAAAGCGAAATTTTATTTGATTTCTATTCCTTGTGTAGGAGGAATTTTTTTTTTTTTTTTTTTTTTCAGATATGTTTGCCTTCGCGGCTTCAGAGTCCTCGCTAATTCCATCTGTCCACAACAGAGCCATCTCAACTGTGATCCAGAGCATTTCCATATGTGCAAATTAGCATCCAGCCTCTCTTAATCTGTGCTGTGCTCCTCTGATGTAAATGGCGGGGATGCTTGCCAAACCCATTAATGGCATTCAAATAAAGGACTCTATTGGCTTGAGTTGACACTTTTTTTTTCTACTCCTCAATGTGAGACAGCGACCCTGTATTATTGTGTGGCATTTTCATGCACGCCAGGCTGTTAACCCTCTCTGGGCCGGGGAAGCCTGCCAAAAACTTCTCTAGGTTTTAGAGAATAAGGCTTCATGTGCAAGAGTACGGAACCAGGCTGCGCTATTGAAGGTTTTTTGGGCAAAACTGCACGGATCTGGGAAACTGGAGTTTGCCTGTTCATTTTAGAATAAGAAGTTCTTGCTTGTTTGCCAATAGCTGGAGAAAAACCAATGTACTTGTGGATATGGAGGTGCATGTGGCTCTCTCTCCTGCCCTTCGACCAAGCAAAGCTCAAAAATTGAAGGGTCAGTTGCATGGAGGCCGTAAGGGAGTCCCTAGTGCCTTGTAAGTTCCAACTCAACTTTAGACTAGAACTTACACAGTGATTTTACAAGGTGCTCCAGCAGACAAACAGGGTGGAGGTGGAGCAAATGGGAGCCATGTGCTCTATACCCTGCCTGCCCCAATGCCCATACGTGGGCAAAGTACAGGTTTTCTTTCTTTTTTAAAACCTCAGGTTGAGGATCAGTGTCTGTTTTCCAGTCTGATAAATACATGCACACCAACATTTCCAGAGTTGTATAAAGTACTCGAAACCCATACTTGAGTAAAAGTACAAGTGCTCGATCAAAAAGTGACTTGAGTAGAAGTGGAAGTGCTTAATCAAAAAGTGACTTGAGTAGAAGTACTAAAGTATTCAACATTTTTTGTACTTAAGTATTGCAAGTAGTTTTTTTAAAAATGTTTAAAAAAACACTACTCAAGTACTGAAATAGTAGTTTTGAAAAAAAATTGCTACTGAAAGTACTGAAAGTAAAAGTACAAGTACTGTGTTATGTAGTTATTAAAGAAAGAAGTCAAAAGTTTGAACATCATATTGTTTTTTATTATTTCAAATGCAGCTTTTATTTATACATACAGTAGCTTTTATTTTCGTATGCGCTGATAATACACATGTTTTGAGCTTCATGAAACCTGCCATCTACTGTTCTGGCAGTGGTAAATTTTATAATTGTAACGAGTAACTATGCAGCACAAAAAAAAAATATCGGACTAGAAGTATTGAAATCATTGAAAAAATGTAGTGAAGTAAAAGTGAAAGTAGGAGAAAAAAATTCTACTCTAGGAAAGTACTGATACCGCCTTTCGGTACTTAAGTACAGTGGTGAAGTAGTTCTACTTAGTTACTATACATCTCTGAACATTTCATTCCTGGTCCTCAGGAGACAGTTGACCCCACCCACAGTCCTTTTAAGACCCACTCAGCGACCAGACAGTCCCACTCAGACCCCACCCACCAACCAGAGTGGTCCACTTAAGGCTCGTACACACTATAAGTAAATCGGGCGAACATTTTTGTCCAAAGAATTATCGTACGATTTTCGTATAGTGTGTACAGAACTTTCTAAAGACGATTCAAATTCTTGAAGGGACAAACTCCAAAATTTTTCTTGTACGGGGAAAAAACGAATGATTTTTGTTTAATGTGGACTGTTTTGGTACGATTTTTGTACAAGAAAAACCAGAAAAGTAAGACTGTGCATGATCAGAAACAATAAACAACAAAAAAAGCCTTTGTCGTACGAGAATTTTCGTTTGCATTTTCGTCCGAAAATTCTTTCATCGGTTCCGATTTGCTGTCAAAAAAATTAGGAAAATCGGACAATCGTTTGCTCGATTTTCTTATAGTGTCAACCCCACTTTAATTCCCACCTCTATTTAGCAGGGGAATACTCACTCTCTGAGTTACTGTACAGGCGGTCCTCGGGTTACAAACAAGATAGGGACTGTAGGTTTGGTCTTAAGTTGAATTTGTTTAAGTCGGAACAGGTACAATTTTTAAGTGTAGCCCCAGCCAAAAGAATCATTTTTACGTTTTTGGATAGCATAGGGAAGGGTTAACACCCCTGCACCATATGGTTTGCTATCCCTGTGACAACTGTATTTTGAAAATTTTGGGTTCTTTTGGAAACAAGGATTGGTAATAAAGCTTCAGTGGAGACACCTTTTTCCCATGAGAACTCTTACAGGAGTGAGTTTCCCTTCCTAGGGGGAGATTTCCTCTCACTTCCTGTTGTCTCTCTCCGTTTGTAGGGATGATCGAACGGTTCGGGTCGACCATCGGTTCGACCCGAACATTGACTTTTTCGAGGTTCGGCCGAATTTAGAACTTTTTGCCCAAAAAGTTCGGAATTCGGCAACCAGAACCGACCAAAATGCAATGGGACAGGAAATGGGCTTTAAAAGCCCATGATTGGACCAGAACCATTAGCAAAAGCCAATTGAGGGGGCAGGAGAATGCTAGGAATGTGATTGGAGTGACTAGGGGGTCCCTAGACCAATCATTAGTGAATATGCCCCTTAGTATATAAGATAGCCCCCGCCAAATTCCTAGCATTGTAATACAGGGACATGGAAGAGAATGGAAGCAGTTCTGTTAAATTGGCTTCAAAAGTGTCATTTAGCATTTATTAGTGTGAGGAAAGGGATATCTAGTGTAGTTAGAGTGCTCCTTTACACTTTAGTTAGATGCAAAAATTTAGTTTCTGTAGGGAAAGTGTTAAGTGCCAGGGTGACCGTAATGTAGTGTAGGGTGAACTGACACTGACTGCTATGGCAGGGTGGCCAAACCATTCCATGTCAGGGTGACCGCTATAGAGAAAAGCTAGTTTCTCTGAAGTCACATTCGCTGCAGGGATATGGCTTCTCACCCGTCAGCTTGCTTTTTGGCTGCAGGCGTCTATAGGGATTTTTTGAGCACATGTTTGGAGTCAGGCATGACATTTGAACATGTGTATAGGGGGTATATATACACACCCATGTATGTATATATACACCTAGACATATATAGGTGTGAAAGGAGCAGAAAACACTACTTGCGCTAATGAAATAATTAACACCAATATAGTTACGCTCCTATCACACCTATATATGTCTAAGTGTAAAATACATATAAGTGTGTGTGTATATATACCACTATACACAAGTTCAGATGTTTTGCCTGCCTCCAAAGAACCCAAAAAAATGCCCAAAAAAACGCTAGCGCCAAAAAGAAAACGCCCAGGTGTTTTGTTGCAGGCATTTTTTTGGGTTCTTTGGAGGCAGGCAAAACATCTGAACTTGTGTATAGTGGTATAAATACACACATACTTGTATGTATTTTTACACTTACATATATATAGGTGTTATAGGAGCAGAGCCATATTAATGTTAATTATTTAATTAGCGCAAGCATATATTTCTGCTACTATCACACCTATATATGTCTAGGTGTATATATACATATAAGTATGTGTGTATATATACCCGTATACACAAGTTCAGATGGATGTTTTGCCTGCCTCCAAAGAACCCAAAAAAATGCCCAAAAAACGCTAGCGCCAAAAAAAAGAAAATGCCCAGGTGTGTTGTTGCAGGCATTTTTTGGGGGTTTTTGGAGGCAGGCAAAACATCTGAACTTGTGTATAGTGGTATATATACACACATACTTGTATGTATTTTTACACTTACATATATATAGGTGTGATAGGAGCGAAGTGACATAATACAAACAATCTTTTTTTTTATGGTTCTGGACATGCTACAGAGCTGAAACTTCACAGGTACACTTTTTAGACCCCCAGGCACTAAATCCAAAGTCAAAATCAAAAAATCTCATTTTTTTTTAAATTTTTTAAATAATTGGCTCTCTATCAAAAATGACAATTTTTAAGAACTTTTTTTGTGTGATTAATAGTCCCTGGGGCATGACCCAGAACCCTAGGCACTTTTTAGGGGCATTTATTGGGTTTTAGGGCTTCAAAATGGTGTTTTTTGATTACCGAAGTTCGGGTCCCATTGATTTCAATGGGGTTCTGAAATCCGGGCCGAACGTTCGGGAAATTCGGATGTTCTGGCCGAACCAAACTTTTGAAAAGTTCGATCATCCCTATTTGTAAGTAGGAGTCATTTGTAAGTCAGATATTTGTAACCGGGGAACCGCCTGTACATGCACACAAATGAGGATGACACTGTGATCCTGAGACACTGCCCAGGACACTGCACCATTGGGACTGAGATCCAAGATGAGGGAGCGTAATGGCAAATCCTAGGCAGTTGGTATCTATGTCAATGTAAAGGATGTAAAAGTTATTCTGAAATGTTGCCATGTTGAAATTTCTACCATTCAACGTCCCCTGCTAAAAACACTGAAGGTTAAAAGAGAAGTATGGGTATTAACAAAAAGAAAACATTTTTATTTACCTAGGTGGATGCAGCTCCAGTCCGATGCTGCATTTGTCCCCTGTCTCCTCTAAGACCAAGAGCCAAACAATTAAAGAACGCTGATTGCTCAGTTCTCAGTCCTCAGTGAACAGAGCTGGTAAATTTCAGTCGCCGGCTCTCTTCTCTGCCCCTCCAGCACACACGATAAGAAAATTGAAAGTAAAATTTAGTCCGACGAACAATCTACTGATTTTTGGGTCGTTTGTATGCAGGGCCGCTGATAGGGGGGGACCACCGGTCCTTCTGTAGGGGGCCCTGGCCCTGTCACTTATCAGGGGGGCCCGGCCGGCAGCTTCAGACTTCATGTAGAATGTGACTGTGTACAGTCAGTTAGTGTACATAATATACTGTCCCCTGCCAGAGTCCTGGGTATTCATATTCCCTGCTGGGCTGAGGGGGGGCCCCATCTGTTCCCCTCTAGAGCAGGGAGATCGCTGCAGCCTCTGGGGACTATATTTTTCATTTTCGGGCGTCCCCACGGACTTGCACACACTTTCTTGTAATGTGGAAGTCCCGGCTCTGTAAGTCCCCGCTGCTGGCCTGCACACTGCCTGACTTCTTTAGCCAGTAAGTGCTGAGGGAATCAGGCAGAAGAGTGCTGGCAGGCTAGGGGCAGCTAGCTGGAGCCTGGAACTGGAAACGATCAGTGCAGGGCAGGCACACAGATGAGTCCTTGTGTGATGTCCACTCAGCAGCTTGTCCAGCAGTGCAGACACAGAGGGATCTGGCATAAGTCACACAGGAAAGGTACAGTCTCATGACATGACACAGCACACACCTTTCCCCATACCCTGGTTTATTGCCTATTTTAATATATATATTATATTATATCATATTATATTATATATATTTATATAGCAGGGAGCAGCCAAATATGGTCATCATTATCATCATGATGACAGTCACACTCACACAGTACAGGTGCTTTGAGCCACGTACTGTGTGATTATCATGATGATAATGAAGATCATCATTGAAGAAAGAACAGTGAAATGCATATATATATATATATATTTTTTTTTTAAAGGGTATGTTTATTAAACTTTTGTAGACATTGCAGCAACAACAAACACTCAGGCTCGGTTCACACTTGTGTAATGCAGGAAGGCTGCGAATATGCAGCCTGTTCCCGCATCGCATCCGCACAAAAGGCAGTTCACACTGCCATATGCGATACGCAGGGGGTGTCAATTAAATGTTAACGACACCCCCAGTTGGATCGCATATCGCAGTGCGATCTGACAGTACGCACAGAATCGGATCGCACAAGTGTGAACCACTGTGTGACCCAATCCTGATGCGGCTGAAAAAAAGGGTCATGTGCGAGTTTGGTGCGGATACAGTGCGAATTCAGCCATACAAAGTGTATGGCTGAACTCGCATCCGCACAGGAGATCGCATGTAATGAAGGAGCAGTGCGCTCCGAATTACATGCGATCTCCGCAGCCGCAATAATGTGAACCGGGACTTAGTAAGTGGTAAAACAAAGCTTACAAAACAGGGCAGTGCACCGAGGCGCAGCTCAGACAAATACAAACAAAAGAAAGAAAGAAGAGAGATCCATTTATCCATGACAACAATGCTTAATGAAAGACCAAAATGGTCCAGCCGGCCATATATGGTTCGAATCCCGGCAGGTTCAGCAGGAACCAGCCGAGATTCAAACCATCTATGGACAGGCAGATTGTACCCAAGTTGATCCACTTGATAGACTTGCATACAACCAGCCTGTCAGATTTCACATGCAATTATTGCTAGCAGCTAGCAAGTAATCATTGTGTTCTCCTAAAGGGGACCAGGTGGCAGAATCATTGTTTTCTCCTGACTATGGTTGCAGGAAATAAAATCGCATTATCTATGGCCTGCGTTAGGCCCCTATCACATTGGATGGACTCCGCTTTGTTCAGCGGAGGATCTCTCTACTGATCAGAGCAGAGTGGGCAGATGACAGGTCCATGTCCACTCAGTTTATGCAGAGCAGACATGGACAGAGCCCACTCTACTCTATGGGCAGTGGGGTGTAAATGGACTCCATTGTCTATTTACACCCGACCACCTAGATGGAGCAGGACAGACCCCCTTAGGGTTTTTTTATCGGACCAGATCAGAGGTAGGCAAGTTTAAACAGACAGGTGTAGGTTTACATCCGCTGCTCCATAGAGGTAAATTGAGGGTCTGATTGGGTCCACCCAGGGCTGCCAATAAAGGGGGTACCATCGGGCCTCCTGTAGAGTTACTTATCAGGGGGGCCTGACCGTCAGCTTCCGACTTTGTTTCGAAGATAACTATCCCTGGAAGACAAAGCTGCATTTTTTAAGGCAGGTGGGCGGGGTCATGGGTGGGGTAAGGGGCGGGCTTTTGGGGGCCCCATCAGATAGACTGTACGGGGCCCCGTGATTTCTAACAGCTGCCCTGTTTGTATGGTGTTTTTGACAGCCGATTACCAATTTTCAGATGACAAAAGCTGAATGTGCAGGCTATAACATTTTTATAGTTTGTGAACACAATTTCCAATTTTCATTTAATTAGCACAATTTTCGTAAAATTGTAAGAGCAAGACTACGCATGCTAGGAAATAAAAGAATACATACAAAACAAATCAACACATTACATCACTTTGGAAGTTGAATTCTGTCGTACAAGAATTTTCATATGAAAATAACCTCTTCACTTTTGATATTAGACTAGAATGTAACAAAAAACGGACGGAAATTTGTCCGATAATCTGATTGTGTGTACGAGGCTTTACTGCATTGCTGGTCCAAGCATCTGAGTGAATCTCAACATTAAAGTCAGGATCTCTCCAGAGCCTGGATATAACTTTATATTGGCTGAATATGGGTCTCAGGAGTGCACAACTAAGTGTGTTCCTGTGACCCAGAAGAGAAGTAGGGCCAAACGAGCTTTGACCCTACATCTCCTTTAAAATAATATACACTGTATATATACTGGGAGCTGTTTACACAGTTTAATTAGGTCTTTTATGCCAACTAGCTGGACGGTGTTCTGGAAATTTTTGTATTTTAATTGTATTGCACTACCTTAAGTGGCTGGCATTTTTTTTATTTTTTTGAATATGTTGACATTTTCACATGTCTGTATGTTTTTGATGCAATGCATATTTCACTCATTTTCATGCTTCTTTGGTTTTGGCCAGTGGCAAGCTATAAAATATTTTTTTGCATAGTGACAATAGAGCAAGAATGGCTATATACAGAAATATCATTTTAATAAGTATATGTATCAATTTTCAAAACAAACTACTTGTATACCTCATGGACAATGTCCCACCATGCCCTCTTACTCTTGGAGGGATCTTCGTAGGTGTTGTCGGATGGGTCATAAAGGAAAGGTCTTGCCCACGCTGGCTAGGTTGGCCCTTTTATGTAAATCACGCTGTGACTTTTTCAAATTGTTTACGAGCAGCTTGTAAGAAGAAGCTTTTGGGGTGTCACTGAATATATTTCTGGTGTTGTGTTAATCTCTCTATGCAGCTATGTAGTTAGTTCAGGCTACTCAGGATGGGGGGGGGGGGGGGTTACCTGTAAATGGTAACATGACAGTATTGGTTTAGCTCTGAGGAAGCTCGTGAGCCTCCCAAAGGATATAGCCAAAAGCAACCTTTGTCTGCCACCCCAAAGGGATTTACCATCAATTGACTCAACCAATTATGGCCTCACACCTGTACAGGTAGGTCTGGGCAGCCACAGAGTAGTAAGTCAGGTGGACTATGTAGCACTTTATATTGTAATGTCCCCAAGTGTTTTAGTAAAGCTTTGCTTTTAGGTCTGAAGTCATTAAAATGGGTGCATGGTGGTGTATGGTGTATAAGAGGAAAAGGGACTGTAAGGCACGCACGAGGTACAAAAGCAAGGCCACTACAAAGGGTTAACTCGGCAAGAAAGTCAGATCAGGAGAGTGAATGCCATGAGTAACCAAGAACTGGTAGGAAGAGAATAGCAGCTGGTCAGTAAGTGTGGTACCTGCCAAAGGTAACAGGTCCACCAGTAGAGGGAGGGTGAGTTCTTTGGCTCCCTCTCTAACGGACAGTTCCCCAAAAACAACTGGGACTGAACCCGCATTACGGAAACCTCATATGCCTAGCCCCATTATACGGGAGAGCAAAAGGAGTTCATTAAGTGCATGCATAGGGCCATTCTAGGTGCACAGTGAGACCCCATTCTGTCACTTGTAGTGAGGTGGCAGAGGTACGCTGGACTGGTGGAGAGGGCATAGACTCAGTGGTGATCCTTCTAAATTAAACATTCATCAAGCAAGGTGTGTAGTGACATGGGACAATACACTTTACAGAGGAATTCTGTATGTTGCACCACAGCGCAGGGATCATCTCTAAGCCAGGGTTCCGACATAATGTTGACTTAAATGAGGCCCCCGTCCCAGGCATTGATGAGCGTGTACAAGAAAGGAGAAGTACCCCAGTGTGTGTGCTGGGGCGAGGAGGTCCCCGGTCAAAAACCTGCCGAATAGATGTTGCCAGGAGGATCTGTCTTGTTGTCATGCTACAAAAGGCTTAAAAAAAAACATAAAGGATGCACATGTATATGCATTTTTTACATGCTTTCACTGAAGTCAATGGGCCCAACATCCTACCATCCTGCACCGAAAGAAGTGCCCACAGCTCTTACAAAATCACACTGCAGGAAAGTGCATAGGTGTGAATTTGCCCCCATAGAACAGAATGAGAAATGGCATGTTGTGTGCTGTTGTACTTCAGTAAAGCTGCAATAAATTGCACATCTGTGAATGAAGCCTTAGGGAAGATGGGGCAACCTCCAAGACATACCTTCTCTCAGTGTATTCAATGCAATATATAAATAAAGTGGTGATCAATCAGTGCAATCAATTAATAATCAAAAATCACAGTGCTAAAACAAATTGCTTGCCAACACCTATAAGTGATTCAGAAACATATTAAACGAACATATACCCAAATTAGTGTAGCACAACTCTTAACCAAAATAATAATACATTTGCACTAAATGTCTATCACTACCGCTATGAATCAGCAACCTTGGAAGCAAAAACATAGTGCAATATCTTATATATTACTCTATTATAAATGTGTAAAAAATATTAAAAAAATTATAATTTCTGAAATTCGTGCAAAAATATTCCAATGTATACAATGATAATGAATGCAGTCCAACAAATGTCCAAACATGTTATTGACATTCAATCAATGAAGACAATCCAGCTTCCAATCAAAGAAAATCCAAACTGAAATAAGCGACTCCACCACCTGTGCAGTATGACCTCTCACCTTTGGTCGTCATGACCCTGCATTACCAGTAAGTCATATACTTTTTTCAGTTTGGACACAGCAGTGATATTCTTTGATTGGAAGCTGGATTGTCTTCATCAATTGAATGTCAATAACATTTTTGGACATTTGTTGGACTGCATTCATTATCATCGTATCATTATCATTGTATACATTGGAATATTTTTGCATGAATTTCAGAAATTATAATTTTTTTAATTTTTTTTGCACATTTATATTGCACATTGGAGTGATATACACCAATCAGCCATAACAATATGACCACCCAACCAATATTGAGTATGGCCCCCTTTGGCTAAAACAGCCCTGATCCATTGATGCATAAACACCAGGGTAACATCCACATGAATGGAAGGACCCAAGGTTTCCCAGCAGAACATTGTCCAAAGCATCACACTGCCTCTGCCTACTTGCCTTCTTATACCTCATCCTAGTGCCATCTCTTCCCCAGGTAAGTGACGCACCCGGCCATCCACAGGATCTAAAAGAAAATGTGATTCGCCAGACCAGGCCACCTTCTTCCATTGCTCCGTAGTCCACTTCTGATGTCCATGTGACCATTGTAGAAGCTTTTGGCTGTGGACATGGGTCACCATGGACTTCAAAGCCCCATACACAAAAAACTGTGATGCCCATTTTTTTTTCTGCTTTCACCACATCAACTTCATGGACAACATGCTCACGTGCTGCCTAATATACCCCACACATTTTCAGATGCCATTGTAACAAGATATTCCCTTTACCTGTCAGTGGTCATAATGTTATGGCTGATCGGTGTATAAGATTTTGCACCTCATTTTCGCATCCAAGGTTGCTGATTCATAGCAAGTAGTGATAGAGATTTACAGCAAATGTATTATTATTTTGGTGACGAGTTGTGCTGCATTAACCGCTTTACGACCGCCCGCAGCAGTTGTACTGCGGCAGGCAGCTGCTCCTGGGCAAACCGCCGTAACTGTACTTTGGTCACGAGCAGGAGGCTAGGGAGTGAGCGCGCCGCCAGTGGAGCGACTCTGATGTACAAGGCAGGTGGCTCCGATTGCCGTCTGACACCCGCGATCGCTCACCGCTGAGAGAGAAGGACGGTCAGCTGTTGTAAACACAGCTGACCGTTCTTCTCCCTGGAATGATCATAGAGCCCCTGTGATCCTTCTATATAGGATCACAGGTCTCTATGGTCATTTCAGAAACCACACCCCCCCCCCACAGTTAGAATCACTCCCCTAGGCTCACATTTAACCCCTTGATCACCCACAGGATAAACCCATTCCATGCCAGTGTCATTATTACAGTAACAGTGTATATTTTTAACACTGATTACTGTAGTAATGTCACTGGTTTTGACAAAAGTGTCAAAAATGTCAGTTAGGGGTCCGATCTGTCCTCCGCAATGTCGCAGTCTCTCTAAAAATCGCAGATCGCCACCATTACTAGTAAAAAAAAAAAACAAAACAATAAAAATGACATAAATCTTTCCCGTAGTTAGTAGATGCGATAACTTTTTGCGTAAACCAATCAAAATACGTTTATTGCGATTTTTTTTTTTTTTACCAAAAATAGGTAGCAGAAAACAAATTTGCCTAAAATGTTAAAAAATTTTGACTTTTATTTTTTATTTTTTGGGAATGTTATATAGCAGAATGTGAAAAATATATATATTTTTTTTCAGAATTGTCGCTCTTTTTTTGTTTATAAGAACAAGCAGTATCTTTTCACTCAGTGCCCAGTGTCAGTGGCCATCATCCCTATATGTTGTATACAAGAAAAATTCCCCTATGTATGGGACTGTGAATGCCACTGAACACTGTGTTTTGTATAAAAATATCTTTGTTTATTCCAAAATATGAACCAAACAAACAAACAGTAACATAAATCAATAACATCACAGGGCATTAAAATATGCATGCATATGACAGACCAAATACCGAACCAAATAGGGGCGCTTAGGTGTACAAGGTGATCATGGAACCGGAACCGACCCTACGCGTTTCGGGCAAAAAAGCCCTTCCTCAGGGGTCACCCAAAGCTCCAGATACAATACCTAGTATATCCTTAGCGTCTAGCCCTACGGATTGGATTGGTCTGTCTGCTAAAAAATGGTATTGCTATCATCAGGAGGAATGCCCAAATTCCCACAGGCCCAATCAAGGGCTACGAAGTCCGTGAGAGCATAAGAGAAGTAGTAGCATCCGCCCAGAGGGACCAGCAGGGCACCACGATAACCGGTACAAAAATTGGCTCAATATGAACTACTCCCATAAAGGGGAGGGGGATATATTCATATGGCAACCTGTAATATACAGGGAAGATAAGACCACAGAGGGTCATATATAGTACAAGTAGTAGTAGTCTTGTATGGGTGAATTTGAAGTGTATATGTATCTGTCCCTCGTCTTGCTATGGGCTTGGCATCCTCTGCTGTTTTTGTTTATAGCGCAAAAAATAAAAATTGCACAAGTGATCAAATACCACCAAATAAAAGCTCTATTTGTGGGAAAAAAAGGACATCAATTTTATTTAGGTACAGCGTCGCATGACCGTGCAATTGTCCGTTAAAATAACGCAGTGCCGAATTGCAAAATATTGCCTGGTCATTAAGGGGGCAAATCCTTCCGGTCCAGAAGTGGTTATTATGTTTCTGAATCACTTATAGGTGTTAGCACGCAATTTGTTTTAGCACTGTGATTTTTGATTATTAATTGATTGCACTGATTGATCACCTCTTTATTTATATATTTATTATTTGCCTTGATGCAGCGGTGCAGCTTCAAATGTATTTGCAATTTGCAAACATATGCAACAAAGATCTCCATTTTTCACTTTAATATTGGAACAGTTTAATCTGTTCTTTAGTGGTGACTAGAAGAGTGTGCATGGGAATTTTTGTATTGTTCGTTGTTTTTTTTTTTTTTTTTTCTTTAATCTGCCTTCAGTTATTTTGTACCCTATAAGATTTTCTTAGTAATTTGGGATTCCAGTGAACCCCACAGGTGGGAAAGCCACACCTTCTGCTGATATTCTCTAATCTCTCTCGGTAAGCGCCGCATTTCCTAATCCCTGGGAGCCTGACGTTTGCCAGATATAAAACCGCAGTCTCGTGAGTGCTGCCGGCTCCATATGTTAGCCCTCGTGTCTGCTAAGCCACCACGCCAGCCCGAATCTGAAACATTTCTAAAGTGTTATTCTATGTTGAAGAAATGTTTTTAGAAAACAAAGGCTGAGTTACTAGAAGCTTTTTTTTCATAAATCAGAGACAGATTTTAGGGGTGAAATCTTTTACTGGCAATTAGAAGGCGTTCTGCGAGACGGGTCTCATTCTGAAAGACAGTACAGATGTGAAGCAGGTTAAAGAAACATTGGCTGAAGGTAGTCCTGCTGCTGTTAATAATTATAGAAGGAATGCCCATGCACGTTCATGGTCATTGTCCCTTTTGCTCAGTGGGTGTGTTTTATTAAGTCTGGAGTCTTTGAGACCATATTTTTTGCAGCAATTTTTTAATTTTATTTTTGCGATTCCCAGATCTACCATATGAAAAATTCAAATAAATCTGTGTTCCCTGAAAAACCTGTCCCAGATCCTCTAGTGCCTGAAACAAGGGAATATTTCAGATAGGTTGTACATGTAGGGTAGGGGTACAGAAGTACTCACAAAACTCACTACTCACACTAAATTATATATTAAAGGGGTTCTTTACTATGCAGCACTGCCCCTGCAAGGACTGCCAAATGTACACTTTTCGGGTCCCCCTGAGTTACCAACAGTAACCTTGACATGGACAGTTTCTCACTCTTTCTCCTTGGCTCGCTCCAATAACCAGTCCAGGGTTATTTGGTTGTTTTGTGACTTATTATAACTTAGGGATAGGAGAAGGGAATTGTGGGATACTCCAAATTAACTATGCACAATGTTGGAGGACTTCTATCTTCATGTATAACCAGGCTGTTGATTCACCCTGCCACTAAAGGTGAATTTGGGTTAAGCCTCTTTCCTAAGATGACTTGGTGAACTATAGGTTATCTTCAGGACACTCTCCTTAGCATCCTCTCTCTCTCTCACGACCGCTGACACCCGTCCACTGACTACTCTACTCCTGGGATGGCCCCCCTCGGGTCAGGCCCCTTGACACGAATCCCTGTACTCACGATACTGTTTTCCCAGGGACTCCAGTGTCTTCCCTTTAGTCATCTCTCCTGGACCTCAGGCTTCAGCTCCGTTCCTCTGGCCCTCAGAAAGACCTCCTGCGACCATGTGCTGCTGTTACAGAGGAGGAGGCAGCCGCCCCCTCCCTCCGGGATTCTGCTCTCCAGTCAAAGACCCCACAGCACATGTGCTCTTTTATACAGTATCCCAGAATGCACTTGCCACTGCCAAACACCGGGACTGTATCAAAGCCTATGCATTCATTTGTCAGGTTTCCTCCCACTGTCCAACATGCCTCCTTTTTGGACCAGTGTGAAACACTCTCTAGACACAATGAACCGCATACTGAGCACAATGAGCAGACCTCACTAACAGATCCTGCTCTCTGGTAAGCAAAGAGCAATATAGATTTGCCTGCAGCCCCTCTTATAAGTAGACAGAGACAAAAACTATACTCTTTCACTAGCACCTACCTAGGAGGGTGCTACAACTACTATATAAACAAAAAATGAAAATTCAACAGCTACAAATACTTAAAAAAAAAGTACACTTACCTGTCCAAGGATCCAGCGCCATTCTTCACTGGTCTTTGGTCCCTGGCACCAGCATATTAACTGTGGCCAGCCAGCTGTGGCTCTGTCAGGAAAGTCATGCTCAAGCCTGTGCCCAAAGGAAAACCTATGCTCAAGGGAACTCTCCTGTTCAAAGAATTGCCCGTGCTCAAAGGAATGCGCATGTGCACAGGACGGTCCATAGAACTGTGCACAGCATTAGGACCCTATGCGTATCTATACCAGCATCTGCTCCTGCGCATGAGCAATAACATTCTGTGCATGCTCATGTGCGTGAGCGTGCTTGTTTGATGGACTTTGGTGCCCAGAGGCCTATTTAAAGAGTAAATCCACTTTTGTTGAAAAAAAATGTTCCCCTTTTGGTGATAAGTGTTCATTGCAAGGATTTTAACAAACTTTGTTGCAGATTCCTACCTTTTGTTATCCTGGAAAAATAGCTTTTTGTTTTTCTGTGTCCATGTGCAGGGTGAGTCTGGCCTTGGCCTGGCTCTTACTCTGCTTCTAGTTCCTGACTATGTACTACTGCCTGGTTGTCGCTGACCTCTGCCTGTCTGACTATGCTTCCTAGATCCACTATCTGCCTGCTGCCATTTGGTCTGCTTCAGCTCTGCCTCTACTACCAAGATATTCTGAACCAGATCTTCTACAGGCACCCGTTCCACTCTGTGTCCTGTTATACCTCTTGTCCAGGGAAAACAGGACAAGATGTGTAAGGACAGCTCTCTTGTCAACTCAGCCTCAATCAGCTACGTGACTAACTTCATGTGGTTTCACAGCCAGATGTCCAATGTGTATGTGCGGGCCACGCTGTGGTTTGTGAATAGTCCCGTAGCCTTCTGGGACCTGTGACGTGTCCCAGAAGGCTGCGAACGGGAAGGGGGGGGGAACCTTCTGATGGATTTGTCGCAGCCATCCGATAATCCAATCCGTCAAAATGATGTACCCACTCCCCCCCCCCAAAAAAAACTGTCCAAAGGGGGGGTGGGCAGGCGGAAAATCAAAACTTACCCTTTTTGGTGAAGTTCTGCTTTAAGTATTTTGATGCACCAATCATGAATTGTGTGGAGGGCACAAATGTATTTGAGATTTATTTGATTTATGGTTCATTTATATTTAGCACTGCACATATTTATGTATTGAGTCCCCAAATAAGTGCCATCATACTGTAGTTAGGGTCGGGGACCCTCATAAAAAGTGTAAGAAGTGTAGTTGCCTAGGTAGCCACCACTAGTGGTCCCTCAAGTAGTGAAGCTGGTGATATATATTAAAGTAGTGCCAGCCCTTCCCCAGCCCATCCTTGGAAAGAGGGCTCAGTACAAATAGTTTAGAGGGAGTCCACCTGAATGTTAGATCGTCATGGGAAGATTTGTAGCAACCAAGTCATGCCAAATATATAAGCTTTGAGGCTCTAGCTTCTGGGAGCTTCCCTTTAGGGGCAAGCAGGGAAGGTGAGGTGCAGAGCTATTGAGACTACTCACACCCCCATTGCATTGGATGCAGGACTCTGGCAACACCTTAAGGTATGGGTTGCTTATTGACTTGCCTCTCATCAGAATGTACCATGACTGTAGGGATGACTGAAAAAATGTACAAATGTAATTAACTGTGTTTTAGTACATCGGTAAATAGATTCCATTGTTTGGACTCTTTTTTTTTTCTCCTAACATCAAGATGGGGAATAAAATGGTGCTGGGTGGGGCAATTAGGGTCCATTGTCATTAGACCTGAACCAGGTATGGGACACACTACTGGTGGTGTCTCTTAGATCAGGCTAGGGGCCTCCTTTTACATATTGGTTAGACCCAAGGGGGTGTCTAGTAGAGGATCCTGTGGCAATAGTACCCAGTAAAACTAAAAGGACGACCTATGTCCGGGCAGGAATTAGGTAAAGAGAGTGAACGCTCATCCACCACGTGGTTTTTAATGCACATGGGTGGCATGCAATCCAATATGTGGCCATACTGCTACTTAATAATTCCCATCAAGAGATGAACAGAGGTGGAAAGAGTTTCTCACCGATCTTCTCTGATGTGTCTTATTTCTGCACCCACAGCATGCACATTCCCGACTATACATCCTAGACTTCTGAGCTCTACCCAACCATGCATGACTTCCATGTTGCTTTCCCCATGTGATGCTCATTAGCAAATCAAATTAGGTCCGCCCTTTCCCTTCTTCACTTTATACCCTCATTCCCTTGTCGGCCTCCCTTCCCATCCCCTGGTTTGTGGCTACTGCTATCACCAAATGGTTAATACATTTTTCAGCTTTCTCTTCAGTCTTAGGCTAAACTTTATTCCAACTTGCCCAAAATGTCTGTCTTGGAACTGATACTTTGTCAACATTTGTGATACTGCCCAATGCGCCGTTTTTTTCTGCGCTAGAGTATCTAATGACAAGTCAATTCATTACTTTCCCTCTGTAGTGGCAAGATTAAAAATTAAATTTATACATATTTCATTTCTACATAATAAAAAAAGGGAAAAATACCACCGTTGGTCTAATTAAATCAGAGAGAAGTGCCTGCAGCAATGTTACAGTGTTACAATTAGACGTGTGCCAGGAACCAGCCGGTTTAGGTCTAGTACTGATCTCCAGACTTCCCCACAAAATATGTTCCAAATCTTCCCTTGTCACACTGCTGAATTCAGCCATTCCACTTTCCTAGGGCTGAAGAAAATACATGTTTTTTAGGAATACCCAACTCAGCAGCCGAGTTTGAACATTTTTTTTTTTTTTTTTTTACGGCCTTGCCCTCCAAATAACTTTGTATGCCTACTTTATAAAAATTAAAGAGACGCCTGAATCAAGAGAAAAAAAAATAAATAAATAAGCGGAGGGCTGCATGACAAAGGGGACAGTGGAACAGGGTAGGATAGGGTTAACTGAACTGGAGAAGGATGGCTACTCACCAGGATTGGTCAGTTTGGGGTGAGTAGGGGGTTGAGGGGGGTATACAGATTGGGAACGGAATAGGCGGCAGCCAGTTGGAAGACAACAGACGTGAAGAAACTTCCCACCCTACCGGCTGGTTTTGGATCTTGTTCCTGTTGGTCTTACTGTTTTAGTGGTTTGGGTCTTAGGAGGCGTGCAGATTTTTCAGTTATAGCTCATTGTAGGATCCATCTAAGGCATGTAGTCCTCTGTGGTATCCCAGTTATTGGTGGTTTAACGTGACCCGCGACATCACTTTTTTCAGGCCGTGCCTCCAGACTGTGCATAGAAGACTGGAGTAGCCAATCAAGGATCTGATCTGCCCAAAGGTGTGAGGGGGCAGATCGGATCCTTGACAAGTCGTACCCCATGATTTCCAATGAGTACCATTCATTTCTGTGCAACTTTAAGTCGCAGCGACTTCAAAGTAATTCCTGCACTACTTTGGTCCAACTTTGATGCGACTCGAGGTCCAAAGACCTCAGGATTACACAGGCATTGCTTCAAGTCGCGTGAAAGTCGCGTCACTTTCAGGTCATACAAGTGTGAAAGGGGCCTAAACAAGATATTATTCCAAAATTGTTTTCAGCTTTTTAAAATCTTTTTTCATCATACTAATACCTAGTGATTATTCCATAAAGGTCTCTTTGCAGGCACTTTCTGTTATGAGGTGACAACTCTCTGTCACTGTTTCCCAATTATGTCACCCTGCCATATGGACTTCCGATGGAGATAACAAGTAGCCGTTTCAACATACATCACGGAGGGATAGTCCACTGTCAGGAAACCCATCCTGAAAAAATGCCTCATACCTTGTAAATCAACCCATTCAGTTTGAAATATAAACGAAAGGTGAAATATGTGTGTATATACATATAAAAAACATTATCAATACCTTTTACTTACCATCTGTTCTCAGCTGCATAATGAGCTCAGAGAGCTGGAGGAGGAGAAACAGCAGTACACCGGTTTTCCCAGAGAATGGCTTGAGGAGGCGGGGGGGGGGGCATGTCAGCACAAGTCTGGTCATTGGAGGAGAGCAGGCTCAAGTCTCAGCACAACCAGAAAACTGGCCAGGCTGTGCTCTCATGCCTGGCAAGGTCAGTTTTTAAAAAAAAAAAAATAGGAAAGCAGAGGGACTGGCAGGAACACAAGGGATTTTACACAAATGAAGTAATACAAAGAGAACAGAAGAATTTCTCATACAAGTACATGGTACAGCAGACACATATCAGGAATATGAAATGTTGGGTTAACATACAGTATGTGTTAAATACCTACTTACAGTATTTTTCTGTTCCATAAGTTATTTTTTATTTACTTGCAATGCACCTTTGAACTTGGTAAAAAAATTGTCAATTCCAAGAATAGTCAGTTCCCTAGCACAGCCCCCTCCCTTGTTGGATGTCATAGCCTTCTCCACTTCTAGGAGTGTCTAATTATTGTCCAGCTTTCCCATCCCTCCTTTCAGCTGTGGGCAAGTTGCCTATAGAAATGCTAGTTCACTTAGTGGCTAGACTAGGCTGAGAAAAGAGTTAATTTATGTGCCGGGCTTTTTGGATCCAGCCTTCCCACCTGTGATATAAAAAGGGGAAAGGCTGGGGTCCGAGAGCCACTCTTTGCCGTAAATGCTGTGATCATTGTGAAGGAGGACTGCTGCGCCTTGCAGTCTGTTGGGAATCTGAAAGTCAGCCAGGACTTGGAGAACACTTAAAATGGTGCCTTTCACAGGTATGCCTGGGCAGCCAAAAAGAGGTAGTTAGGGACATGCTAAGGATATTGTTCATGTTGAACTGTACAACTAAGGCTTTTAGGTAAAAGTTGCATCGACTATTCTAAGCCTGGTGTAAAGTTATTCAAAGGGGTGCATGATGGTTTCTAGCATATGATAGAACTTGGGTCAGTAAAGCACATGTTGGGTATGAAGCAAAGCTACTACTCAGGTCTATCTACTTGGCAAGACAAGCAGGAGGAGTAATGCAGTTGCTATGGGTAACCAAGTGCTAGTGCAAAGTACATCACAGCCGGTCATGAAGCATGGTACTGGGTGCAGGTGATGGGTAGTGAGGGGGTCGGTGTTCTGGCTTCCTCCCCAGCAGTTGGTCTCTTGTAGCAACCAGGAGCGAACCCACATTATGGAGACCCATAGCCTGGTCACCTGGTATGTGAAGAAAGGAGTTAACAAGTGCACGCATGACGTCCATGCTATGTGCACGGTGGGAGCCCATTCTATTACTGGGAGTGAGATAACAGAGGTACATTGGACTAGTGGAGTGGGCACGGGCTCCATGGGGTCCCTCCTAAATGCAACATGCATCAAGTTAAGGTGTGTAGTAACACAGGATAGCACTTTTCAGAGGAACCCTGTACTTTTATTACTGCACACAGTGACACGGCTCATCTCTGAGTTCGGGAACTGCCTTAACCACTTACCGCAAAGTGACGTAGGACTACGTCGGCAAACTTTGCGGTAGTATACCTGGATGATGCCTCTAGCTAGAGACACCATCCCGGTACCGTGGTTTAGAGCCGACGGTCGGCTTTCTGTCGGCAATGACCGATGCGGCTCGGGAGCCGCTCGATCGTTACCCGGGTGAGCTGGAGGGGACGTCCCCCCCCCTCCCGCCGCCCACCGAGAGCCCCGAGCACCCAGCCGGCGGAAGTCACTTCTGGGTTACTGTGCTGCAAAAGGCGGAAAATTTAATTAATTTTCGGCGTTTTGCATACATGGAAGTGTAGTGGAGGGGTCTTTTAGACCCTCGATCCCTCCATAAAGAGTACCTGTCACTGCATATTGGTGTCACAAGGGATGTTTACATTGTTTGTGACAGCAATAAAAGTTATCAGATTATTTTTTTTTTTTTTCAAAAACCAGTAATAAAGTTAAAAAAAAAAAAATAAAATAAATAGGAAAAAAAATAAAAAATGTAGCCACCCCCGTCACCGTTAGCTCGCGCACAAAAAAAAAACATATACGGAAGTCGAGCCGAAGAGTACCTGTCACTGCATATTGGTGTCACAAGGGATGTTTACATTGTTTGTGACAGCAATAAAAGTTATCAGATTATTTTTTTTTTTTTTCAAAAACCAGTAATAAAGTTAAAAAAAAAAAATAAAATAAATAGGAAAAAAAATAAAAAATGTAGCCGCCCCTGTCACCGTTAGCTCGCGCACAAAAAAAAACATATACGGAAGTCGAGCCGCGAATGAAATCGCTGTTCAAACCACACATGTGAGGTATCGCCGCGATCGCTAGAGCGTGAGCAATAATTAAAAAAAAAGAGCTACACTCTTAACTATAAACTGGTAACCATTAAAAATTTTTAAAGCGTTGCCTATCGAGATCTCTATTGACCGTAGTTTGTCGCCATCCCACAGGGGGGGCGCAATTTTAAGCCATAACATAATGGGTATCTATTTACTCGGCGTGACATCATCTTTCACAATATACAAAAAAAATGGGCTAACTTTACTGTTTGGTATTTTTTAAATGCAGTGAAATGGGATTTTTCAAAATTTTTCCAAAAAAATGGCGTTTTAAAGACGCAAATACCGCGTGACAAAAAATATTGCAATGACTGACATTTTATTCTCCAGAGTCTTTGCTAAAAATATATATATAATGCTTGGGGGTTCTAAGTAGTTTTCTAGGAAAAAATACTGGTTTTAACTTAAAGTGTCCGAAATAGGGCTGGGGTTTAAGTGGTTAATGTTTGATGACCGTAGTCCCCACCTTGTGCCGGGTGGCCCCACCCACTTTACCCGCTTAGATAACTCTTTATGTACCTGCCAGGGTAGCAGTGAAGGTGGATAATATAGAGCAGCGATTCTCAACCAGGGTTAC
Organism: Pelophylax lessonae; assembly: GCF_965119305.1. Classification (NCBI taxonomy): domain Eukaryota; kingdom Metazoa; phylum Chordata; class Amphibia; order Anura; family Ranidae; genus Pelophylax; species Pelophylax lessonae. The sequence goes on from NC_138780.1 coordinate 168,824,841, forward strand.
GTGGAACCCTAGAATTACTCCAGAGGTTGTTATGAGTTCCTTGAGCCAGGGTTGGGAGAAGGGGTGGGCAGGAGGGGCAGCTGCCCTGGCCACAGTAAAGCAAACAGGAAAAAAATGGATGCAGGGTGGTAAATCCATTCGACAGCATGTATTTATAGTGGGGGGGGGGGGGTGACATCCTGGATCCTTGCTCTGGGGGCCGGACAACTCTATCCCAGTACTACCTTGAGCTGTAGTTTATTGACCTCAAGTCCGATGGTGACTATATATTCGCAGGGCTAAATCCACTTAGCAGAGCCAGCAGTATGGCACAAATTTTAGAGGGGCATTCTTCCCAATGACCACCAGTGTATGGGGCATTTTCACACTGAGCCTGATGAATTTGTTTAAGCAGAAGTCTCTTAGACCTGGAATATATTTTTGAGGTTCCTTTGGGGAAAAAGGTGGAGACAGGCTGCTATAGAGGATGACTTGAGTGGTAGTTATGAGTCTGCTGGGGCTACTGGCATAATTTCCAAGATGGCGGCACCCAACAGTAGTCTTGGGACATTGGGGTGGCTTTTGGATGTCTAAAGGGAGGCATTTACAGTTAATAACAGACATCAAATACGTTGAAAGATACACTTTAACAATGTGTACTAGGATTTGCAGAAGAATAAATTTGCCAAGATTAATTCATTGCTATTCTCTAGATTCAACGGCTGAGTGAAGATAAAAATGCACAGTAACAAGTTACATTTTGACATAAAATATATGTAGTAACATTTACTGCACTTTAGTAAATCGAAGTCTTTATGCCTATAGATACCATTAGTTATTTAGTTAAATAGCTGCACCAAGAGAAACTGTTGCAAAATAAACAGTGATTGTCTTGTTTTTTGGGGGGGATTTTTTTATTTCTTTTTTTTTTTGCTCTTTTTTTTTATTACAGTCTTCAGATTCCCAGCAGCTTGACTGGAAAACCTTCAGGCTCTCCATATTCATTGTTATGGCCTCTCTGTCGATGGTGTCAACAACATATAAAAAAGTAAGCTTTATTTCTTGTATACACTAGCCGGTCCTAAGAATGGGATTTTCTTCCCAGACATCTTTTAAATTTTTAGCCGAGGAAAAAAATAAAAAAAACCTAAGAGTAATATGCTTGTAAAGAGCTGTCATGGTGGTAGCAGACTGAAAGCTCTCAGCTGTCAATCAGTGTGAACATTTAAGTGAGCCACCTCGGGCTGATGTTCTATCAACATCACTTTGTCAGCAAAGCCATCTACATTTCCCCAGGATTACCATGCACTACCAGCACTGAGCAAAGACCCAAGTGTGAGCCAGAGAGAGGCAGCTCGAGGTAAAGAAAACACTGCGAGACCTCAAAACTCAGCCTGGTTTTCAGCAATCTACAGATCAGATGCAGTTCCTGGGATAGCGGTGAGACTTTGCCATTGTGGGCCATACGTGTGATCCTACGTTCTCCTTCAGCTGGGGTGTCAACGGAGAAATCTTAGTGAAGCGCTGGACCCTAGTTCTTAAAAGATTGTTTAACCTCCCTGGCGGTATGATTATGTCAGGAATTACATACCAAAAGCGGTACAATTCTTTTCATGGAAATTTGGCGTTATGTATTATAGGCCTACAATTCTTAGTAATTACTGACTTAAACCTGACCAAAACAAGAGTCTAGTAGACATCCCAGATTGAATAAATTTGAAACACAAACACGTGAATTATAATCGAATCAATAATATTATTTTATTATTTAATATATAATATATAATAAAATTATATTATTGATTAGATTATAATTCATGCATTATATATTATATATAGATATATGTGTGTGTGCATATATATATATACATACATATATATATATATATATATATATATATATATATATATATATATATATATATATATATATATATATATATATATGCATATATATATATATATATATATATATATATATATATATATACCGGTGTATATATATATATATATATATATATATATATATATATACATACATGCATATATATATATATATATATATATATATATATATATATATATATATATATATATATGTATATGTATATGTATATATATATATATATGTATATGTATATATATATATATATATATATATATATATATATATATATATATGCATATATATATATATATATATAATATAAAATGTGTTTTGTGCAACGTTTTTTGTTTTTTTTTTTGAATTTCCCTCCCTAGTTCCGCTCCCATGCAGCATTGCTGCTTCAGGGAACGGAACTAGGAAGTGATCAGAGCGACGGAGACCGACGGAAGAGCGGCAGGACTCTCGGCTGGCGGTCACAGCAATGAGAGATCATCAGGATAAGGTAAGAGAACACCGCTGCGCTCTCTGCAATCCACCCCGAGCGTGACTCGGGGTTACCGCTCCTGATATGAAAAACCAACCCCGATTCACGCTCGGGATTACCGCTAAGGAGGTTTATTAGAGTCAGCTCTTCTAAAAACCAAAGGGCCCTTGGGACAGTAGTATAACAAAATGAAGAGAAGTGTATGCCCAGCCAAAACTTTTTTTTCAAGTTTTGGATAGAGGGAAAAAGGATTAGAACTCCTGTTTGGTCGTATTGCTGTCCTGGGCTCCATTAGAGTGATATACAGTGGGGATCGAAAGTTTGGGCACCCCAGGTGAAAATTTGTATTAATGTGCATAAAGAAGCCAAGGAAAGATGGAAAAATCTCCAAAAGGCATCAAATTACAGATTAGACATTCTTATAATATGTCAACAAAAGTAAGATTTTATTTCCATCATTTACACTTCCAAATAACAGAAAACTAAAAAAAAAAATGGTGTATGCAAAAGTTTGGGCACCCTGCAGAGTTAATATCTTGTACTTCCCCCTTTGGCAAGTATCACAGCTTGTAAACGCTTTTTGTAGCCAGCCAAGAGCCTTTCAATTCTTGTTTGAGGTATCTTTGCCCATTCTTCCTTACAAAAGTCTTCCAGTTCTTTGAGATTTCTGGGCTGTCTGTCATGCACTGCACTTTTAAGGTCTATCCATAGATTTTCAATTATGTTGAGGTCAGGAGATTGTGAAGGCCATGGCAAAACCTTTAGTTTACGCCTCTTGATGTAATCCCCTGTGGATTTCGAGGTGTGTTTAGGATCATTATCCATTTATAGAAGCCATCCTCTCTTTAACTTCAGCTTTTTCACAGATGGCATCAAGTTACCATACAAAATTTGCTGAAATTTTATTGAATCAATTTTTCCTTCTACTCGTGAGATGTTCCTTGTGCCACTGGCTGCAATACAACCCCAAAGCATGATTGATCCACCCCCATGCTTAACCTCCCTGGCGGTATGATTCTGTCAGGAATTCTGTACCAAAAGCGGTACAATTCTTTTCATGGAAATTTGGCGTTATGTATTATAGGGCTACAATTCTTAGAAATTACTGACTTAAACCTGACCAAAACAAGACTCTAGTAGACATCCCAGATGTGATAAATTTGAAACACAAA
>NC_138780.1:168830863-169068363 GCF_965119305.1 Pelophylax lessonae
AAAATGCTTTGAATATTGTTTTTCACTATTGAGATGAAAAACATCTAACTAGACTATTATGCCTCGTTTCCACTGAGTTGTACGGTACGGTTCGGTTCAGTACGGTGCGGTTCGGAACGGTACACCTTGCGTTTCCACTGCCAATAGTACCCTTTCATGAGAGGCGTGGTGTAGCAGGAAAGCTGTGATAGACGATTCTCTGTCAACCGCTCAAAGTTCTGCAGAGTGTAGCTCCACCCTGTTGGTACGGTACTAATGTGCTTGGTACCCAAACCAAAGGGTCCAAAAAAAGTGGTACGGTACGGTTCGGAATTAGGGTACCATTCACAATGGAAACGGCATAAATAGCGTACCGTACCGAACCGAACCGTACCAGAAAGCTCAGTGGAAACGAGCCATAAGTTATAGTTATAGATAATTTATAGCAGGACAGAAAGTGAGGGTAAAAATTGGACCTGGATAAAAGAATTCAAAATAATTGTAATTGTTGGTAAAAAAAAAGTCCTTAAAAAACATCTTTTTTTTTTTTTCCATAATAAATTTTATTGAGAATATTCAATAGGTACAAGAACAACGAACAATAGAACAATGTCAGTCTTAAATGAACAATAAGATCAGGAACAAGGTCAACAATCTGATTAGAGGAGAATGTGAATTTGAAATCTATAGACATTAAGGTTGGTAAGCGAAACCCTTGTTAGTTAAGGGGAAGTCACCCACCCAGGGCACCCCAGTTGGGATCAAACTGCGCCCAGGAGTAGGGACAACGCCCCTAGTCACAAACATTCAACGTGTTATCTTGTATCTTCCCCTCTTAACGTCCCTTCGACTAGGATGTAACGTGATCAATAGTTACAATGCTTAGAGATGGAAATAACTGTTACGTTCTTGTCACAAATGGCGGAAAGAGCTGCATTGAAGGCCTACAGCATGTAGTATTGTGAAGGTATGTACAAGGCCGAGGCCAAATTGTATCTAGAAGTTGGTTGTTAGGTGTCATAAAAAAAACATCTTGACTTCTTTGCAGACAGCCAGCCTTCAAGCAAGGTAATGGTGACCTTCTTGATTTCAATTGAGCCCTACAAATGCCTTGATAGGTTGGACACCTGTTTAGAACTTATGGCTGAGGCCGCTTTCTTCAGTCTGGTCATGTGACTCCAGTTCTCTTCTTGGTGGGCAGGTCCTGGATGCTACAGAAAGAGTGAAGGCCCTTTGATCTTAAGAAAAATGGAGCCCTTGCTGTTTGAAACATCTTTACAATGAGAAGGCTTTAGAAGATAGTTGACATCCTTATGAACTGCTCAAAAGAGGGAGGTAAAAGGTCAAGATTGGGCAAGGTCAAAAAAGGGGTAAATCATTTCAAGAGACCTTGAAAGAGGCAAAGGTTGGAATCACTGACCTCTTGGGAGACAGACAACCTTCAAGCAAGTTTATGGCTGCCTTCCTGTTTTCAAGTGAGCCCTACAAAGATAGTTTGGATACCTTTCTGAAACCTGTAGTGAGGACAGGTGTTTAGACAACATTAAAGATTTTTGGGTGCCTACAATATACCAAAGACCAGCACTAAGTGAAGATGGGTTCATATTTCATTAGGAAGCACTGTAGTTATTAACCGCTTGCCAACTGCCACGCGACTATTTACGTCGGCAGTCAGCCCCTCACAGGCAAAGCGACGTAGGGCTACGTCGCTAGCCTGTGAGGCTCTAGGGAGCGAGCGCGCGCCGACAGAGGAGCGCTCCCGCGCGGTCACGGACCTCCCCGCGCGCGCGCCTGGCGAACCCGATGTCCACCGAGCACTCACGATCGTCCCTTAGAGCGGGAGAAAGGCAGGCGGCTAATGTAAACACAGCCGCCTGTCATTCTCCCCTGTGTAAGAATTGAGATCAGACGGTTCTACTATGTAGGACCGTTTATCCCTGTTCTTACACTAGTAGCCACAGCCAATCACAGTTAGAAACACGCCCCTAGGACACACTTAACCCCTCCCTCTCCAATACAGTTAACTCCTTCACTGCCAGTGTCATTTTTACAGTAACAGTGCATATGTATAGCACTGATTACTGTAGTCATGTCACTGGTAACCCCAAAAGTGTCAAAAATGTCAGTCAAGGGTCCGATCTGTCCGCCGCAATGCCGCAGTCCCGCAAAAAAAATCACAGATCACCGCCATTACTCGTTAAAAAAAAAAAACAACAAAAATGACAAAAATCTTTCCCTTTGTTAGTAAACACGATAACTTTTGCGCAAACCAATCAAAATACGCTTTTTGCGATTTTTTTTACCAAACATATGTAGCATAAAACAAATTGGCCAAAAATGTTAAAAAATTTTGATTTTAACTTTTTTCTTTTTGCTAATTTCATATAAAAAAATTAGAAAATAATATTTTTGCAAAATTGATGCTCTTTTTTGTTTATAGCGCATGATAAAAAATCGCACAGGTGATCAAATACCTCCAAAAGAAAGCTCTGTTTGTGGGAAAAAAAGGACGTCAAATTCGTTTAGGTACCCTCTTGATTTGCAATTGTCCATTAAAGTCACGCAGTCCCGAATCGCAAAATAGGCCCTGGTCAGGAAGGGGGTAAAATCTTCCGGGGCTTAAGTGGTTAAAGACAAGGTTTAGCAGCATATAAATAACGGAAGAAAAAATGTCATAAGCATAAATTAGTTCCAGTAGCGCAGGGATGGTGGAAGCCTCACACCATCAATAGGATATATACACATATATGTAATGTTCCAGTCTATGACATAACATAACACACATAAATCTATTACATGGTCAAGACTGGTCTCATGATAAAATCAGAGAAAAAATATAACAAAAGAAAAAAGTCCATATAAAATCACCAAAGTAACAATAGCACTATATGTCCATAAGTGAAACAATCCTGGGACGATAACTTGATGTGTGGATGCACTATGGGCCACCACTTAATGATACCACCGTACTCAGAGGGGGAGTAGATTACACACTCACCAACACTAATGGCTTAGCCACTCTCATGGTCAAGCAAACACACCAGATGTCAATCATATCCACCTGAAGAAATCCTGGATGGCCACAGTGATAGATGATACCACAGTAGTTTCAGTAGCATATAAATCACATGAATCACTCAGAGAGGGGGGTGCTGGCCGTTCGGGATCCACCTCCCGACTCCACGCCGTGAAGGACGAGCCTTCCGGGTGCGCAGCCACTCCTCTTGCAGGGTTGTATATTGACGACGTCAGGTCACGCCCCAACGCGTTTCGTCACTTCCAACTTTGGAAGCTGCTGGTGATCCATTATTCAATTTCACTGACCCCGAGATCAAGGGATCAACCCTTTTACTCCCCCCTGCCCCATACTTCTGATGCCCATAGCATCTTTATGTCTTTAAGTAAACTTGTATATTGACCACTCACATCCCTTATCCTTCACGTCTATACACTTACCCCCTCTTCTATATTCTACCACTGTATGTGACAAGGCCGTAGATCGTCTTTTCCTTGGGGGTTCAGTCTTTGGGACCCAGAGGAAAAATAGAAGACTGTGAGCTGCTGCACTGCACCACAGATGCTCTGGGGGGGTTGGACCCTCCTATCCCCCCTTATCTATAAACTGTGACCTGTACATTAACCCCTTAACCCCCTACTTCCTCTGCAAATGACCTGCACAAGAAGTATTAGGTGCACCATTACTAAGCTCTATGTTTTAACTCCCACATTACCAGCATGTTTCCTCATTTCCAAAATATTGTGGCAAAAATTAGATTACCTTACGGCAGGGGTCTCCAAACTGCGGCCCGAGGGCCAGATGTGGCCCTTTGTTAGTCTTTATCTGGCCCTCGGGGCACTATTCCTCCCACTGATATGAGGCACTATACTTATAATTCTTCCACCGATACCAATGATGGGATACTTTTCCCCCTACTAATAGGGGCACTGCTCCTTTCTCCTATTGACCACCAAACCTGAGGCCAAATTTATTCTCATTGATGCTGAGCCCGGGACAGTTACTGCCCCTGCGGACCACAATCCAGCCCTCCTAAAGTCTGAAGGATAATAAACTGGCCCTTTGTTTAAAATATTTTGAGACCCCTGCCTTACGGAGTCTTCTTTCCAGACTTCCAAACAGGGGTCATTTTGGGGTGTGGGGGATTCCTACTCCCCTGACATTTTTATTTTAAGAGAAAGTAAGAAAAAGTTTTTTTTTTTTTTTCAAAACATGTGATCTTTTTCCTTTATATAGTACAATATTAAAAAAAGTTAAAAAAAAAAAAAAAGCAGTGGTTAGTAAATACCACCAAAAGAAAGCTCTATCTATCTCTAATTGTCAGTTAAAATATCACAGTGCTGTATCGCCAAAAAAAGGCCTGGTCATAAAGGGGCGTAAACCTTCCGGGGCTGAAGTGGTTAATAAAGGGGTATATGCAGGTTGGTTTTGAGGTGGTTTAAAAAAATTGTTAAAAAAAAAAAGAAAAAGAAAAACTTTGCATGGATAGTTATTTTTAAAAAAATGTTAGTTATTTCAAAATGAACGCAATTTATAAATATATTACCGTATATACTCGAGTATAAGCCGACCCGAGTATAAGCCGAGGCCCCTACTTTTACCACAAAAAGATGGGAAAAATGATTGACTCGAGTATAAGCCTAGGGTGAGAATGCAGGGTGGCGGGCATGGTACAGGAGAATGCAGGGTGGCTGGAATGGTACAGGAGAATGCAGGGTGGCTGGCATGGTACAGGAGAATGTAGGGTGGAAGGCATGGTACAGGAGAATGCAGGGTGGCTGGAATGGTACAGGAGAATGCAGGGTGGCTGGCATGGTACAGGAGAATGCAGGGTGGCTGGCATGGTACAGGAGAATGCAGGGTGGCTGGCATGTACAGGAGAATGCAGTGTGGCTGGCATGGTACAGGAGAATGCAGGGTGGCAGGCATGGTACAGGAGAATGCAGGGTGGCTGGCATGGTACAGGAGAATGCAGGGTGGCTGGCATGGTACAGGAGAATGCAGGGTGGCTGGCATGGTACAGGAGTATGCAGGGTGGCTGGAATGGTACAGGAGAATGCAGGGTGGCTGGGATGGTACAGGAGAATGCAGGGTGGCTGGCATGGTACAGGAGAATGCAGGGTGGCTGGCATGGTACAGGAGAATGCAGGGTCGCTGGCATGTACAGGAGAATGCAGTGTGGCTGGCATGTACAGGGGAATGCAGTGTGGCTGGCATGTACATTAGAATTCAGGGTGGCAAGCATGGTACAAGAGGATGCGGGGTTGCGGGCATACTAGTGTGGCTGTGTTTCACTTACCTGTTCCAGAGGCGCCTTCATTTTAAAAATGGCGCCGCCCAGCGCCGACGCGTCATTGCGCACGCGCCGCCGCCGCTCGGGAAAGCTGCTATACGTTCGGCTATTTCCGACCTGTCCCGAGCGGTGGCAGCGCATGCGCGGAGACATGTATACGCCGGGCGGTGCCATTTTTAAATCTTAAACACGTCGGAGCGGCCGGGAACTTTTTTTTTTTTTTTTTTGACTCGAGTATAAGCCGAGGGGTACGTTTTCAGCACAAAAAAATGTGCTGAAAAACTCGGCTTATACTCGAGTATATACAGTATTATATACTGTATGTGTTTATATTTTTTTTAAATTAAGGAATTAAGCCTGTCTTTATTTTAGACTAGAAGAGTTATTGTCTCATCTTTTGGCCATGGTGAGCTTAAATATTAAAGTCTAACAGCTCAGCAATTAAAGAAATGATGTTAACACAACACATAGAGCACACGGGAGTTTTTCCATCCATTTCTGCACACGGTACTGGCAAGAGCGTGCGTCTCAGGCGACTTCTAAAATATATGGTTTCGTTTCTCTCCCTCATAAACACAAACTGTGAGGGAAAAATGACAAGAAATCCATGCCAGTTTGTTTGCTTTGTCCTACAGTTTCAAAGTGTTGGCCGGTTTTCTGCTTTATATTGCTGACTGGCTCCCATCCAAAGTGGTATTAAAGAAAAAAAACAAGAAATGGGAAAAGGCTAAAAAATGTTACGTGTTCTTTGGTGAAATTTACAATCTTTGTTTGCATGCTGTGGTCCTACCGAAGTCATTTGGACGATGCGGCATTATGCAGATCACCCCGTTATGTTGTGACACCACATTCCACCACCCTGTGACATCATATGCCGTACCGCGCCTGGGACTATTTTAGCACCTCGTTATAGGTTTGTCTGGTTAGTAGGCAATGTGGATTCTTGTGAGCTCAGGCAGCAGGAGACAATGGAACTGCATAAATCTTTATGCATTGTAAAGTAATCAAAATACGAAACAGAAAGGAAACAAATGTGAATGTTTGTTTCTGGGCAAAACCTGGCCCCCTTGTAGGCAGGTGCAGTCTATTTTCTCCACTGCAGGTGGCACTTGACTGTGGCAGCATTGCAGTCAGACGAGAAGTCAAGACTTATATGGTTCCTCTATGGGCAGTGTTGGGGGTAACTAGTTACAAAGTAACTGATTACAGTAACTACATTACTTTTTTTGGTAACGAAGTAACGTAACTAGTTACAATACTAATATTGGTAACTACACTACTTTACTAGGCTATAGGAGGTAACTACACTACTTTACTAGGCTATAGGAACGCGCTTTCCTGCGTTACCCAAGCCGTGCGATACAATCGTTATTTCGAAGAATAGAGAGGGATGAAGTTTATGACTTTTTGTTGCACTTTATGTTTTATTCTGTTTTTTCAGGTTTTGTTCTCATGTTTCCCAAAGCCTGTGTTTATACAATAAACTCTATGCAGAAAGAGTGTCATGTATCTTCTTTTACACGGTCAATTAAGAAAGAGGAAGGTAAAGTAATAAGTAGTGAAGTTACTTTTTAAATGCAGTAACTAGTAAAGTAATCTCATTACAATTTACAGAAGTAACTAGTAACTAGTTACATTTTTTGAGTAACTACCCCAACACTGTCTATGGTTTCCTGGGTCACTGGGAGAACTATCTTGATTGAATGCTCCCATCCCAGTTGACTCTGGCAGCCATCTTCGGTCAGGCAGAGCCTATTTAAGACCCTGGCTTCGAGGCTTGCCATGCATTTAGCATGTGGGTAGTGTAGGGACAGGTCACCCATCTGGCAGGGACAGTGAACAGCAGAGAGGTTACAAATGAGTAGGGAAAGGATAAGGACATGCCATCCTTCCTGGAAGCCTCCCCAATTGGGCACAGACCAGCCAAGCCACATTCCTCCCCTCAAGACATATGCTGCCAGCACATCCAGGACCTGCTTTGCTAAACATCGTTGTTACAACTTGTGAGTGTTCCTAGTTGGGTGTCCTGCTGCTGGGCTTGTTGTAAATTACAAACTCTAAGTTTAATATAAGATCTGTTTTCTGCAACTGGACTCTGACTGTTTACTGCCACAGCACCATGTTGCACCTCCCCACACCCGTCTACTGCCCTCATCCATTTACTGTTTTATTTTTTTTAATACCTTGTGAAAAAATGTGTTAATCACCTATTTATGCAATCTGAGTCCCTGTCCAGCACCATATCAAGCAGGGGACCAGTAATCCAGGCATGCAGATGTGCCCAGGCCATTTGGTCACCTCCCCACTGCAGACTCCTCTTCTGGATCTTGAGAGAACCCCACCACTGAACAGCCAATAGGCAGTCTTCTGTATATAATAGATAGGTTCATTTTTTGGGTGTCTATTTCACTTGCCTGTATAACATGGACACCCGAAGGACTCTCCAGGACACAGGTGTCAAACACAAGGCCGAATGCGGCCCCCCAGGCCGTTTCATGTGGCCCTCGTACCTTTCCTGCAGTTGCGGCACCCCCCTTGTCTCTGCCCCACCTTGTCTCAGTAGTCGGCAGCAGAGGACAGAACTCCTTTGCCAGATCTTCGCCAGTGCTTTTCTGTGCTGCTGCAGAAAGGCTTGTCTTTGCCCACCCTCCCCCCTCCTCCTCCTCCTCCTCCTCCTCAGCAGTCTGCAGCAGAGAGGAGGGCAGAACTGCTCCTACAGATCCTACACCTCTCTGTGCAGCCACAACACCACCTTGCCTCTGCCTCCCGTGGTCTCAGCATTTAGCAAACTCTGTAATCGGACTCCAGCCCTCCTCTGGTCCTCCTCCAGACCTTGCACTTTCTTCTTCCCAGATCCACATGCATCTTCTTCCTGGCAGTAGCACCAGGTAAGGGGCTGCATTGTGATGTAAAAAAGGGTGGGTGACTCTTGACATCTCATGTAAGGGTGTAAGGAGGCGTGGGGTGCTCAGAACATCTAAACTTACAGATAGAACCGGCCCTTTGAGGGAAACCATAATGCTGATTTGGCCCGCGATAAAATTGAGTTTGACACCCCTGCTCCAGGACCTTCCATACACAAATGAAGAGGTAAGACGTAGGACCAGAACAATATGTAACTATTGATTTAGGTGAGTTGAAGGTGACCCTAGGTAGGTCATTTATTGCCAACTATTAGTTAAAGAGCTGTGCATGGGGCTGGCTAAAGATTGGATAGTAGAGTTAAATTGGTTCTTCAGACATACCTAATTTTCAAAGCTTTGGATAGAGTTAAGAAGACTCTTTCATGTCCCTGTTTGGGAAAATATCTTAATTTCCAGTAGGGCTCACTAACACAGAAAGTGAGAGAAAAACCCCACGACTGAACAGCCAATAAGAAGTCTTCTGTATACAGTATATAGGCCCCTTCTTTGGGTGTCTAATTCACTTGCCTGTATAACATGGACACCTGAAGGACTCTCCAGGACCTTCCATACACAGAAGAAGAGGGGAGACGCAGGACAAAAACAACAAGTGGTTCTTCAGACATACCTATTTTTCAAAGCTTTGGATAGAGTGCAGAAGACTTAAAGTGTTACTAAACCCACAACAGTAAAATCAGTCTGTATATGCAGTAAAGCATGGCTTGTTATACTCACTGCGGAACCTAAGGAATTAATCCTCTGCATTGTGTAAAAAAGCTGTTTGATCTTGTATGCACAGATCCTTCACTTTTTACATTGTCCCCAAAACATATTCGGATAAGACAGAGTTAGTGGAGTCAGGCTGCACATGCTTGGTTTGGTGTGTATTGCTAGAGAGTTTTTTTTTTCTTGGGAGAGTGCATGTGATCAGCACAGGGCCAACCAGCACTGTCCAGACAGAGGGTCAGGGGTCCTGTATCCTGATAGGACAGTCAGTGCAGTATGACAACTGCACAGAGGCCAACCAGCACTGTCCAGACAGAGGGTCAAGGGTCCTGTATCCTGATAGGACAGTCTGAAATCTCCTCCTATAAGCTTTAACCAGACACAAGACTGCTATATACTGCTGATAAGAAAAGGTATTTAGCAAATTATATTTACTAAAATAATTGCATTTCCATGTTCTGTGTACTGTGGGAGACCAGATATAGTGAATGCAGGTTCCTGGGTTTAGTAACACTTTAAAGCCTCTTTCATGTCCCTGTTTGAGAAATTACCTTCACTTCCCGTAGTTTCGCTTACGCAGGAATCGAGAGAAAAACCTCTCTAACTTTGACACAGACAGCAAGAACAGCACATCTACAGCCTAAATGTTTTTGGTTTTGGATGGAGGAGGGAATGAGGAGTTGGTGAGTGGGGGTGTGATGACACTAGGCATGTGGCTTGCATATACAGAGGTGTCTCTGAAGATTAGAACCAGAAGAAGGAAAAGTATGAGAGCCTCACTCAAACGTTTGAGTCCAATGTGTGTTTATTCCATAAAAGTCATCCAATAAAAGTCTGCACTGGCTATATATATGGATTTTTATTGGATGACTTTTATAGAATAAACACATGTTGGACTCTTGGGTGTATTTTATGTACTTTTTTCATTCCTTTTTTTCCTTTTTCTTTTGTTGTTTTTGTCCCATTGGTAAGATTTCACTTCAAGTTTTGACCCAAGATACAGTATTCAGTAGTACCAAATGAATGAGAAATGTTGTCACCAGAAAAGGAAGATCTGGCTTTGGCTTTTGGTCTAGGGCTGGGCTGAGGGGTAGGTAGAAGGTAGAAGGTGTGGTTGGATGAAGAGGTGCAAAAAGGGGGCAGACCTGCTATTTATAGTTACATAGTAGGTGAGGTTGAATAAAGACAATAGTCCGTCCAGTTCAACCTGTGTAGGTGTGTGTGGCCGTGATCATCTCTCATACCCCTGAATGTTCTGATCCTTGAGATGCACGTCAAAGAGTCCATACTTCCTGCAGAAACCACCTCTTGTGGTAGAGAATTCCACAATCTTGTAGCCCTAACAGTAAAGAACCCCCCACGTTACCTGAGGTTAAAACACTTCTCCTCTAATTGCATTGTATGCCCTCGAGTCCTTATGCAATCCTTTCGACTGAATAGCTTTTTTTCTATGCTGAGATCATCATTGAGATATTTATAAATTGCTATCATGTCCCCTCTCAGACGTCTCTTCTCCAGGGAGAATAAATCAAGCGATTGCAGACGCTCTTCATAATTAAGGTCCTCCAATCCCCTAATTAGTTTAGTTGCCCTTCTCTGGACTCTCTCCAGCTCCAACACATCCCTCCTGAGGACTGGCGACCAGAACTGAACAGAATACTCCAGATGCGGTCGGACCAGAGTTTTATAAAGTGAAAGGATTATAGTCTTATCTCTGGAATACATCCCTTTCTTTATGCATGCTAATATTCTGCCGGCTTTGGCAGCTGCCGCTTGACATTGCATGCTATTGCTTAGTCTATCCTCTACCAAGACTCCCAGATCTTTCTCCATTTTTGATTCCCCCAAAGGTCCCCCCCCCCTAAAATGTATTGTGCTTTTATGTTTTTAGTCCCCAAGTGCAAAACCTTACACTTCTCCACATTAAACCTCATTTGCCATGTCGTTGCCCACTCCGTTATATTGTCCAGGTCATTCTGTAGGATATCTGCTTCATGCTGCTGAAGTAGTTCACAGCTAATGGGGGGGGGGGGGGGGGGTTTACTTCTGCTTTTTTTTGCCTTCATGCTTAACTACCTTGTCTGGGCTCTTTTTTGGACTATTGTAAAATGTTAGATTTCTCATCACTTTCTTTATATATGGTCATCAGCACTCTCTGTGACCCACCCATGATCTCTCTGTTTGCCACTCAGGCTCAGTTAATGTTGGGTGTAAGTATGAGTTCCTCTGCATCTGCTGCTGGGAGTGCTGGCAGAGGATGGCACGCGTTCTGGCTTCTGCAATGATAATCCCTAATGCCGAATATCCATGAAATCCTGTAGAGATGACCAGAGTGGCAACCTCAGCTTGGACTTTTCAGCAGAGTTCAGGCTGAGGATGCCATTCTCTTCACCTTGACAGGATTCCATGGATGTGCGGCATCAGGGATTACTCCCTTTTCTGTCATCAGGACTCTCGCCAGTGGAGACACAGACAGCAATAAAAACCCAACAGGTGCCCTAACCCTTCCACACCCTATCCAAAAGGTATTTTCTTTAGATACAGCAACTAGAATGGAAAAGAGTAAAAGCATTTTTCATTTTCTTTCTAGAAGCTCTAAGAAAGGTTTGGTTTGTGTCCTGCTAAACAGAGAGTAAAACAAATTAGCCTAGAATGCAAATCCTTTGTCAAGATGGTGGGCAGAATGCAAAATGGTGTAACCACATGAGCACCTGTGCGCAAGCTGAGGAGAATGGGCAGCCTCTTATTTAGGGAAGCCGCTGGTCATGCACGTGAATGCAGAGGTGCACACATATGCCATTGGCGTTGGTGCCATTGGGGTCATAATAATGAGACTATTCACCTATTTCTGGCTGTAGTCTATTTTCATTGGCACATCGTCTCCCAGTTACTGTGACCAGTCAATTGCTTTCCTATGGTGTGTCTTCCTGCAGGTCCAGTGACTGGACTTTGGCCTGCCATCATCATCCAGGGTGGAGAACAAGAGTCATCAGAACAGAGTAATCATTCTACCAGTACTTCCATCCAGTGAACCAGCTAGGCACTTGTGCCACTATGTGCCCTTGCGTCACTTTTCAGCCCTATCAGGGGCCATGAGCCAGAAGTACAATAGAGGCCATCCATAGCTCAAGGGGCTCCTCAACCAGGTACGTGACTACATTGTACTTTTTAAGATACAATAACACTAAGCAACAGAAGGAGAAATCCAAAAGACACGTCACCTACAAATTCAGACCTATAGCTCTACAATCAGCAAAGTTAATAAAGATGTTCCATGTCTTACAGTTCCCTTTCAATCTAAAGCAGCCACAGCAGCTGCAGACTGCGACCCCTGGTCTCTGTGTGAAAGCAGCAGTCTCGCTGCAGAGGTCCCACACGCCACCTACTGAGTCAGACAAATAGCTCCAGTCCTCAATCAGCAAGGCTGAAACTCCCTGCGATAGGAAAGTTCTAGCTCTGATCTAGCAGAGGGTCTGTCGGACCTCTGCAGAGAGAGCATTGCTTTCATATAGAAAGTAAGGATCCTTCTTTGCAGCAGGAAGGCAGGGAACAGACTTTACTACTTGGCTGTAGCTGCTTTCTAAAGAAAACAAACTGTAAGACTTTGTACATCTTTTGCTATGATGCACCTGGGATGTGTTTAGCTAATTTAAACTGAACTGGGCTTTAAAAAATTCATAACTGCATTTATAGGTATTGTTTAATACAGTAAATTGTCAAAAGTATTTGAACGCCTGCCTTTACACGCACATGAACTGTAATGGCATCCCGGTCCTAGTTCAAAAGGGTGAACAAGAAGGCATGGCTTGCTGTTTCTGCTCTAATTCATCCCAAAGGTGTTCTATTGGGTTGAGGTCAGGACTCTGTGCAGGCCAGTCAAGTTCCTCCACCCTAAACTCGCTCATCCATGTCTTTATGGACCTTGCTTTGTGCACTGTCATGTTAGAACAAAAACGGGCCATTCCCACACTGTTCCCAGAAAGTTGGGAGCATGAAATTGTTCACTGGAACTAAGGGGCCAAGCCCAGCCACTGAAAAACAACCCCCACACCCTAATTCCCTCCACCAAATGATTTGGACCAGTGTACAAAGTAAGATCCATAAAGACATGGATGAGCAAGTTTGTACCAAGACATTTTGGATAATTTCATGCTCCCAACTTTGTGGGAACAGCTTGGGGATGGCCCCTTCCTGTTCCAACTTGACTGCGCACCAGTGCACAAAGCAAGGTCCATAAAATCATCCCACTCATCCCTTCTCCCATCCCAGTTCTAAAATAAAACACAAAAAAAAAAAAAATCCCCCTGGACTGTTCATTGTCTGAGCCAAGTGTCTAAAGTGATACGTTTCTACAGACTGTTGCTACGGGTAACCCAGGTGAATCCAGAAAGTGCAATTCCCAGCAGCCCTCTAGGGGCAGGGCTACACTGGGATGCCATTAAAGAGGTTGTAAACTCATTTAAAAAAAAATTTTTTTTTTTACAACCTGCAAGAGAAAAACATAATGAGCTAGTATGCTTCGCATACTAGCTCATTATGAAATACTTACCTTAGAACGAGCCCCCGCCGTGCCGCTCTCTTACCTGTATGACGGGCGACATGACATGTCGCCCGTCTTCCGGGATCGCGGCATCCGGTCATCTGATTGGCCGGAGCCGCGGTGACGTCACTCCCGCGCACGCGCACGGGAGCCGACGGTCACGGCACGGGGCTCTGAAGGAACGGCACGATCAGCCGTTCCTTCAGAGCGCATGCGCCAGTGACGTCACTGGCTGCATTAAAGGTAAATATCTCCTAAACGGTGTAAGTTTAGGAGATATTTACAGTACCTATAGGTAAGCCTTAACATAGGCTTACCTATAGGTACAACTTCCTGAGGAGGGTTTACTTCCTCTTTAAATTTCATGTGCATGTACAGGCAGGTGTCCCAATACTTTTGACAATGTAGTATCTGCCCGGAGTTGAGTTTTAAATGATAAGTTCACTTTTTGTAAAAAAATTATAAATGCACATTTTTTTTTCAGGTAAAAAAATGTGCATTTATTTATTTATGTTTTTAAAGCCTGTAAAGCATTGCTCCAGCGATCAGCAAAATGCTGGTGCCATGCAGGTCTCCAGCAGATCTGCCAGTGTATCTGCTTACCCATACATCCCGAACGTGTAAGCAGATACAATCTGACAGGAAGCATGAATGAACTACAACGCAATGTTAGTTACTTGAAAACTACAAGCTGACATCCACAAAGGCTGCCGGACCTTGTCGTTTTCCATGCACAGAGCCCTGTCAATCAGTGAAGAGGCCTGGTGGGCAAAGCCACGCTTAGCCATGTTTTTTTAAAATTGTGATAGCTAGCGGGAAGGGAGAAGGACCCTGCTAGGTGTCACAGCGGGGATCGGGGAGGTGCGTGGGTTGGTCCGTTCTGACATGTTACACCTTCAATATGGGTGTAACTGATGGGCAGTAATGAGGCTGCACTGATGGGCACTGATAAGTCTGCACTGATGGGCACTAATGATGCTGAACTTATGGGAACTGATAAAGCTACACTGAAGGGCACTAATAGACTGTGGTTGTGGTCTGTGGTTTACAGATGACAGGGTGGGTAATAAACAGCAATGGGTGGGGCATTTGAAAAGCAAGATGGGATAAATGAAGGTGTGTGAAAAACAGCCGGTCCCTAGTTTGAAATACTTACCCACCAGTCTGCTAACAAACCAAAATAAACCTGTCTAACAATATAAGTTAAAAACAGGAGTTTAGTTAACACACATTTGCAAATGCATGCGGAAGCTGCAAGGCCAACAACAAGGCATCCTGCGTTTCTTGCAGAACCTAACACTAAATAACACTACTCAACCTGAGTGTCCAAGTGTCTTCACAAAAGGAAGTACATGCTTGCTAATAGATGGATGGGAAACAGATGGGATTGGAGACCGCCCAATCCTCCCCCACCTGCTCCAGTCCATGACTGGCAATGAAAAACGCATGGCTGTATAAAAATCCATGGGGTGCAAACTAAATGTGATCAGCTGAGAAACACACGCCCCCATCCCTTTAGTAAAGATGTTATAGGCAAATGGGGACTTTGAGTGAGACACCCGCCTGTAAAGCAAGCAAGCGTCTCCATCCCTAGTAAGATACAAGAAATGGGCAATTTGGGACTTTATGTGAGAACTGGCGAGCACTGCTCAGTGTCTCCATCCCTGTGAATAGTCAATTGAAAAGCAAGACACTTGGACACTCAGGTTGAGTAGTGTTATTTAGTGTTAGGTTCTGCAAGAAACGCAGGATGCCTTGTTGTTGGCCTTGCAGCTTCCGCATGCATTTGCAAATGTGTGTTAACTAAACTCCTGTTTTTAACTTATATTGTTAGACAGGTTTATTTTGGTTTGTTAGCAGACTGGTGGGTAAGTATTTCAAACTAGGGACCGGCTGTTTTTCACACACCTTCATTTATCCCATCTTGCTTTGTAATTGACTATTCACAGGGATGGAGACACTGAGCAGTGCTCGCCAGTTCTCACATAAAGTCCCAAATTGCCCATTTCTTGTATGGGTGTGGCATTTACAGGAAGGGGCGGGTCATATTTAAATTAGGGGGTGCCCAAGTTTAGTCAGACCTAGGGCAGCACAAAACCTAAATACACCACTGGTAACATATAACATATTACGAAAGGTGAACTTATCCTTTAACCTTCTGGGATTTTTTTCGAGTTCAGCTTTAAGCTGGGGGGAATTTTCAACAAAAGTGAAGTTTTGCTTCAGTAAGTTTTAAGACTAGGTAAAGAATGTGACAGTTTTAAGGATATAACCCCAAAATCTTAAGCAAAAGGATCCCCAAATCCTACTTAAAAAAGGATAGATTGAAAAAAAAAAATGCGTGTATACCAGCAAACACGGAGAGATAACTCACAGCTCATTTGAATTCTTCTACAGCTGAAATGAATATTTAACCAAGCGTGTCGATTCTAAGTATTGCCTGCAGTGAGTCCTGACCGCTTGTTCTTGTGCTCAGTCCCCGCTAGATCCGACTCTGATAAAAACTCTCTGGAACTTTTTTTTTTTTGTTTACTAAAAGCTCACATAACTTATTGCGTTGTTCATCTCCCATTGACACATGATGATAAAACTTTGCAATAAAACGTAATTGCCTCTATTTAATAAAACGGGCTAATTGATGCCTTGTGGAGAAAAGAGATATGTTTTATTTGAGCATACGGTATTTATTTCTGGAGTTATCGTGAGTGGCAAGTTTTGGGCAAAGGCAATTAAAGAGAACTAGTCACCTCTAGGCCTAGGCTAGATTTAGGGTGTAGCACCCTCCTAGTTAAGGTATTAGGATGCTAGGTAAATTTAGTTCTCTGTAGCTAGTGGAGCAGTGGTTGATTGCTTTAGCCTGTTTAGTGTTTCACAAACTGCTTATCTGATTATTTCCCCCTGCATTCTAGAGTTCTGGAATAAGAGCAGTTTGAATGTTTATGGGTGCCCAGCCAATCCCTGTGGAGGTGTGCCCAGTAGGTGGCTGGAGAGTTTATGATTGGGCTGAGGCCTGGAGCAGGAGTTGCGTAGGTCCTGGGTCCAGTCCTGCAGAAGAAGACCCCTGCCTAGGGGTCTCTGCCCCTAAGGACAAGTTGCAGGAATGCTGTTTGAGGATCATTGAGGTCCCAGCTATTGCATAGCTGGGGGGCAAATTTCAAGCCTGGTTTGGGATTTTGGTCTAGACAGCTTGCTGAAGAGTTCGCAATGGAAGTTGGAGGAGGGGGTGTCCAGCTGTCCTGTGCTATTGTGAGTTTTGTTTCTACCTCACTGAAAAGTGCCTGGTGGATATCGGAGGGAGACAACCGATGATCCTGTGGCATTGTGAGTACTGACCTAAAACCAGAAGCCCTAGTGACTGCGTAAAAACCTCTGTTCTCCCAAAAAAAGGCGCTAGTCATTTGGGAGTTCCATCTCACCTTCTTCTTGTGCTTTGTGTCACAGTATTAGAATAGTGGGAAGAGAAGTTCCCTCTACTAGTTGAAAATTACTGTTGGGGAATCCCATGTTCCCATCACCCTACCCAAGTCTGCAATAAAAGCATAAAAGACACTCCCTGTTTTTGAACCAGAGAGAGAGAAGAAATGCTGTACTCCTGGCTGCACTTACTTACTTACTGTACTTACCGGGAAAGAAATCAGTTTATCATTTTTGGCTCCTCCAGGGGTGCACTAGAAGAGTCTTTATTCCTAAAGCCCAACTCCAGGCAAATTTACCCCCAACCCTGCTCCTATCCGTTCCCACATTTGAAAAAAATTAACCCTTCTAAATCTTTTCAACTCACCTAAATTTGACATCATGTGTCCCTCACCAAAGCTTTTTCCAGGAATGGAGACTATATATTCAGTACTATAGTCTGGACCCTCCACCAACTGGTCTTTCTGCCACCCAAATGTGCGATGATCACACCACTGCAGTCTCCTCGAGCCTAAAGAATTCCTCCACTGGACAGCCAATAGAAAGTGTAACAAAAATAGAAAATGAAGCACAACACCACTGCTATGAGGTCCAGATACAACTTTATTACAATAAAGGTCAGGGGGACAAGCTAAAGAGTAGCCAAAGTGGACCTTTAAAGCGTAACTCCACTTTTGTTGAGAGAAAAAACATTCCCCTCTGGGTGATCTCTGTACATTACAAGGATTTTAACAAACTTTGTTACAGATTCCTACATTTTGTTATTCTGAAGAAATCATTGTTTGTTCCTCTGTGCTGAGTGGGTCTAATGGGAGTGGTTTCATAATTATCTATCAGCTGTGGAAGCTGCAGGGCTCTTATGAGGAAAGCTGCTTGGCCTGCATCCCATTAGACGTGTTCCTATTGGGAATATCTCACCAAAAATGACATTTTTGTTGCAGGGGATGCCAGAAATCTGACTTGTATCTTAGAGTAGACTTCTTGGAAAATTGGTGAGCCAATCACACAAGCAGGAAATGATGTTTCTGGGGTGTGGTCAATATACATTCTGTGTACAGAACAGCTCCAGGCATTTTCAGAAAATTACAGTGGCTGCAGATTGGAATGGAAAGGTAATTTTTAAAAACATTCAATTTCAATATGATTTGTGTCACAATTGTATACGCTATATTGTTTTTTTCTTTATTTGCTATTTTTTTTCCCCACGAAAGTCAAGTTACCCTTTAATGGTATTTCTTGCAGTGTGATTACAGGCACAGGTCTTGTCAGAAGCAGGAGTGTAATCACAATAGAAGAAATACCATTGTACATCCAGTTCACTTCTAGTCTAGTCTAGTCCTTACATTGGTGGTCAGTGGGAAGAATGCTCCTTACATTGGTGGTCAGTGGGAAGAATGTTCTTACATTGGTGGTCAGTGGGAAGGATGTTCTTACATTGGTGATCAGTGGAAAGATGTTCCTTATAGTGGTGGTCGGTGGGAGGAATGTCCCTTACATTGAGGATCAGTGGGAAGATGTTCCTTACATTGGTGGTGAGTGGGAAAAATGTCCTTACATTGATGGTCAGTGGGAAGAATGTACTTACATTAGTGGTCAGTGGAAATAACTCTCCTTACATTGGTGTAGGAAGAATGCCCTTTTCATTAGTGGTTAGTGGGAAGAATGTCCTTACATTGGTGGTCAGTAGGAAGAATGTCCTTACATTGGTGATCAGTGGGAACAATGTCCTTACATTAGTGGTCAGTGGAAAGAATTTTCCTTACATTGTTTTTCAGTGGGAAGAACATCCCTTACATTGGTGGCCAGTGGTAAGAACGTCCCTAACATTGGTGGCCAGTGGGAAGAACGTCCCTTACATTGGTGGCCAGTGGGAAGAATGCTCCTTACATTGGTTGGTAGTCAGTGGGAATAACATCCCTTACATTGGTTCTTAGTGGGAAGAATGCTCCTTACATTGGTGGTCAGTGGGAAGAATGCCTTCCCTTACATTGGTGGTCAGAATGTCACCCTTAGGCTGGGTTCATACAGGTTCAGCTGTGATTTGCAGTCCAGTTTCCTGTGTGTTTGTGTTCACCGGTTCAGGTGCGATTCAGATGCAGATTTTTCCCTGAATTCGCACCTGAACCAGACCCAAAAAAGCACAGGACCCTTTGCAAATTTGCATCGCAGACGCCCCGTACATTTGTGAACTGGCTTCAGAGCCGGTCACATTCACATGTCATGCAAATTGGATGTGGTGCAAAACGCATCGAATTCGCATATATGTGGACCCAGCTTTACCCAGCCTTTACAGATAGTTAAAAAGATCATTAGTGTCATGCTGCAGGCTCTGTCACATTAAATTGGACCTGAAGCTATGCAAGTACCATTGCTTGGAGGTCACTCAGCTACATCTCAAGGAACCCCCAGCCACCTCTGGAGGAAACTTAGGGTTCCACGGAATACATAAATACTGCAGGAGGCCACCGCAATCAAAGAGAGGTAAGTGGGCACCTGGGCTGGCTTACAATGGGTTCCAAGGGAAGGGAATCTTTTTATCTAAACCTGAACTTGTAATTTAATAGATCTGTGTATTTTTATTTACCGACCTAAAGTCTTTTAAGGTTTTAGTGCTGGGTTTTATTATTTAATGATTTTTTCATCAGTTCTAAATGTTTTGACAAAACCACAAACCTAAATTATTTCACTTTCTCTCATTTTGTTTTTTTGTTTTTTTTATGTTTTCTTGCAAAAAAAGAAAAAGTTGAATACAAAACTCTTTTCCAAAAATTATGCTATAATTACTTTCTTTTCAAAGATAACAACAAACTAAAGTACAAAACCTGATTACAATAAATTATGCATTGTTATGGCCCTGGCAATGCGGCATTTCTAGCTCCATTTCGTCATGCCACTTTAATCACTTTTCAAAACAAGAAGTGTAAGTAAAACAACATCTGGGTCTACTGTGCTTACAAGTCATGACACTTAAGTTTTTTGTTCTACCAGATCCATTTTAATCTGTTTTAATTTTGTTTTTGTTCTTCATTTCTTTGTTTATCTATTTAATTTGATTTTCTTTTTTCTTTTTTTTTTTCCAGGTTTATTTTGAATAGATGTTAAGTAGTATTGTTTGTGGGGATGAGTTTCCCTGCAGGTAAAATTTCAGGGCCTGAACATTGGGGAGATAGCGACAAAGGAAACATTTTTTGTTCTTCCACAGAGAGTTAAAGGTGCCGGTCCATACATGGGAGCAAACAATTGTTTGTTTAGTACTGATTACCATTCATAAAAGTTTGCTTTTGAATGATCTATCCAAATATTACGGTTATTGATTGTCAGCATTGCACATAAATGACTGGATTTTAAAGTGTATTTAACCACTTCTGGACTGGAAGATTTTCCCCCTTAATGACCAGGCCATATTTTGCGATTCGGCACTGCATTATTTTACCGGACAATTGCTCGGTTGTGCGACCCTGTACCCAAATAAAATTGACGTCCTTTTTTCCCCACAAATAGAGCTTTCTTTTGGTGGTATTTGATCACCTGTGCGATTTTTATTTTTTGCACTATAAACAAAAAAAGAGCGACAATTCTGAAAAAAAAAAACAATATTTTTCACATTCTGCTATATAACATTCCCAAAAAAAAAAAAAATTAAAAATCAAAATTGTTTTAACATTTTAGGCCAATTTGTTTTCTGCTACATATTTTTGGTAAAAAATTAGAATAAGCGTATTTTGATTGGTTTGCGCAAAAGTTATAACGTCTACTAACTACAGGAAAGATTTATGTCATTTTTATTGTTTTTATTTTTTACTAGTAATGGAGGCGATCTGCCATTTTTTGCGGGACTGCAATATTGCAGGGGACAGATGGGACCCCTAACTGACATTTTTGACACTTTTGGGGGGAACAGTGACAATACAACAGTAATTAATGCTAAAAATATGCACTGTTACTGTAATAATGACACTGGCAGGGAAGGGGTTAACATTGTGGGTGATCAAGGGGTTAAATGTGGGCCTAGGGGAGTGATTCTAACTGTGGGGGGGGGCGTGGCTTGTGAAATGATCACAGAGACCTAGCAGGATCACAGGCGCTCTGTGATCATTGCAGAAAGAAGGATGGTCAGCTGTGTTAACAACAGCTGACCGTTCTTCTCTCTCAGCGGGGAACGATCGCGGGTGTCAGACGGCAATCGGAGCCGCCTGCCCAGTGCACCGGCAATCGGCATCCCCGCTGCCAAGTGGGGGCGGGAGTGCACCACAGGCGGCGTGCACTCGTCCCCTAGCTGTAGGCGCGCTACCGACGTATACCTACGTCCGTTAACGCAGGAGGGCCGCCCTGCCACAGTATAACTGCGGCGGGCGGTCGGGAAGTGGTTAAGCAGTAATTTTAAACTAACATTTAACTGTTTACTTGTTGATCCTTCCAGAAATCATGTGAGCTGATAACTTGGAAAAAATAGGGAAAACAAACTAAGGAGAGTATGACCCGAAATATACAGTAGCTGCCCAAAGGAGACACACGTGGCTTTAGAAGTCAATTTCGGCTTTATTGGTATTAAAAATGTTAATTAAGAAATATTACTTCCAGTGTTCTCTGCTTACGCTGACTGTTATCTGTTACATTCCCAGCTCGCTCTCTGAACTACAGAACACCCCTCACCAATGTTATGAAGATGTGGAGCGGGGGAGATATTCTATAGTCCTTACACCCTTGCTGCCCAAAGGTTCAGGCCATTTGGGACATGACCTAGGCCTTGTGTTTTCCATTGGCCTGAGGGAGTGACAGAGCGATTGATCCCCACTGCTCCTGAGGAAGTGTAATTATGAAGTCCATGAAACGCGTTGAGCTATAAATGGCCTATCATAACCATCATAAGGAATTGTATGAGAGTTATGGGTGATGAAATCTGCTTACATACTAGTATGGAGATACCTTGACAGCTCATGGAGCATGATGTCTTCAGGACAATGTTTAGCTCCTCTTACATAGTTACATAGTTAATCTGGTTAGAAAAAGACCATCCACTTCATCCAACAGAGAAAAAAAAACACACACACACACACAAATCGAAAACCTCCATCTACACTATCCTATACCCACAGTTGATCAAGAAAAAGGTTAAAAAAAAAAATAATAAAACATGATCCAATATCTTCCAGTGAAGGAAAACATTCCTTCCTTATCCCTCAAGAGTCAGTCGGCTATTCCCTACATCAACTTTACCTATAAATGTTAGTATTTAGACATGTTATGTGCATTTAGGAAAGAATCCATGCCTTTTTTAATACAATCTACTGAGCTGGCCAGAACCACCTCTTAAAGGGGGTCTATTCCACACGTTCACAGCTCTTACTTTGAAGAAACCTTTCCATATTTGGAGTTTAATCTCTTTTCCACCAAATGGAAAGAGTTCCCACTTATCCTCTGTAATGACCTCAAAGTGAATAAATCCACACAAAGTTCACTATGGACCCCTTTTGTATTTGTACATGTTAATCATATCCCACCTTAATCTCCTCTTCTCAAGAGAGAATAAATTCAGTTTCTCTAATCTGTCTATAGCTGACCATGCCTCTTATCAATTTGGTTGCCCTTCTCTGCACTTTCTCCAGTTCCCCAATGTCCTTTTTGTGAACTGGTGCCCAAAACTGAACTACATATTCCAGATGAGGTCTTACATATCTCTTCCTCTGCAGTCCATGCCTCTTTTAATACAAGAAGGGACTTTGCTCGCTTTGGAATAACCTCAGCATGGCATTGCATGCTGTTATTAAGCTTATGATCTACCAGAACACCCAGATCCTTCTCCACCATTGATTTCCCTAGCTGTATCCCCCCTAGTATGTATGATGCATGCATATTTTTAGCCCCCAAGTGCATAAACTTTACATTTATCAACATTAAGGACATTATTCCACTGCATATCTTGGTGTCATCTGCAAAGACTGAAATGCTACTTTTAATCCCAAACTCTTTAACCACTAACCACTACTCTTGTGTTTTGAATGGCTATGAGTTTTTAAAGGGAAATTGTAAAAATAAAAATAAAAAATGTATATTTACAAGTAAAGTTGTGTAGTGCCTCAAAAATCCCATCATTCTTCGTAAGTATTGTATGCATTATGCAGTGCTTCCAGAACGTATTCACAGCGCTTAGCTTTTTCCACATTCTGTTATGTTACAGCCCTATTCTAAAATGGATTCATTTCATTATCTTCCTCAAAATTCTACAATCAATACCCCATAATGACAATGTAAAAGAAGTTTGTTTGAAATCTTTGCAAATTTCTTAAAAATAAAAAAACTAAATAAATCCCATGTACATAAGTATTCAAAGCCTTTGCTCAATACTTTGTTGAAGCATCTTTGGCACCAATTACAGCCTCAAGCCTTTTTGAGTATGATGCTACAAGCTTGGAACTCCTATTTTTTAGGCAGTTTCTCCCATTCTGCTTTGCAGAACCTCTCAAGCTCCATTAGGTTGGATGGGGAGTGTCGGTGCACAGCCATTTTCAGATCTCTCTAGAGATGTTCAATCAGGTTCAAGTCTGGGATCTGGCTGGGCCACTCAAGGACATTCACAGAGTTGTCCCGTAGCCACTCCTTTGTTATCTTGGCTGTGTGCTTAGGGTCATTGTCTTGTTGGAAGATGAACCTTCGCCCCCAGTCTGAGGTCCAGAGCGCTCTGGAGCAAGTATTCATCAAGGATGTCCCTGTACTTTGCTGCGTTCATCTTTCCCTCATTCCTGACTAGTCTCCCAGTTCCTGCTGGTGAAAAACATCCCCACAGCATGATGCTGCTACCACCATTCTTCACTCTAGGGATGGTATTGGCCAGGTGATGAGGGGTGCCAAATTATCTCCAGACATGACGCTTGCCATTCAGGCCAAAGAGTTCAATCTTTATTTCATCAGACCAGAGAATTTGGTTCTTCTTGAGAGTCCTTCAGGTGCCTTTTAGCAAACTCCAGGCGGGCTGTCATGTGCCTTTTACTGGCTTTCCTCTAGCCACTCTACCATGCAGGCCTGATTGGTGGAATGCTGCAGAAATGGTTGTTCTTCTGGAAGGCTATATCCACAGAGAAACGCTGGAGCTCTGTCAGAGTGACCATCAGGTTCTTGGTCAACTCCCCGACTAAGGCCCTTCTCCCCTGATTGCTCAGTTTGGACGGATGGCTTGCTCTAGGAAGAGGCTGTCCAACAATGTGCTCATTAATGTGCTCATTGGGACCTTCAATTCTGCAGACATTCTCTCTTATTCTGTGTACAGATGATGGGCGGTTTTGTTTGGGTGTCCAGATCAATGTCTGTGTAACAGGAACACTTTCTACTGATTGTCCAGTGGCAGGGTTCTCTCAGGATCCAGAAAAGAAGCTTCAGTGGGGACATCACTAGAAGGAGACTCTCTAGGACCAACCAGCATGGGCACATCTGCAGGGTTGAAAATATGAAGAACTCAGATGGTGGACGTACAGTTGGTGAGTAAAACATGCTTTAGAAGTCAGACAAAGCTGAATAGGTAACAGGG
Source organism: Pelophylax lessonae (assembly GCF_965119305.1). Taxonomy (NCBI): domain Eukaryota; kingdom Metazoa; phylum Chordata; class Amphibia; order Anura; family Ranidae; genus Pelophylax; species Pelophylax lessonae. Next base: position 168,855,257 of record NC_138780.1, read on the forward strand.
AGAAGAGAGGGCGTGGGGATTATTTTTGTTGTCTGGGAATAGGCTTTAGGGAGTATTGTTTTTTCTTTCTCAACTACACCCAACCCCCATCCCCCCACCCAAAAAAAAGAAAAACAGCTGTAGAGATTAGAAAATGAGTTAGGCCCCTTTCACACGAGCAAACCGATCAGATCCGCCTGTCAGTTTTTAAGGCGGATCTGATCGGATCCTCCATGCATCCCTTTGGGGCAGTGGATGTCAGCGGAGACATGTCTGCTGACACCCGCTGCCATCCGCATCCGATCCTGTCTGTGAAATCCGGACGTATGGAAACCCTATTTTCCATCCGTCCAGGGGATCGGATCAGATCGGATGAGAGTGGACAGGCAGTCCGCTCTCATCCGATTCTCCCATAGAGATGCATGGGGCTCTGACATCTCCCTCTCTGCACACAGAGCGGAGAGGGAAATGTCACCTGCCTGCTCAGTGGGGGATCTGTGTTTACGATCCCCTGCTGAGCAGCACGGATCCGCCTACGGAGGCGGACCATGTGAAAGAGCCCTTAGGCTAAACCAAAATATGACCAAGATCTGGCGGGTTCACAGGTACACACAATTTCAAATGGAAATGTATTCATCCTCCCACCTTTCACAGAGGTAAACAGATGAATCGGATGAATTTTGGCCCTAATAAAGTGTAATTAAAGTGGCTGTATCCCCTGTGTAAAAAAAACCCTGCAGGACAATGGCATAATGTGCTAGTATGCATCGCTACTAACTAGTATGCATACCTTAAAACGAAGCCCCCACACGGTCGCCCGGACACCGCTAAGGGAGCTGACATGTTCCCTTGGCATCTCTTCCTGGTTCGGCGGCTCCGGCGCTGTGAGTGGCCGGTACTGTTAGGAGCCGGCAAGGAGCTCTGAAGGTCCGGCAAGTGAAGGAAAATGTCCAAAATGGGACACAAATGGCAAAAAAAATAACCCTCCTTTAATCTATCTGAAACTTAAAAAAAAGTTTTGTCATTAGTTAATTTATGTTTAGGTTCCTGCACCTCACATTTGCTTTAGGCTTCTTCAAGCTCTGTCCTCCAGTAAACAAATAAGGAAAATTTATGAGCATTTCTATTTAATTGATGAGGGATGGTCAATCATTATGATTATTTAGCCCAGTAAGAAAGAAGTATATTTTCCTACTGGGTAAGTGATGTAATTACATAATGACATTATTATTTCATCAGGTGGGCATTCATGGGCTGTTGGAGTGCTGGAATACAGTAAACCCCCCTCCATTGCGAGGGTTACGTTCCGGACCCAGCCGCGAAAAGTGAAAATCCGCGAAATAGAAAAACCTTATTAAAATACATTGTAGGCATGTTTTTTTTACTGTCACTGTACTTTTAAAAGCATTTAAAGGTCTTTAAACACACTTTTTAAAACAATAGAAACTCATTTAAACACACAAAAGATACTGAGAGACATAGCAAACACAAAAATATTTAATTTTTAATGAATTATATAGTAAAATAACATTACAGAAAAAAACGCAATATACCGGGACCGCAAAAACTGAACCGCGATGGAGCGGGGGTTTACTGTACATTGATAAACAAATTACAGGGCCAGTTTAGGCAGACCTCCAGCAGAGCTTTTATAAATTCTCTTACCTCTTTTCCACTCTACTTTTTTTCTTTTTTTTTTTACTTATGTCTTTTGCCTGGAGTTCTCCTTTAATCAATTCGGTGAACCTAAAAGTGATATTTTAAACTTCACAATTTTCCTTTTACTCTCATAGCAGGTCCAGAATTTTAACAATCCTGCTGATTGTATTCAGCACAGCTCACATAACTGATCCTAATTGTAACTGAAGCACACTACTCTCTGATAAAACACACACACACACACAGCACATTAGTTCATGACAATAGAGGAAAAACTATAGTTGAACAAATCCCAGTTAATATTGGTCAGTTTGTGCCTGATACTTAATTGAGAGCTTATTTTTCACCACAATCCCCAGGGCACTGTTTCATCTTCAAAGCTTGAGCCAAGGAAATTCACGTCTTCAACTTGTCTGCTAGCTGTTTTTTTTTTTTCCTCCAGTTTTTCCATCTTGGCTCATTTGAACAATCCTATTAATCCCCAGTCAAGTGCATGCATGCAAAGCCTTGATGAAAGAAAGCAAATGTATGTAATAAAGAATAGAAGCAGGCCATGTTAATGCAGCTTTGCCTGTCTGCTGGACTGAATTCCTATCTCATTTTCTAAACTGAGAAATGAGATGTTGGGTTTGAGCTCAGAAAGACATCGTCAACGTAACGCCTCCTTCTTCCTGAAACAGCTCTGGATCAACATTGGTGGTATCAGTCGACCTAGGCATGTCAATCAATCGGCTTATACTGACTTAAGGTGTCAGCCTTGGGACAAATCAATTTTTCTATTCATTCAGTGACTTGCCTACCCTCCTCCTTTGGTGTAAAAGAAAGAGCAACTCATTACAACTGTTGTTCAAGGGCCTCCTCATTACATATCTTTTAATGGGTTTGCGTCAGTTAAAAAATTACCCCGAGGTCCAAACAGCTCATCAAGGAACTTTGAAGAAGTCACCAGGCAAACATTCCAAGCAGCTATTGTTCTGAAAGGGACTTTTATTACGTGTATAAATACATTTATTTTGTCCACAGAGGTATGGTTAGTAATTGACTGGGGAAAGGCAAACTTAAAATTATATGCAGAGGATTAGTGAGGAAATCCCATGTTTCATTAATGAATAATTTACTCGTTAGCAATATTTAGCTATTCTGAACCCCAGAGTTTACGGTCTGGTGAACCTTTCCATTACATCATAATATCACTGACCTTGGTTAGTAATTATCAGCTACATTAAAGTATATTTAGATACAAACATATTTCCTTAGTTTTAGGTTAAACCCCTATAATGTTTTTTTTTTTTTTTTTTAGTTGGCAGTTTTTCCTTAATTTTCTGCTCTGGTGGCGCAACAGGAAATTAAAGAAAATCTCTCCAAGGTGAATATAATTTGTAACTTAGAGAGTTGTCAAAAAAACAGATGTCCCGATTCAAGTATTTCCCCTCACCATTTGGTCTGGCGACAGCTCAAAATTCTTTACAACACTATAAACTTGACAAAGGGTCTAATCCTCCCCTATTGTATCCTGAGCTAAAAAAAAAATGCATTTACATTAATTATAAAATGTCATTTTTTAAAAAAGGACCACCTCACATTGAGAACCTTTATTTGAATTGTATTCGTCAATTGTCTGCAAATTATACTATAACTATACTATTCAGTAATGAAAAAAAAAAAATTGGACATTAAGAGTTTGGGTTGTAATGAACAATGCTCATATTTTCTTTCGCCGTAAGACATAAATGTATTATGAAATGTCTAGTATCTACACCACTATGGCAGGATTGCATGGTGCCTCTTTAAACAGCACTGTTGCCTGTGTGTCAGGGTTTTCCAAACCTGTCCGCAAATTCTTCTAACAGCTCACGTTTTGTGGATTTCACCACAGGAAAGGAAGAAAATCACATTGCTTTGGCATTATTGACATTACCAGTGCATATATTTGTAGCACACCCCCTTCAGGAGCCAGGTGTAACTGGGATCCCCCACCCTACGTAACCAGGCACACCAAATCTTCACAGTCACTCCAGAGTCAGAGAACAGTCTGTGACTTTGTTTTTTGTTATTTATTGAGGGATAATAACTTGGATAAGAATATATGATTATGGAATGCCCACTTGACTTCAACAACAAACTTCCAGGACAACTCTTCCTATATACAGTTACTATATACAGTCTCCACTTCTTCCTCCAGCATTCACTTGCTTGCAGAACTCAGCTGGATCACTGTGAAGATTTGACAGGCTGTTAGTCAGATTTAAAGCGTTGGTCCATTACAGGCCCTTGTTTGTGTAGAAAAAAGAACAGTGTCCAGCTTGTATCACTTGTGTGGCTACTGATCCCAGTGCCACCTTTTCAGCTGCCCCTTTCACTAGCCCTCAAGGCTAACTTCTCCCCACAGACCTCTAGACTGACACTCACCAGCCCACCTGACTGACTTTCAGGAGATCTCCCAGACGTGCTGTCCTCCTCCTACTGTTCGTTCTCCTTGCTCCCATGCCTCTAGGAAGGGCTTACTCTGTGTGTCTTGGCAGGATCCTTACAACATCTGAGCCCCTGGCCCAAAGTCACCCCCCCCCCTGAGACTAGAGGGCACCCTCATGGGCCACCGACAGCCTACCCAGCACTCCATCTCTATCTTCCACTCAACTGCCCCTGCTGGCATGACCCATGTTTATTTATAAGGTAAGCTTTGCCCCCTTACAGCCAATTGCTGGGGATTGGCTGAGGCTTCATAAATATGCATGACAGCCCCTCCTTACTCTCATCCTCCAGTTCTGGAAGTTTCTACAAACTTCCAGACCAGGGGGTAGTGCCAGAGAGGGCTGCCAGCTGAGTCATCCAGCCCTGAGTCACTACACCCTGAACCCTGAATCAGATTCGCAGCTCAGGCTTGGCCCTGAGCCAAACTAATTTTACCTACACTAACAAAAACCTCCCCCTTACATCAGGAGTCTTCATCAGAGTCCTCCCTTACATCAGGGTCCCCATCAGAGTGCCCCCTTACATCAGGTTCCTCATCAGAGTGCCCCCTTACAAAGTTTGTCCTCCTCAGATTTCCCCCTACATCAACTGTCTGCATCAAAGTGCCCTCAATGCCCAATCAGAGTTTCCCTTTACATCAGATGTCCCCATCAGTTTCCCTTTACAGTAGATAGGGACCATCAGAGTGCCCCCTTACATCTGGTGTCCTCATCAGAGTGTCTCCTTACATCAGTGTCCCTATCAGACTGGCTCATGGATCAGTAGATGTCCTCTTAGAGCCCTGGGGGGGGGGGTGAAATAAAAATGAGGGGGGGGGGCATCTGGAGGTTGGCATGCCACGAGGTTGGTTTACTAAAGGCAAATAGACTGTTCACTTTAAAAAATAAATGCACTTTGCAGAGGGATTTTCTCTTCGTGAATGAGATGAAGCTTTGTTGACTTCTATCATCCAATCATGTACAAGCAAAACCACAGTTTTACAATTTCCCTTGCACGTGATTGGGTATTCTTTTGCAAGGGAACTTTTTACACAGTTTGTACATTTTTGGTAAATGGAATAATACACTGGGTACTTATAATGCTGGGTCTATATTACTAGAACCTATTCCCCTATTCCAGCCTTTTTTAATCTTTTAAACACAGAGGAAGCCCTGACAAATGATTAAAACTAACTATACTGTATCTACAACTCATGGTGCATTAGTGTGATGGTCATTGAGAAGAATGCTCCTTACACTTGTGCAAACTGGGAAGAATTCCACCCTTATGGATAGCTAAATAGATCAATGGTGTCAGTTGTAACTTATCTTTAAAGCAGAAATTGCTCAAGAAACCCCTGGTAACCTCTGGAGGTTCCATGGAACCCTAGTTGAGAAATCCTACTCTAGTCTGTGTTTTCATGTGCGCTCACACAATAGGCCTTAAAGACGTGGATGAGCGAGTTTGGGGAGGAGGATATTGACTGGCCTGCACAGAATCCTCAACCTGATAGAACACCTTTGGGATGAATTAGATCACAGACTATGAGCCAGGCTTTCTTATCCAACATCAGTGCCTGATCTGACAAATGCGCTACTAGAAAAATGGTCAAACATTCCCATAGACACACTCTTAAATCTTGTGCACAGTCTTCCCAGAAGATTTTGGAGCTGTTATAGCTGCGAAGGGTGGGCAAACTCAATATTGAACCCTACTGACAAAGACTGGGATGCCACTAAAGTTCATGTGCGTGTAAAGGCAGGCGCCCCAATACTTTTTACAATATAGTGTATATAAAGTATATACACATATATACTTTGGCCACCCAGAATAATGTTATTTATTGTCAGCCCTCCCTCTTGTAAATGCCAAATGTAGAAACCAGCAGTATTTCACTACATACGTCAAATCTAAAAATATTCTTGGGGCCATGAGCCAAAACCACAAACATGCCACATAAAGTCATATACTGCCAATTGTTAAATGAAAATAATAGGATTAATAATAAAATTACATACACTTGCCTGCTAACATCATCAACCTTATTCAATAAGACAATAGGCAATGTCAAAGTTCACCTATGTGGCTTAATTAAACTGAAATCTAGGTTGGGTGGCCCATATACTGTATATATACATATATATACACAGTGTCTCACAAAAGTTCCTCAAGTTTTTGTAAATATTTTATTATAACTTTTCATGTGACAACACTGAAGAAATTGCACTTTGCTACAATGTAAAGTAGTGAGCGTACAGCTTGTATAACAGTGTAAATTTGCTGTCCCCTCAAAATAACTCAACACACAGCCAATAATGTCTAAACCGCTGGCAACAAAAGTGAGTACACCCCTAAGAGAAAATGTCCTAATTGGGCCCAGTTAGCCATTCACTCCCCCCCCCATGTCATGTGACTCATTAGTGTTACAAGGTCTCAGGTGTGAATGGGGAGCAGGTGTGTTAAATTTGGTGTTATCGCTCTCACTCTCTCATACTGGTCACTGGAAGGTAAGCATGGCACCTCATGGCAAAAAACTCTTTGAGGATTCGGAAAAAAAAAGAATTGTTGCTCTACATAAAGATGGCCTAGGCTATAGGAAGATTGCCAAGACTCTGAAACTGAGCTGCAGCACGGTGACCAAGACCATACAGTGGTTTAACAGGACAGGTTCCACTCAGAACAGGCCTCGCCATGGTCGACCAAAGAAGTTGAATGCACATGCTCAGCATCTTATCTGGAGGTTTTCTCTGGGAAATAGACGCTGCCAGCATTGCTGCAGAAGTTGAAGGGGTGGGGGGTCAGCCTGTCAGTGCTCAGACCATACACCGCACACTGCATCAAATTGGTCTGCATGGCTGTCATCCCAAAAGGAAGCTTCTTCTAAAGATGATGCACAAAAAAGCCCACAAACAGTTTGCGGAAGACAAGCAGACTAAGGTCATGGATTACTGGAACCTTGTCCTGTGGTCTGATGAGACCAAGATAAACTTATTTGGTTCAGTTGGTGTCAAGCGTGTGTGGTGGCAACCAGGTGAGGAGTAGAAAGACAAGTGTCTTGCCTACAGTCAAGCATGGTGCTGGGAGTGTCATGGTCTGGGGCTACATGAGTGCTGCCAGCACTGGGGAGCTACAGTTCAATGAGGGAACCATGGATGCCAACATATACTGTGACATACTGAAGCAGAGCATGATGCCCCCCTTCGGAGACTGGGCCGCAACCCCAAAACCCCAAAAACACCTCCAAGACGACCACTGCCTTGCTAAAGAAGCTGAGGATAAAGGTGATGGACTGGCCAAACATGTCTCCAGACCTAAACCCTATTGAGCATCTCTGGGGCATCCTCAAACAGAAGTTGGAGGAGCGCAAGGTCTCTAACATCAACCAGCTCTGTGATGTCGTCATGGAGGAGTGGAAGAGGACTCCAGTGGCAACCTGTGAAGCTCTGGTGAACTCCATGCCCAAGAGGGTTAAGGCAGTGATGGCAAATAATGGTGGCCACACAAAATATTGACACTCTGGGCCTAATTTGGACATTTCCACTTAGGGGTGTACTCACTTTTCTTGCCAGGGGTTTAGAAATAAATGGCTGTGTGTTGAGTCATTTTGAGGGGATAGCAAATTTACACTGTTATACCAGCTGTACACTCACTACTTTACATTGTAGCAAAGTGTAATTTCTTCAGTGTTGTCACATGAAAAGATATAATAAAATATTTACAGAAATTTGAGGGGTGTACTCACTTTTGTGAGATACTGCATATATATATATATATACTGTATATAGGGCTCTTATACTATATTTGAGTTTTTCATAACAGCTTTAAAACCAACAACATGCGAAGCAATGACTGAGAAATGATTTACACATCGGAGGTCAACCAAGCATGGCAGACAAATAGGCTGACGTAAGGAAGATTTACTCAAGGTTGCTATTGCAATTGACAGGTAGTTATGTCATTAAATTTGCCACAAGGGTTTGTTATACTTCAAATAAATCCAGGCATCATACATGCTGATGCCTTAATGGTAAAAATAAATGGAAAGATGTATATAATAGTATAGCCAAGCCTAACATAGTAAAATGAACAACGGTCTATGTAATAGCTATAAAATATAAAAGAGAACCAGTAACACCTGAGCTAACTTGAATATTCAGTTTTAAAGATTTATATTTATCCTGGTATGTGAATGAAAAACTTATATTTGACTCTTATTTAGCTTTGGGTCAAGTGCACCGAAACCCAAAAAGAAAAGAAATATGTATTCCAGCTTAGCAGTCCTTAGATGTGGGGGCTACATTAGTTTGCTTTTTCTCAGGCTTTTTACCTGGTTGGCAGGTAGTTAAACGAAAGTGGTTAATTACCTGTCAACCACTAACAGTAAAAATACTGCAAGTGGGCGGCGGGTATAGGTAAAAAAGTAAAAGTTAAAATAAATAGGAAAAAAAAAAATTAAAGCGCCCCGTTCCTGTTAGCTCATGCACAGAAGCGAAGGCATATGCAAGTTGCGCCCTAGCGCCCACATATGTAAACAGTATTCAAACCATGCATGTGAGGTATCGCCGCGATTGTTAGAGCGTGAGCAATAATTCCAGTAAAGGAAGCATGACATGTTGGGTATCCATTTACTCTGCATAACATTATCTTTCCCATTCTCAGCCCTTTTTGCTGCCCATGTTGCTTGACATTATCTTTCACATTATAGAAAAAAACTGGGCTAAATTTACTGATTTCTTATTTTTTAATTTAAAAAAGTGTATTTTTTTCCAAAAAAATTGCATTTGTAAGACCGTTGCCAAATACAGTGTAATAAAAAATATTGCAACAATCTCCATTTTATTCTCTAGGGCCTCTGCTAAATAGAAAAAAAAAAAAAAAACGATATAATGTTTGGGGGTTCTAAGTAATTTTCTAGCAAAAAAAAAAAAAAACTGATTTTAACTTGTAAACAACAAGTGTCAGAAATAGGCCTGGTCCTTAAGTGGTTAAAATAGCGAAGTGCCGTATCGCCAAAATAAAAATCGCCTGGTCATGAAGGGGGGTAAATCTTCCAGAGGTCAAGTGGTTAAATTCTTCACCCAGTATGTTAAACACTAAAAGTCAGCAGCTACAAATACTGTACTTGGGGACTTTGAAAGAACAGGTACCTACCAGCCTATGAAGTCCAGTGCTCTCTTCCTGCAGCCGATTCTTGGCACCGTTACCGGATCCCTAGCACCGCCATCTTGGATTTGGGATCCTGCTTTGACTTCTTGATAAATCACAGACGGTTCCCCACTGCATGTGTGCAGAAACGCACAGCACAGGGAGACTGGTCCTGTAGCCTCTTGGGGCTTGTGGTGTGTACCATTGTCCAGTGGCGGCCCGTCCATGGGGGGGGCGCAAGGGCACCACCCCCCCCCCCCATCCATGCGTCTGGCCCCTTAATCTGCATGCAGGGCACAGGACGCATGGATTCCAATGGGTTTTTTTTTTTTTGAAGCACGTGATTATAGCCAGAAGCTCTAATAGGCTTCAAAAAAGGGTGGGCTCGGGGCGCAGAGCACTGTGCCCTGAGCCCACCCAGTTGTGTAAAAATAGCGAATAAATATTCACTATTGTTACATGGATCCTCCTCCTGGCCAATCAGGAAATGGGTCCTGAGACCCATTTCCCGATTGGCCGGAAGGAGAAGCCATACCATTGGCCAAGGAGGAGGAGGAGGGAGGAAACGCAGGAGACTGAGGGGAAGTCGCCGATGCTGCTGCCTGCCTGCCCTCCACGTGGTGAGTGAGCCGGCGACCCGGGGTGGGAGGGGGGGTATGGTGTGTGGGCTGGTGTGGTCGGGGGGGGGGGGGTATGGTGTATTCCGTCTTCCCTGCCGCCCCCCTGGCCCATGGAGCACCACTTGCCACTGCCATTGTCCCAGTCTGGGGTAGAGAGGGGTGCGGGATGAGGTGACGCCTAGGCCAGAATTGGGGAAATAAGAGCGGGTACTGCCAAAAAAAAGGTTATGGCTCCCCCCACTTCCACTCAAAAAAAAGGCAAATCAGTTGCAGGCTGAGGAGGGAGGAATAGAATGAGCGGTACTTTACTTTTCAAGTGAACTTCCTCTTTAAGTACAGCAAGTAAAAAGCAGCAAATCGCAGTGTATCATCTACACTAAATGTACAGACAAGGTAGCTATCAATGCAAAACCATTTTCATAGATAATAAAACTATTTTTGCCTTCAAAAACAGTTCTCCGGCTTTTCAGTCCTTGTTCTTGTTACATTTCTGTCTTTTCACATGTCTGAAATATTAAAGTTGAGCAAGGTAATGAGTCACTTTGTATCTCTCGCAGGGAAAGAATAGCAAATGACATTCTGAATATGCTTCTCCTAAAAGTACGTTATGTATAATACCCTAATAAAAGCAACAAGCCGGGTTCTGACCAGGAACTAAGCTACGAAGAAGAAAGCTCAATGGTAGAGGTTGTCAGGTAACAGGGAAAAAATAGACCATTTATTAAGTCTGTGATTGTTAATCTCTCAGAATAATGAGGAAATGAAAAATTTGCGACAAGGTGGAAAGCTGGAAAATTAGGTGATCTCTTGATGCACAAAATCACACTAGTAACTGTGACAAGGACCATGGCTGCTCGTGGATTTATACCAGTGGGGGTCAAGTGTGGCCCCCCGACATCACCAAAGGGCCGCATGGACAAGTCAGTGAATATTCATTATCAGAGACAGCAGACACACAATAGGATATATTCAAAGACTATGGGCATGATACCAGACATGGTCAGAGACTGGAAACATGTTTCAGGAGTTGGTCAGATACTGCAGAAATGATACAAGAGATGGTCAGATACTGCAGACATGATACAGGAGATGGTCAGAGACTGCAGACATGATACAAGAGATGGTCAGAGACTGCAGACATGATATAAGAGATGGCCAGAGACTGCAGACATGATACAAGAGATGGTCAGAGAATGCAGACATGATACAGGAGATGGTCAGATACTGCAGACATGATACAGGAGATGGTCAGAGACTGCAGACATGATATAAGAGATGGCCAGAGACTGCAGACATGATACAAGAGATGGTCAGAGACTGCAGACATGATATAAGAGATGGCCAGAGACTGCAGACATGATACAAGAGATGGTCAGATACTGCAGAAATGATACAAGAGATGGTCAGATACTGCAGACATGATACAGGAGATGGTCAGAGACTGCAGACATGATACAGGAGATGGTCAGATACTGCAGACATGATACAAGAGATGGTCAGATACTGCAGACATGATACAAGAGATGGTCAGATACTGCAGACATGATCGTCAAGGTAATATACTCGCGCCTAGGAGTTAAATGTATTAAATGTATTAAATGGGGAGCAGCAAGTAGTAAGAATCACTATCAGAAGATAGTGATCTCAAAATGGTAAGAAAAATGGTGCGATACTGCGCTACCCCTATATAAGTGATAGAAAAACTTATGGTGTGCAACTAATCAGTATAAGTTCACGTGTGAGCATGAAACCAATACTATTGTGCTAAGTTGCCATAATTGCTGATATTAATATAAATAATTATAATAATAAATAATAGGTACAAAAATTAATAGCGTGTTATATCTAAAGTGCACGTGCCAACATATAACTTAATATTGCTTAATAAGGTGCTAATAGGTACATACTTTACAATGACATGTAAAAAATATTATTTTAACATAAGAACATGCATTCCAATAAAAAAGATAAGAATCTAAAACGCTTATTCTGCTGCTCCTGTGGTATGGATGGACGGATGGGCGGTCTCGTTATGGATACGGGTGTATGCTCAGTATGGAAGAAAAAGGAAAAAAAGGCTCCTCATAGTGTAGAAGGTTTTTTACCTTTATTCAAAAATTCTAAAACCACATCAATCTTCATAAAAACATCCGTAAAAGTCCATAAAAACCCCCAAAACGACACTGCAGCTTAAAAACTTGGACACTCCAAAATAAAATCACTCCAAATGTAAACATGCGTGACACATCAAAAAGGATTTGACCAAAAAAACGCTCAGGTCAACAGATATAATCCACCGCTAGTGAGCTCCTGTATTGCCTTGCGGCTGTGAGAAAACAGGACGCTGGCTCTCTCCGCTCGTGTGCGCCGTTCCCGGAAGTGTGGTCAGAGACTGCGGACATGATACAAGAGATGGTCAGAGACTGCAGACATGATACAGGAGATGGTCAGAGACTGCAGACATGATACAGGAGATGGTCAGATACTGCAGACATGATACAAGAGATGGTCAGATACTGCAGACATGATACAGGAGATGGTCAGAGACTGCAGACATGATACAAGAGATGGTCAGATACTGCAGACATGATACAGGAGATGGTCAGAGACTGCAGACATGATACAAGAGATGGTCAGAGAATGTCCACCTAATATAGGAGATGGTTGGAGACTGCAGACCTGATACAGGAGATAGTCAGGGAGTGCAGACATGATACAAGCGATGGTCAAAGACTGCGGACATGATACAGGAGATGGTCAGAGACTGGATACATGATACAAGAGATGGTTAGAGACTGCAGACATGGCACAGGAGATGGTCAGAGACTGCAGATCTGGTACAGGAGATGGTCAGAGACCGCAGATCTGGTACAGGAGATGGTCAGAGACTGCAGATATGATACAATAGATAATCACACTGCAGACATGATACAGGAGATAGAGACTGCAGACATTCAGTACACAGGAGATGGTCAGAGACCGAGGACATGATACAAGAGATAGTCATAGACTGCAGACATGATACAGGAGATGGTCATAGACTGCAGACATGATACAGGAGATGGTCAGAGACTGAGGACATGATACAAGAGATGGTCATAGACTGCAGACATAATACAGAAGATGGTCAGAGACTGCAGACATGATACAAGGTATGAATAAAGACTGCTGACATGATACAATAGATAGTCAGAGACTACAGACATGATACAAGAGATGGTCAGAGACTGCAGACCTGATACAAGAGATGGTCAGAGACTGCAGACCTGATACAAGAGATGGTCAGAGACTTTAGATATTACACAAGAGATGGACAGAGACTGCAGGCATGATACAGGAGATAGTCAGAGACTGCAGACATGATAAAGGGTATTAAGAAAGACTGCAGACATGATACAGGAGATAGTCAAAGACTGCAGGCATGATACAGGAGATAGTCAGAGACTGCAGACATGATACAGGAGATAGTCAGAGACTGCAGACATGATACAGGAGATGGTCAGAGACTGCGGACATGATACAAGAGATGGTCAGAGACTGCGGACATGATACGTGGTATGATTAAATACTGCAGACATGATATAAGAGATGGTTAGCATCTGAACATGCTATAGGAGTTGTTTTGATTGTGGACATGCTTCAGTAGACTGGAAAAATATTGCATGAGACTGCTAGAAATCACTGCTATAGCATAGAAATAGGGAAACATAGAATAGTGTCTGCAGGGGCCCAGAGCCCCACACAAAAAGTGCCAAAGGGCCATAGGTTGGGCACCTGGGATCTATACAAAGGAAAGTGGTGAACCTACTGACCTGCTGGACATTGTAGAGCCAGCACACCAGGGGTGAGTAAGATGAAGAGGTTGGTGTGATCTTGAAGCAGTCTGTGCAGTGGCAGAGTAATATTAAGGGCAGAACAGCTGGCTTCCTTGGGGCCCCAGTCTTGAAGGGGCCCCACGAGGATGCTAAAAAAGTTCTGCACTTCAGCTCTTCATACTAAGATAATTTCAGCTTTGCAAATCTTTGAACTTTTTTTGCGAAGGTGAATGGAAATTGAAGCTTTTGTTTTGCTCCCTTTATAGGTTTCCAGTTTAATGCCCCGTTGACACACGAGTGATTTGAAGTGTGATTTGAAGTTTCACCAGAAGCGCTTCAATAATCGACACTGGCATTTAAAGTATTTGTGAACACGCTAACATAAAAGCCAATTTTGTTTATTTTTGTTTTTTTATACATAGATTTTTTTTTTTTAGATTTTCATCATACAAATGTATAGAAATTTACAAGAGAAAAAAATAAATAAAATAAATAAGAAACATAATTAGATAAATAAATAAGTACAAGCCAATTTTAATAAAGCAAATAACTTGTTATGACTTTCATTGCATTTACCTATTTAAAAAATAGGTTTAATGACCTTTTCTATCAGTTTTATTTAGAGGTCACATGACCACATGGCCTCATTCTCTGGCAATGTATTCATCAACAGTAACAATGGCTGTCAGTCAGCAGAGAGGAGGCGCGGGGCTGTGGCCCTCCACCTCCATTCTCAGGGCCCAGCGTTTTGGACTGCAGAGCTGTGCAGCAGGAGGTGGGTGATGTGCGTTTTTGTTTTAGAACGTTATGTGAAGTATACAAACAGACACTTCATTCATGTCACTGCATAGCAGCAGGGTGCGGTGACATGCAGTGACATGCGGTGCCATGCAAAGTGGTGCAATATTATACAAATACACTATGTTACCAAAAGTATTGGGACGCCTGCCTTTACACGCACATGAGCATGATCCCAGTCTTAGTCCGTAGGGTTCAATATTGAGTTGGCCCACCCTTTGCAGCTATAACAGCTTCAACTCTTCTGGGAAGGCTGTCCACAAGGTTTAGGAGTGTGTCTATGGGAATGTTTGACCATTCTTCCAGAAGTGCATTTGTGAGGTCAGGCACTGATGGTGGACGAGAAGGTCTGGCTCGTAGTCTCCGCTCTAATTCATCCTAAAGGTGTTCTATCGGGTTGAGGTCAGGACTCTGGGCAGGCCAGTCAAGTTCCTCCACCCCAAACTTGCTCATCTATGTCTTTATGGACCTTGCTTTGTGCACTGGTGTGCAGTCATGTTGGAACAGGAAGGGGCCATCCTCAAACTGTTCCCACAAAGTTGGGGGCATGAAATTGTCCAAAATTCACTGGATCTAAAGGGCCAAGCCCAACCCCTGAAAAATAATCCCACATCATAATCTCCCCTCCACCAAATTATTTGGACCCGTGCACAAAGCAAGGTCAATAAAGACATGGATGAGTTAGTTTGGGGTGGAGGAACTTGACCGGCCTGCACAGAGTCCTGACCTCAACCCAATAGAACACCTTTGGGATGAATTAGAGTGGAGTAGGGCAACTCCATTCATTTATTATGTTATGATTCAGAGATTCTGATGGATCCACCTCCATCCAACCCAAGCATAATAAGTAGGAATCATCCTGCGCAGAATGAAAACTCCTCTAACATTTTTTACATTTACATGTAAGTGAATGTCCTATCCAATGGATGTTTTAAGAAGAATTCCAGGTATGGCAATTTTTGCATAGTTACATTGGTGCAGCTTGGACCAAAGTATGTAAGCACCATTCCTGTGGAATCCCAGCAGAGCCTGGAAATTATTGTAGCCCACAACAGTAAAATCAGTCTGTATATGCAGTAAAGCATGCTGGTTAGTGGTTAGACTCACTTTAGAACCTAGGAAGTTAGTCCTCTGCATTGTGTAAAAAAGGCTGTTTGATCCTGTCTTCTCTGATCCTCCTCTTCATCCACTGTCCCCAATATATTTCCTTATAATACAAAGCCAGGGGACAAGCTGCACATGCTCAGTTTGATGTGTATTGTCAGAGATTTTCTTTTTTTCTTGGGAGGGTGCATGTGATCAGCACAGGACCAATTAGCACTGTCCACACAGAGGGTCAGGGGTCCTGCATCTTGATAGGACAACCAGTGCAGAATGAAAACTCCTACAAGCTTTAACCAGACACTCATAGAAGTCACAGGACTGCTACCATGTTTTCCCCAAAATAAGACCTGGTTTCATATTAAATTTGGCAACAAGAAACGGTGAGGGTCTAATCATGTAATGTGTATTTGCCAGTTCCTGTGCCCCCTGTCTTCTCTCCGCCTCTTCTCCCTGCCTGTCTGGAATCCCCAGTGTGAACTGAGTTAAAGTGGTTGTAAAATCCTATCATCCACTCTATTGCAGTATTATATAATGTACAATGTGTGTGTTTCTGTAATAATATTGTGCCAAATACCTTCATTACAGCGCCACTGGGTGCTTACGGGACCCCTGTAGGGGCCAAGATCCCTCGCTGACACCAGGGAGAAGAGGAGGAGAGCAGCAGGAGGTCAGGTGAGCGCCCAGCGGCGCTGTAACAAAGGTATTTGGCACAATAATATTACAGAAGCACACACATTGTACATTATATAATACTGCAATAGAGTGGATTATAGGATTTTACAACCACTAGGGCTTATTTTCGGGGTAGGGCTTATATTGCAGCCATTCTGGAAAATCACAGTAGGTCTTATTTTCAGAGAAACATGGTATAGATTGCCGATGTGAAAAGGTATTTAGCAGTTTATATTTACTAAAGTACAGTAAACCCCCGCTCCATCGCGGTTCAGTTTTTGCGGTCCCGGTATATTGCGTTTTTTTTTGTATTGATATTTTACTATATAAATCATTAAACATGAAATATTTTTGTGTTTTCCATAGCTCTTGCTCTGTCTCTCAGTATCTTTTATGTGTTTAAATGAGTTTCTATTGTTTTAAAAGTGTGTTTAAAGACCTTAAAATGCTTTTACACGTACAGTGACAGTAAAAAAAACATGCCTACAATGCATTTTAATAGGGTTTTTCTATTTCGCGGATTTTCACGTTTCGCGGCTGGGTCCGGAACGTAACCCCCCCGCAATGGAGGGGGGTTTACTGTAATTGCATTTCCATGTTCTGTGTACTGTAGGAGACCAGATATAGTAAATGCAAGCTCCTGGGTTTAGTAACACTGTAAAGGCTAAAACAAATTTATGCAGCGCTAGCAATAAATTAGTGAAAATATAAAATTATAAAATTATGATAAAACCAATCTATATCATACAAGAAATCATAATATAATGTATCAATCACATTAAGTGCATAAAATAACTGCAATAATTATATAAAGTGCATGATAAATGAAAAAGTTGAGTATAGTTTTCAAGTGAGAAGATTAAAGTGGATAAATAAATAATTTGGTGAAAAAAGTCCTTATTGATGATCCAATAGGTGCCAAAGTCCCAAGTGAATAAAGGTGCTTATAAGGTGAAGGTGCCCTCTTGGTTCCCCACTCACCGGATTGCGATTGTAAAAAAGCCCTTGGTATTATTGCACATTTGCCCAGGATCTGATGTGGGGTTCCTCCGATGTGACCTCCAAATTGAAATCGTCTCCGATATCACCATTAAAAGAAAAAAGGGCCATACATCGTGAAGTACGTAGGTATATTTTATTTCCCCAAAAAGCGATTCAATACTTACAGGATAAAAAGGTTAAAAAAGCATGTATCAAACAAAGCGAGTGGCGCCGCTCGTAGCGTGCGTTCCACATACAGGAAGTTCCCAACCGGAAATGACGTTACGTCCGCAACCGGAAGTGCGTCAACGCGTTTCGCCGTCACACACAGCGTCTTCAAAGGACCTCAATAAGGACTTTTTTCACCAAATTATTTATTTATGCACTTTAATCTTCTCACTTGAAAACTATACTCAACTTTTTAGTTTATCATGCACTTTATATAATTATTGCAGTTATTTTATGCACTTAATGTGATTGATACATTATATTATGATTTCTTGTATGATATAGATTGGTTTTATCATAATTTTATATTTTCACTAATTTATTGCTAGCGCTGCATAAATTTGTTTTATTCATTTATTCTAAGATCTTTCTTAGTGTTTGCAGCAGCTGCACACTTTCACAGTTTATCACCATAATTTATCACTATTGCGCAGCGCGGGTTTAAATTAGTTTTTTCATTCACTGTAAAGGCTAACTCCAGTTTTGTGGGGGAAAAAATCTGAAAAAACAATATAGCGTATACAACTGCAACACAAATCATATTGTAATTGAATGTTATTAAAAATGACCTTTCCTTGTCAATCTGAAAATGCAATGCAATATGGCTACCTGGAACTGTTCTGTACACAGAATGTATACTGACCACACCCCAGAAACATAATTTCTTGTTTGTGTGATTGGTTCACCAATTTTCCAGAAGTCTGCACTAAGATACAAGTCAGATTTCTGGAATCCCCTGCAACAAAAATTTCATTTTTGGTGAGATAGTCCCAATAGGAACACGTCCAAAGGGATGCAGGCCCAGCAGATTTCCTCATTAGAGCCCTGCAGCTGCCACAGCTGATAGATAATTATGAAACCACTCCCATTAGACCCACTCAGTACAGAGGAACAAACAATGATTTCTTCAGAATAACAAAAGGTAGGAATCTGCAACAAAGTTTGTTAAAATCCCTGCAATGTACAGAGATCACCCAGAGGGGAATGTTTTTTTCTCAACAAAAGTGGAGTTACGCTTTAATATCAAAGAAATACACTGGAATACCACTTCAACAAAAAGATCCCTGTAACCAAGTTAACGATTACTTCTTGTGACGAGCCAAACTTTGCAGAATCTTTCCACCAACATTCTACTGTAGCAGGCTTACAAATATTGCCAGATTCACACTCTCTGATCTTCAGTCTGTGAGTGAATGGGACAATAGGTATTTGCCTAATATATGACAATAGAGTGGCATACAACCAAATAATTGCTTAGCGTGCTCCAAATAAAGTCCTTTTCATTATGATGTGGTGCCCCATAAGATTATGTGCCATGTGATCTATATATATATAAAAAAAAAAAAACCCTGTGACCCATTTACATTTTGACTGGAGGTCAGAGAGTGTGGATGGTTCCCACACATGTCATTGTCATTCTGAAACCTACTGCTATGCTGACTTTGTGGCTTAATTGGTTTGAGCCACTGACCCAAGACAAGGGTGTAAATAAGGACTTCAGACTTTCCTCTGTCTTTCCTGATCAGTGACTCGGAAGGTATAGAGGCCAGGATGTCAGCATAGCATCCAGATAAATGACATTTTCAGAAAGAGGTCAGCAGTGGAAAACCTCGTAGTTCTGTTTTTATTGGTTTCATTGAATGTACAACATAGTTCTTAACAGTAGTTTGGAAGCTTTTTTATTTTTTTAAGAAAAGTGAGTATTAGTCTGTTTTAGCAAAGCAACAGCCCTAAAATATATGCAGACCCTAACAATGATCTTCTCTTTTTTGCTGTCTTTTGGTCTATTAAATATATCATTAAAAGTATTTTGTTATCTTGTTGATAGCTGCATAAAAATACCTGTTGATCTGATAGAAATTTTGAGCTGTCCTTTGGTGCTGTTATCTGCAAGAGTTTATTCAGCCCTCCCAGTTTTTGGACTTCAGATTAATTCCTTACTATCAGGGCCGGGGCAAGAGATGGGCAAGAGGGGCAGCTGCCCAGGTAGAAGGGGTAACCCCTCACTGCACACAAGCTCCAGATCAGTGGCTGGCAAGCAGTGGGCTTCAGTTTCATGTCTTCTCTAACAGCTATGCTATGCTCCAACATGCCCACTCTCTACTCCATCCGCCTCAAAGTTGACATAGAAAACCCAACCATGTATGCTCAATTACCTTCTAGCCACTAGAAAGCAAGCGATTGTCCATGTATGTGCCGTGCACTCTCCATGTCAACCATGGGTAGCCAAAACATTGGGGCAGAGAATGGTATACCCATTCCAGGGCTTGCATTAGCATTGGGGGAGGGAGGAACACAGTTCCGCATCCTTGCCCTAGGCACTTGACAAACCTGACCCTGTACTGCCTCCTATGTTGTGGAGATGAGGAGAAGGGGGATGTTCTATAGGAGGAGTCTCGGAACTTTCTAAACAAACGGCCAGGTTACTGTCCTTCAGAATTTATCAAGGGTGCTGGACTAGGACCAGTGAGAGTAGAAATGCCCTGCAGTCCAGTGGGGGTACACAATGCCCTATCTTTGGTGACAGTGGGAGGAATAGTGCCCTATTGTCTGTGTCAATTGAAGGAATTGTGTCCCATCCTTGGTGTCAGCAGGAGGAATTCTGCCTCATTGTTGGTGTCAGTGGAAGGAATTCTGCCGCATCGTTGGTGTCAGTGAAAGGAATTCTGCCCTATTTTCGGTGTCAATGGAAGGAATTCTGCCCCTTTGTTGGTGTTAGTGTAAGAAATTCTGCCCCATCATTGGTGTCAATTGAAGGAATTCCGCCCCATCGTTGGTGTCAATGGAAGGAATTCTGCCCTATCATTGGTGTTAATGAAATAAATTATTTCCCCTCATTGGTGTTAATGAAATAAATTATTTCCCCTCATTGGTGTAAATGAAATAAACTATGTCCCATCATTTATGTTAGTGGGAGGGATTCTGCCCCATTGCTGGTGCCAATGTAATGATTTCTGCCACATTGTTGTCAATGTAAGGAATGCCACCATATCGTTAATGTCAATTAAAGAAATTCTGCCCCATCATTGATGTCAATGGGAGGAACATTCGCCCATTGTTGGTGCCAATGTAATGAATTCTGCCCCATTGTTGGCGTCAATGTAATGAATTCTGCCCCATTGTTGGCGTCAATGTAATGAATTCTGCCCCATTGTTGGTGTCAATGTAAGGAATGGTGCCCTATGTCCCATCATTTATGTTAGTGGGAGGGATTCTGCCCCATTGCTGGTGCCAATGTAATGATTTCTGCCACATTGTTGTCAATGTAAGGAATGCCACCCTATCGTTAATGTCAATTGAAGAAATTCTGCCCCATCATTGATGTCAATGGGAGGAACATTCGCCCATTGTTGGTGCCAATGTAATGAATTCTGCCCCATTGTTAATGTCAATGGAAGGAATTCTGCCCCATCATTGATGTCAGTTGGAGGAATATTGGCTAACTGTTGTTGTCAATGTAAGGAATTCTACCCCATCATTGGTGTCAATGGAAAGAATTCTGCCCTATTGTTGGCATCAATGGAAGAAATTCTGTCCCATCATTGGTATCAATGGAAGGAATTGTGCCCCATCGTTGCTCTCAGTGGGAGGAACTGTGCCCCAGAGTTTTTCTCAGTGGGAGGAATTGTGCCCCAGAGTTTCTCTCAGTGGGAGGAATTGTGCCCTTTCGATGGTGTCAGTGGAGGACTAGTGACCCACTGTTGGTGTCAGTGACAGGAATTATGCCCCATTTTTGGTATCTTGGATGGAATAGTGCCCCAAGGGCCAGATAAAGGAAAGCAAAGGGCCGCATCAGGCCCCTGTGCCCCAGTTTGGAAACCTCTGTTCTAGAGTTTCGCAAAAGACAACTGGACAGGGCTGACACCATTCCTTCCAATTTCAGCCCAGAAAAGGCACCATGTCATCAGCCGACAAGAGAACTTAGGAGTTAAGTGCAGTTTTGGCAGATCAACAGGTATTTTTCTCTACTTACATCATCTTTAAAAGGATAAAACACAGGGAAACATATATGTATTTTAGAGATGTTCTTCATGTTTTTTTTTTCTTTTTGCCTTGACATACACATTAACACACCTCTTTATTTTTAATATAGTGTATACAAAAAAAAAAAAAGCAAATATAAACGAACGCTTTTGCTACATTAACATATGCATCTCCGCTTTTTAATTGATGCTATATATAATATCTAAAAATATATACATTGTCAAAACAGAAATTCAAATGAAGTACATTTAAGATTAATTATTTTCTGTATTTGTCTGCAATTGAAATGTTAACAATATACAGGATTCTGGCGATGATTCTTTGTTGCTATAATTTCGCTTTTAAACCTTTAGTGCACTTCAAACATGTTTATAATTTGTAGAACAATATTATTTTTAGAAAAAAGATGTGAGTGACATTGAACATGAGCACTGTCTTATACGGGAATGCTTTTTATTGTTTTTTTTGTTGTGTTTTTCATACAGCTTGCTGTGTGTATTTTTATACGAACCAGGAAAAGACAGCGGAGACACGGTGCAATTGTTTTGAAAGGATTGTATCTGCCCATTTATTGTGTCCGGTGACCAGAGGTCTGAAGACTACTCAATTCCATGACCTTAGTGTAAATGAATTTTACATTTTCTAAATGTGATGAAATATTGATTTCCTTATCTCTTCCCTCTGAATATTTACATAGGGAAGAAAGTGACAGGTAAAAATGAGTGTGTTTTCATGTCTTCTCTACAGCCTGAGGACCATTCCTTGCTCCCATGCCCATATCTAGGCCTGCTGATGCTTCCCCATAGTCTTGTTGCCCCAGGCCTAAGGCTAGGACTTTCTACACAGCAATGCATTTCTAATATTTGTTAAATGGGTGTGCTCTTGGCTGAAATTCTTAGGGTGTGCCGCATCCCTCAATAGTGGAAAAAATGGGAGGTTCCCCTGCGGTGGGATTTTTTTAGGCACAAAAGTAATAGAGAATTTCAAAAATTAAAATTGTAAGTTTATTAACCTGCCTAGCGGTATCCCCGAGCGTGACTCGGGGTGGATTTTCCATGCTGTCATTGGTATCCCCGAGTCACGCTCGGGGTAGATGTGCAGAGCGTGCAGCGGTCTCTTACCTTCTCCTGGCGATCCAGTGATGATCTCCCATTGCTGTGATCGCCAGCCATCTGAGAACCCCGTCGCTCCTCCGTCGGTGTGATGACTTCCTAGTTCCGTTCCCTGCAGCAGCAATGCTGCATGGGAGCGGAACTAGGGAGGGAAATTCAAACGGTGAATGTTGCACAAAACACAAACACACACATAACATTTATATTATATATATATATATATATATATATATATGTATATATATATATATATATATATATATATATATATATATATACCCACACATATATATATATATATATATATATATATATATATATATATATACCCACACATACATGTATATATATATATATATATATATAAATATACGTATGTATATATATATATGTGCACGTGTATATATATATATATATATATATATATATATATATATATATATATATATATATACGTATGTATGTATATATATATATATATATATATATATATATACACGTATATATATATATATATATATATATGTGTGTGTATATATATATATATATATATATATATATATATATATATATACACACACACATATATATATACACACATATATATATATACACATATATATAATTTTATTATATAAATATATATATATATATGTATATATATATATATATATATATATATATATATATATATATTATATATTATATATTATATAATAAAATGATATTATTGATTAGATTATAATTCATGTGTTTGTCTTTCAAATTTATCACATCTGGGATGTCTACTAGAGTCTTGTTTTGGTCAGGTTTAAGTCAGTATTTACTAAGAATTGTAGGCCTATAATACATAACGCCAAATTTCCATGAAAAAAATTGTACCGCTTTTGGTACAGAATTCCTGACAGAATCATACCGCCAGGGAGGTTAAACAAAGATAATTGAAAAAAATTGAATTAAAAACAATTACAAGCATAAGACATTAATACCAGGACAGTAACCGACCACATAATACAAAGTCCAAAACCCGACGCGTTTCGAAGATTATAGAGCTTCTTCTTCAGGGGTGGCTTTGAGTGGTGTTATGGTTAACTGTTCAGGAAGGAATGAATGCTTGCAAGATTATCAATGGGTTAAACTGCAGTCTGGTTGATGATGTCTTGATCAACAAAAAGGAGTATACGGTTGGTGTACAACAGATGGTGAGTCTGGCCGCGTGTCCCCCAATATGGACAACTGAAGTCCAAGTAAGCAGAGAATCTCACTGAGGAAAGGCCATAATGGACTTGTGAGATAAAACACAAAAACACTGGACAGCAGGGAACCGTGGCTCCTGACACTCTATAATCTTTGAAACGAGTCAGATTTGCACTTTGTATTATGTGGTCGGTTACTGTCATGGTATGAATGTCTTATGCTTGCAATTGTTTTTAATTCAATTTTTTTCTATTATCTTTGTTTAATAAACTTACTATTTTATTATTGAAATTCTCTCTTTTGTGCCTAAAAAATCCCACCCCAGGGGAACCTCCCATTTTTTCTTCTAATATTTGTTGGCCCAGACCAGGGCTGGCCCAAGTCAACGAGCTGCCTGGGTCCAAGCATGAAATGCTGCCCCCCCCAAAAAAAAAAAACACGCCCACCAAAAGGCCTCCACATCCATCCATGATTATTAAAACTAAAATTACATTTATCAGGAAGTCAGATTTACGCAGATGCAGTGTGTGAGGAGAGGAGAGAGAGAGAGACACCGCAGCAGCATGAGCTGAACCGGTAATGATGCCGGTTTGTTGAAAAGTGATCGCTCCATCATTGGGTGGAGCGAACACGCAGTAAAGGGACGCGTGATCACTTGTCAACAAACCGGCGTCATTGCCGGTTCAGCTCATGCTGCTGAGGTGTCTCTCTCTCCTCTTGTGCTGCATCGGTGGTAAAGGACCGCTGTCATTGCCCTTTACCCGGATCTGTGATGCGCTAGGTACTGCGGACCCAGCCATCAGACACTTCCACGTGTGCAAACGGAGGGCCACTATATGATGGCCCCCCAGAACTAGCCGGCTGCGCTGTAGCCGCCAATCGGCTATAGCGCGGTCGGCAAGTGGGAGGGACTTGCCCTGAGGAGCTGAGTAAACACATTAAAAAGACCAACAAATTAAACCAGCCACTCATATTACCTAGATTTATTAGAACTTACTCACAAGCTGGCAAAGTGGTGTGCCCGAGCCTTCTTGCAGCACTGGTAGTAAGTAAGCGGTGTGTGTGCTGTGCTATATGCTGCCTGGAAACCTGTTCTGCTCTATAACCCATGCGCCGCTCTGGCTCTGCCCCACAAGCCATGCCCACAGCTCGCCCACCCACGCTGCTCCAAACCAATGCCGTTGCTGCTCGTCTGCTCCCCAGCCAGAAGCATAGTGTGAGATAAACTGTGGAGCTGAGACAGAGACGGTGCTGCAGCCGGACCAGTGTATTTTGTACATTCCCATCGGCGGCCGCAACACTGACTAGTTTATTGTTACCCGGTCACCGGCAATTTAGCTTTTTTTTCTCCTACACTGGCTGCCTTTCTGGTGGGATGTAGAGGTGCCGGCCGGGCAGCGCCCGCCCCTGCTCAACTGCCGCCTGGGTCCAATGGACCCACTGGGACCCATTGTAGGGCCAGCCCTGGCCCAGACCTAAGACTAGGTCCTGCCACACATTAAGGCCTATCAACCCCATCCTAAAATGTTGTTGCCCCAGAACCTAAGACTTGGCCTTTGAACACATTAAGACTTGGTGATACCTTCCTAGAAAGTGTTGGCTTAGGCTTAAGCCTAGGCCTTTTTACATATTATTGCCTGCTGATCCTTCCTTAAAATCTTGTTCCCCTAAGTTAGCTGATACTATGCTATTATTTAGTTTCCCCAGGCCTAAGACTAAGTCATGCCACACATTAAGCCTACTTACCCTACCCTAAAATGTTGTTGCCCCAAAAGCTAAGACTTGGCCTTTGAACACATTAAGACCTCGTGATGCCTCACTACAATGTGCTGGCTTAGGTCTAAGCCATACCTCCCAACATTTTGAGATGGGAACAAGGGACGCCTATTTATTAGCAAAAGTATGAAGGCATAGGACACACCCCTGCCACACCCCCTTAAAGGAGAGTTATACAAAAAAACAATTAGTTAAACCCAGTGCTTTATTTTACTACTATTATTCGTTTATTTTGGCTTTTAAAGTTTCCAAATTTCCAAATGCAGCAATATGGAAATTGGACAAAAGGTTTAGCAGTGGAAACACTTTTTGAGAGATAAATAGTGTATTTTATATACAAATATACAGATCAGACCAAAATGAGGGACAAATGGGGAGGGAGGAGGGACAGATGGACTTTGTTCCAAATCAAGGACAGTCCCTCAAAATCAGGGCCAGTTGGGAGCTATGCTAAGCCAAGCCCTTCTGCATATTATTGTATGCTGATGCTTCATTAAAATCTTGTTGCTCCAGGTTTGCTGATACTACGTTATAATTTAGTTTCCCCAGGCCTAAGACTAGGTCCTGCTACACATTAAGGCCTACTTACCCTACCTTAAAAAGTTGTTGCCCCAGAAACTTATGCCTCGTACACACGCATCGATTATTTGCCAGGAATTTTCGGCCAACGTCCGATCGGCCCTATTTCGGCTTGTTAGTATGATGCTTTCGACAACCGACTCCGACTATTCGGCTGAAAAAAATCTGGTGTGCAGGCTATAAAATTTTTGTTGGCCGTCAACACAACGGCCGATTTTCCGTCAGTCAGTACAGATTTCGGCAGACAAAAATCTGATGAGCAAGACTGGGCATGCTCAGAGAAGAAAAAACACACGGAAAGTAAACCATCACATGACATCACTTCTGAAGTAGATTTTTGTTGGCCGAGAAAATTTGTGTGCAGTCTAGGCACATTCCAACCAACAAAACACCACTCTGGACAAAAGTCAGACGATCGGTCTGCCGATAATCGTTGTGTGTGTACGAGGCATAAGACTTGGCCTTTGAACGCATTAAGATCTGTTGATACCGCCCTAGAATGTGTTGGCTTAGGCCCATGCCTTTCTGCACAATATCGCCTTCTGATGCTTCCTTAAAATTATAACCCTCCCTTACTCTATCCAAAATGTAAAAAAAAAATTGCCTATAGTTCTACTTTAAGCTGTCACAAAAAACTGGAAGCTGATTGGTTACCATGCAGAGCTGCACAAGATTTTGCACGCTCCGGTCTTAGTAAATCACACACATACTCTCTAGCTGATGCTACACTTAAAGTATAAAATGCAATAAATACCAGCGCCTTTATAGCAGCAAACTCAAAACACTGGTATGTAAATCTGTATATATCAAAAATAGAGTTGCGCTAAAACGAGTGAAGAAGTCCCAACAGTCCACATGCAATCAATTGCTCAATATGCGTAGAAAACTGGAGAATCTTGATAGCAATAGTGTGTCAATGCAGCAATACAAGATGTGAGAGGTACTAAGAGGACATCCACCCAGGTGATAAAACGACAAAGACAGAGTGAATTCCCAGCCACCATATACTGCCTCTTACCGGACAAAAGTGGATCTGGAGCATTGAGTGGTTAAGGACCACTGCAACCTTTCACAGAATCATACAGCTCCCAGCGCTTCCGCTTCAAGATGTTGTTGTACAATCCTATTCAGACTCCCATAGGTGCCGCATCTCACATGTATTGGGGGATATTAAACTAAAAGGGACAGGCCCATAGTGCATTATCTTTAAACAACCTTTATTTGGGTACACAATTATGCACTCACCCATTTGATGTATAACCAGCACATATCACAGCAGATAGTAATCAGCCTGAGTCTGTCCCGCAGTGTTCCTTCCGCAAACCAACAAGATGGCCGTGCTTAGACTTCCGGGTGTGACGTAAGGCGCTCGGCTAGCCCCTCCTGATGCATTTCGTCATTCTAACGTTCTTAAAGGAGGCATGACACTTAAAGTATGACTAAAGGCAAACTTTAGATTAGAACCCCTGTTTTTTTTTTTTTTTTTGCTGTCTGTGCCCCCATTAGGGAGATTCAACCTCCCTATTTGTCCTGTTTACCATTATCATTGAAAGTGAAAGTAAAAGAAACCCCAAGTTTTAGATTGCCCCTAGAAAAGTAATAGAAGGAAACTTTTCCAATTGGAACACTAGTTCTGGTGACCTGGATGTCCCTTAGGAATTCTCTTAATTTGCAGAGGTGTTCTCTCTTCCTGTTTGGCTATGGGACAGGAAGAGAAGGTAAATCTCCCCAATGGGACACAAAAGGCAAAAATAAACTGATAGGGGTTATAACCCTCCCTTACTCTATCCAAAATGAAAAAAAGAAAATCTCTGCCTATAGTTCTTCTTTAACGTTTATTGTCCCGTGTCTTTCCACACATGAAGGCAAGATGATGCCATGCACAACATTTTGCTGCATTAGGCCTAAAACAAAGCCTTTAATGATTTTCTTTCCATATCTGAGGCTGCTAACTTGACCTTCCCCATTGAGTAATTACATATCCTAGGAATGTACTGTTAATCACTAACTGGCCGGCATGCTGGGTCATGTGGTTTCTCATATGCTTGAGGGCCTCACCTTTCTCCCATGCCCACATGGAAATATAATTTTCGCACTGAAACCCAGACAGGGCGTAAGGTAAAAGAGCATTATGCTGTTCATTCTTACTTTTTGGCATCTGGGTGGATGTAACACTTCTCATGCATTATTGATAGGCCAAAAGCCTGCCAAGCCAGGGTGCTTTTTGTGACAGACAAAGGAGGGTACAAGGATGGCATTTCTGACTGCTTGGGGCCTTGCTTTCATTAGGAACATTTTCCGCCTGTTCTCCAAGGGCACCCTCTGTCAGAGGCTGCCACACGGCCTTTTTGAAACCCACTGAATAGAAACAAAATGAATCAGCGTTCAGGTGTTTCGTGGAACCTAATTACAAAGGCCCAATTCAGCGGTGTCCTTCACACACTTTCACTTGTCCCCGCACAATCACGACACATCTTTTCGTCTCTACCCCTGCCTTTTCCTCTCTTCCCCGTTCCTTTATTTCCTAATGCTTGCAGGTCCTCCAGGAAGACACAAGCACTTACAGTTGTTGAGTGATTAAATATTTATAATCGGAGGAATGAGTGAGGTTCTGAATAATAAATGCTAAGGTTGAGGCAGCTTTAGATAATTTCTACACATTTTTTTTTTTTTTCATCCAAAACCTCTTTGATTTTTTTTTTTTAAGCAAAATCCTTTTAATTAACCAAAAAAAGTTTTTTTTTTTTTTCTTCCTTCACATCAGTGACAGTTGATGATCCTTTATCAATGTTTTTCCGCCAAACCCTCACCTTGCTCCTGCTCCAAATTCTGTCATTAAAACCGTTAGAGATTGCAAAGGAGCCGTGTTGGCAGTGGCTTGTTTGAGTCTCTTATTGAGCAAGGCTCAGCAATATCTGTGATTTCACTAATAGCGGAAGAAGCATTGAGAGAATTGCCTTTGTTTTCCATTGTTTTCCATTTAAATGGTTTAAATATTAAAAATTTGGACCGATAAACGCAAAAGTCTACATTTTGTAAGATCCCCAAATGGATATGATTTAACCTCTTGCCAACCACATAAAGCACACATACCAGTGGTTGTTAACTTGGATAAGCAAATACGCTATATCACCAAAAGTATTGGGACCCTTGCCTTTACACACATATGAACTTTAATGGCATCCCAGTCTAAAGCCCCGTACACACGCACAGATTGTTGGCCAACCGATCGGCCGTCTTTTGTCCAGTGTTTTTGTTGGTTGAAATGTGCTCTAGACCAGCCTTTTTCAACCAGGGTGCCAAGGCACCCTGGAGTGCCTTGAGGTTTCTTCAGGGGTGCCTTGGCAAAATGCCTAAAAATTGCCCCAAATGTATATACAAGCTGGTGGGTGGATGAAGCCTGCCTTTTAGTTACACAAAGCCACAGGTTTTCATTGTACACCATTACAACCTTCTAGCTGCCAACCACCTAATGACCAATGACATCATCAGTTGATAAGGAGGATGTCATTGGCATACTAGTCAGTTCCAGTCTGCAAAAGTGTATTTGCTTTGGAAGAATAAATCACCCCTAATGTTGAATGTCCTACGTGTGAATGTTCCTGCGTTATGTAAAACTATCAGAAAAGTTTTTACATTTTAGAATGGGGTGCCTTGAGACTGTCCATAATTTTGGAGGGTGCCTCAAGGTTGTCCATAATTTTAAAGGGTGCCTTGAATGAAAAAAGGTCGAGTAACACTGCTCTAGACTTGCACTGGACTTTTGTTGGCCAACAAAAACCAACTTCAGAAGTGATGTCATGTGATGGTTGACTTTCCCTGTGTTTTTTCTTCTCTGAGCATGCCCAGTTTTGCTCATCTGATTTTTGTCTGCCGAAATCTGTACTGACTGAGGAACAATCGGCCGTTCTTTGTTGGCCAACAAAAATTTTATAGCATGCACACCAGATTTTTTTCGGCCGAAAATTCTTAGTTGGTTGTCGGAAGCATCATACTAACAAGCCTACAATCGGCAGATCGGACATTGGCCGACAATTTACGGCCAACAATCTGTGCGTGTGTACGGGGCTTTAGTCTGTAGGGTTCAATATTGAGTTGGCCCACCCTTTGCAGCTATAACAGCTTCAACTCTTCTGGGAAGGCTGTCCACAAGGTTTAGGAGTGTGTATATGGGAATGTTTGACCATTCTTCCAGAAGCGCGTTTGTGAGGTCAGGCACTGATGTTAAAGGAAAAGGCCTGACTCGAGTCTCCACTCTAATTTAACCCATAGGTGTTCTATCGGGTTGAGGTCAGGACTCTGGGCAGGCCAGTCAAGTTTCCCACCCCAAACTCGCTCATCCATGTCTTTATGGACCTTGCTTTGTGCACTGGTGGGCAGTCATGTTGGAATAGGAAGGGGCCACCCCCAAACTGTTCCCACAAAGTTGGGAGTATGAAATTGTCCAAAATGTCTTGGTATGCTGACGCCTTAAGAGTTCCCTTCACTGGAACTAAGGGGCCAAGCTCAACCCCTGAAAAGCAAGCCTCCACCAAATGATCTGGACCAGTGTGATCCAACTGGGTCTTCATTGTATTTGTCTCTACACAGTTTGTACATTTTTGGTAAATGGAATAATACACTGGATACTTACACCTCCTGGTCTGTATTACTAGACCCTTTTCCCCTAGTCCAGTCTTTCTTAGTCTTTTAAATACAGAAGAACCCTTGAAAAATGATTAAAACTAACTATATCTACAACTCATGATTAATTTATGTGATGGTCATTGAGAAGAATGCTCCTTACACTTGTGGTAACTGGGAAGAACCCCCACCCTTATGGATAGCTAAATAGATCAATGGTGTCAGTTGTAACTTATCTGTAAAGCAGAAATTGCTCAAGGAACCCATAGTAACCTTTGGAGGTTCCATGGAATCCTAGTTGGGAAACCCTACTCTAGTCTGCGTTTTCATGTGCGCTCACACAAGGGGTCATAAAGACATGTATGAGTGAGTTAACTTGACTGGCCTGCACAGACTCCTGACCTCAACCCAATAGAACACCTTGAAGCTTGAAGCTGTTATAGCTGCAAAGGGTTGGCCAACTCAATATTGAACCCTGCGGACAAAAACTAGGATGCCCTTAAAGTTTGTGTGTGTAAAGGCAGGTATGCCAATACCTTTGACAATATAGTAAAAGCAATGCTTGAGAGGACTGTCAGAAACTAATTGAGTAAATGAGGGTCAGAGAGCGTAGGCATGCTACATTTTTGCCTGGGGATATACTGCAGAAGGCAAAATGAAACTGGGAACATATTACATGTTACTCTAGTAGAGATTAATGCTTTTACCCTAATCAATATTTTCACTACAGACTGCTGAGGTCCAGGGGTCACACATAATATTCCAAAGGGCCACATGTGGCCCTAGGGCCATAACTTGGGCACCAGAGACATATACGATGGAAAGAAAAGTGAGCTTTAGGCTGGGTTCACACCAGGGCTGGTGCACAGATTTTTGACACCCTAGGCGAAACCTCATTTTGCTGGCCCACTGGCTTCACCCCTGACTCCACCCTCTTTGCCCTGCCCATGTATACGGCAAAAAACATTGAAATAAGCCCCCACTCATGCCCATCAGCTTAAGGTGACCACATTTCCAAACTGCCATTCAGGGACCCCCCACTCCATCCCAAAAAAAGGTGATTTCAAAACCCTTGCCGGCAATGGAATCTGTCTCTCCTTTCCCCCCTTCGTGTCTATCTATAGCATAGAGTGCTAGGAGGAAGTGATGTCACTTTAAAGCAGCAGTCCCCAACCTTTTTGGCATGGGGGATCGGCTTAGTGGAAGAAAACTTTTCCAAGGACTGGGGGGGCTAAGGGGGAATGTAGTCTTGGGATTGACAGGGAATTCTGCGGCGGGTGATTTGTAGGGCGAATGGCTGGTGTTAGCACTTAAATCATCCCAATACCATGCTTGATATGGCGCCAGGATGATTGAATCACATTATTTCTGTTATTACATTGTAATATATAATAAAATAGAAAACAATAAATAGCTGTGCTTTGATCTAAATTTGAAACCGCTCAGGTAAAGATAGTTTTGATAAAATTAGCAGCCAGCACAAAAAGTTGTTAAGTCTCAACTCTATAATAGAAAACCTGACAAAGTGTGCAGCGCTTAATAAACAAAACCAAATGAACAGGGGAAGTCCGTATATCTCCAAAAAGTCACTTTTAAATTACATATACACAGATTGACGTTCTGAATTCGATCTTCCAAAATGTAAATGAAAAAATTATTTTAAAGCAGTGAATCCCTGAGAAAAAAGTCCCATAGAAGTAAGCTGGTAGGATAGTACAGAAGCCTCCACCGATCACCCAAATGAGTGGTCGCTTACCAGATGGTGTAGATCCCCATAACAGAGACCCACACAAGCTCCAATGATAATAAGCCCCAGGCGTAGTATTCAACAGCATAGGTGGTGTCCCTTCTCATCAGACCAGCCTATCCTCCAGGTGTGTCAGTTCAGAATTCCTCCTACATTTCAAGACAAATGCCGCTCAACCAACGGTAATGTCAGAAACAAAAAGAAAGGGATAGTGTGCAGGTTGTGGATAGCCAGCAGTCCGACTTCAGCCAATATAAACTGGGGAGACTCACGAATGCCAGGTTCCCCTACCGGTTTCATCAGAGAGTGACGTCTTCAGGGGGGTGGCTTCTATCTTGAATCGACTTCCTTTTTATCTGGCCGGTAAAGCAGGAAGGAGGGAAGATGTGTGTTCCAGCAGCCCCTCCTTCCCCTAATAGCTCAATAGCACACTGACCGAGTGGTTGCCTTCAGTTCTCAGTCACCGCTTCTGAACAAGAGCCAGCAGTACAGGCTTTCAATCATGTGACCGCTGTTAGAGCCAATCACAGTGGTCACATAATATAGAAGCTGCACTGCTTCCTGGGTATTAAAGTCCACTTAAAGGCCCCTGTTAGGTGCCATGAAGAGATTAAAAAGAACATGCCACTAGACCATTCATTTCAAACACAATATTTCTATAAGACTAAATATGCATTCCCATGTTCCTATTTTTGGCAATTCATAAAGGAATTCCCAAAGCCAATTTGCTCATTAGAACCCTGCAATTGCAGCAGTTTATTGATAATTATAAAATCACTTTTTGCACATGGACACAGACAAACAAACAGATGCTTTTTTACATATTAAAAAAAAAAGGGGGAGTCCAATATTTAATAAAATCAATTATCCTGGTCTTTTTATAATTCCTTCTTTCCTTTACCCATCACCAAACCAACTCTGACCACTAATTTCCTTTACACTTCATTCATTGTTATTTTCTCGCCTCCACCACTCTCTTCTAGTATATAAGCATTTTTATCCACTAGATCGAAAATCTAGAGTCTTAGATGTGAAATATAAACATACAAAAATTGTAATAAAGAAAAAAAGGGGAAAAATGGTTTTACACTATGGGGCTTTTTATTTCCTACATGTGACTACCTATTGATATATGTGAGAATATTCTTGGATTCCTCCTTTGATTGGGACTGGTTCACTCCGCGGGTCTGAGGGGCACTTCATTGAATTCATATCCTTGGGGATTTCCAAATCTCTGGCTCCTAGACAGTTGCCTGCACCATTTTAATTTTTTTCTAGTAAGCAGTGGTATATGTTGGTGGTGGTCACAGCTATGGACTGAATCTGTCGCATGGGATAGATCTGTGGCGGCTTTGGACTTTATTCTTTTATGTTATCAACCTATTTGTATCTGGTAAGCAGCCTATGATGTTGGTGGTGGTCTTCTACTATACCTAGCACCTACTCCTAATTCATTCACATAGGTGATTTATACCTAGTGTGTGCACTACAAATACAGTATTACGCTATGAATATTTTATTTTATATGCACTTGATTGACGCCTATTGAGTATATCGTGTCGTCTGAGGCCTGGAATCCCTCCTACGGGTCTTCCCCTGGTTTTACAGCCGATCCGGAGAGCCATTATCATCATATCAGGCGATTTAATTTGCTGTTTCTGGTAAGCAGTATATACATCTAGTGCCAATCTCTTTAGAAGAGTCATTCATTATCTGGATGCATTTGGACTTCTACTTCACATTTCTGTTTTGTTCACATATTTTTATGGGACTTTATGAGGACTTTTACATGTAAATCATTTATAGTCCTTTCAATTTAGCGCAGCTTTTCTATTTATTATGTTTTCTGGATGTTTGTCACATTTAAGTTGCTGCTCTGAACTCTTTTGAGTTTTGGTTGATTATCTAGCGCGGTTACTATTTATACAATTTTCGATCTCCATATATATAGAGCCCAGCTCTGATTCATTTTCTCCTACTTTTTCCCCCCTCTGTATCACCTATTTTAACTGATAGATTTAGAAGTAAAGCAAGTTATTTCTAATTCTCTGTACACTTTCCAAAGTTGGGGGCAATGTGTTGAGCCATTCTCTAAATATGCATCTTCTTGCTGTTATTAGACAAATTTGGACCCATTCTGTATTACATTTTTCTGACTGTTCCATTGGCGTTGTCCCCAGTATCTAAACATAACTAGCATTGGGTCTTTCGGAATGCTGTAGCCACAGATTTCAGATGCATAGCTTGGTACTTGCTTCTAAAAATTATTAACCCAAGGGAAAATATCAAAAATAGTGTGCTAATGTGGCTTTGTTTTCCCCACATTTTGGGCAACTGTGGTTGAGTCCTGTCTGCGGGTCATAACCTTAACCACTTAAGCCCCGGAAGATTTTACCCCCTTCCTGACCAGGGCCTATTTTGAGATTCGGCACTGTGTGACTTTAACGGACAATTGCGCGGTCGTGCAACGCTGTACCTAAACTAATTTGACGTCCTTTTTTTTCCTACAAACAGAGCTTTCTTTTGGTGGTATTTGATCACCTGTGCGATTTTTTGATCATGCGCTATAAACAAAAAAAGAGCAACAATTTTGCAAAATAACAATATTTTTCACATTTTTTTTATATGAAATTCCCCCCCCAAAAATGTAAAAATCAAAATTTTTTAAAATTTTAGGCCAATTTGTTTTCTGCTACATATGTTTGGTAAAAAAAATCGCAAAAAGCGTATTTTGATTGGTTTGCGCAAAAGTTATTGCGTTTGCTAACTAAGGGAAAGATTTTTGTCATTTTTGTTGTTTTTTTTTTAACGAGTAATGGCGGCGATCTGCAATTTTTTTTGTGGGACTGCAACATTGCGGCGGACAGATCGGACACTTGACTGACATTTTTGACACTTTTGGGGTTACCAGTGACATTACTACAGTAATCAGTGCTATTCATATGCACTGTTACTTTAAAAATTACACTGGCAGTGAAGGGGTTAACTTTTTTTAGAGGGAGGGGTTAAGTGTGTCCCTAGGGGCGTGTTTCTCACTGTGATTGGATGTGGCTTGATGTGCAAGAACAGAGATCAACGGTCCTACATAGCAGAACCGTGTGATCTCCATTCTTACACAGGGAAGAATGACAGGCGGCTTTGTTTACATTAGCCGCCTGCCTTTCTTTCGGTGTAACGGACGATCGCGAGTGCCCGGCGGGTCCGCCGGGCACACGCGCGGGGGGGGGTCCGTGACCGAGCGGCGGCGCGCACTCGCTCCCTAGAGCCTCACAGGCTAGCGACGTAGCCCTACGTCGCTTTGCCTGTGAGGGGCTGACCGCCATAGTAAATAGTCGTGCGGCGGTCGGCAAGTGGTTAAACTGGTATATACACTTGATGCATTATCTTAAATTGTGTCTCTCGCAATACTCAGTTTATTATAATTTTACAAACCCTTCAGGATCCCTGAAGTATTTTAGACGTTATGTTGCCTACCTGAAAATCCTGGGACCGTTTTTGGATATTTGATCTACCTAGATCAGGTTGTCTCAACCAAGGTTCTGTGGAATCCTAGGGTTCCTCCTGAGGTTGCTAGAGATTCCTTGAGCAATGGGCAATTTCTGCCTCTCAGATAAGTTTCCAATGACACCATTGTTTCTTTTAGCTATCTGTAAGGGGGTAATTCTTCCCAATGATGACAAGAGTAGAGAGCATTCTTCCCACTGATTGTCACACTAATGTGTCGTGAGTTTTATATTTTTAATTTTTAGCAGGGGTTCCCCAAGACCAGAAACTTATTTTAAGGGTTCCTCTGTGTTGAAAGGGTTGAGAAAGGCTGCCCTAGATCAAAAGCTTTAAGTCTAGTCAAGTATGGATCAATGTAAGGGTAGTTAAAAGGAGCCCCTGATATCCAATATGAAGCAACATATGGTGAATATGGTATCACTTTATTGAAAGTAGCAACAAATGATCAAGCCAACGCATTTCAGAGGAACAGAGACCCCCCCCTTCTTCAGGGCCGTTGCTGTATGCTAATGGTAAGTGGGGATATATCCCAAACTAGTGTGTCTGTGACACCGAAATCGGAATAGTTGTTGTTTACTCTTGCTATGCTGCCTCTGTCACGCGTTGGCTTGGCCATTTGTTGATACTTTCAATAAAACGATTACATATTAACCTTTATTTTGCTTCTCATTGGATATCGGTCTCTCCTTTTATCTACTCTTACAAGTACATGTGAAAATGATCTTGAAGTCGTACCTAGAGGTAGCAGTCAAAGCCCCTCAAAAGGGCTCACCGCCACCTGTCTGTCAAGCTGGGCTGGAATCATCGGGAGTAAACTCTCCAAACTCGCCCCCACCATTACCCACTCGCAGACCCTCAACTGAGTGCGTCAGTCCAGCGCGATCTCCAACCCAAAAGAGTATGGATAAATGACAGATATAGATAAATCTGCTATTTCTACTAGAGCAGGGGTGTCAAACTCAATTTCATCGCGGGCCGCATCAGCTTTAGGCTGCATTTACACCTGAGTGTATCATTTTCAGGCGTTTTTTGGGTGTTTTTGTAGGCGTTTTTTCATGTGTTTTTTGGGCGTTTCTCTGGCATTTTTTGGGCATTTTATGAGCATTATTAGGGCGTTTTATGAGCGTTTTTTGGGGTGTTTTTTGCAGGTGTTTTGAGGCTAAAGTGGTCCTCCTCTTCCTGTTTTTGTGGGTAGTGAAGTGTTCCTCCTTTTCCTGTCTTTGTGGATAGTTTTGGTGTCCTTTCTGAAGGTCAAGCTTTTGTGTGCTCTCCATGTTCTTTGCTTTTTTTGGAAAATGTCAGCTCCGAACAGTTTCCTTTGCATGTGCAGCAGCTGCACTACTGATAATGGAAGAAGAAAAAGAGCATGAAAGCAAGCTCAGATACTGGGTCCGTCCTGTTGTTGCCAATAGAGAGCAGCGTGGCCAGTTCTGGGCAATGAAAAGTGATCTTCGAGTACACGAAGAGAAATTCTTTGAGTACACACGCATGTCCGTAAAAAGGTGGGTTCATCTCCTTATGCACGGAAAGCTTGTGCAATCATAACAATGTTTGATCGATTATAGACCTAACAATCAATCTTCCATCCTACAGTTTCGATGAGTTGCTTGGGTTACTCTCTCTACATCTTCAGAGAGAGGACACCTTTTATCGGAGCAGTATTCCACCAGTGGAAAAGCTCATAATCACACTGAAGTAAGCAATAACCCACCTTCCCACCATACCCTCTCTCCAAGCCCCCATCTCCCATTCCCAACCCCTCTTTTGTTAAAGCAACCTACACTCTGCTAGCCACGTATACCCCCTCGCCTCTACATATACGCTGGAACATGGTCCCTGCATTGAAAACAACAGCCGATCTGGCTGCTCATGGTTGGAAAAACAGGCTGCATGCAGTTCAATGAAGCGAGGACATGCAACACACCAGGAGATACCTACCCCTCTCAAACTCCCTAGAGAGTCTCAAGTAGTAAGGTTCCACTTCTATTTCTATTATTATTAATATTTTTTTATTGTTATCTTACTATACTGACATCATGTATGGATCCCTCTATATATAGTGCCCTCTGCTCCATTTCGCAGTGGAGCACTGCTCTGCCATCTAGCGCAGTATACTGGTTGGGGACACAGGGGCCACTGTTTACATTTAGTATATACAATCCACTGGCCAGGTCCTCTATGCCTAGGTTTGCCCTTCCTTGTATTGCAAAGCCTTCTCCCTTTCCCCACCTTTCTAACATTAACATATGTATATACTATTATCTCTGTTGTTATCTGTATTTCTATTCCATCATGTTTTTATACATTTTTAAAAAATGTTGCATTACCGACTCTTTATCTCAATCGATTTATTTACCTCCACTTGGGGGTGGCACCCCCTATATTGCATTGGACCTATCATTGTATATTGACGATGTGGGCGGGCACCTCATGCACATGCCCTGTTGGGGAAGTGTCCACTCCCATCTGTGTCTGGCTCTAACAGCCATTGTCTAATATATAAAGCAAGGACTTAGACAAATGTGATTTAGGCTCTGAAGAAGAGGCTAAGCCTCGAAACGCGTAAGCCTTCACGACTTCAGGGGACGGTACACCCTTGGATCTCGATGCTGAGGACTGCGTACCTTGTTTGATATGCTTTGATCAAGAACTTGTTTGTGAGTCCCTTAACCTTTCTTTTTAACCACTTGCCGACCAGTCACGTTGACTGTACTGCGGCAAAGTGGCTCGTTCCCATCCAGCGACGTAGACCTACGTCGCTGGACTCCTCCCCTTGTGGGCGGTGCGCGAGCGCCGCCAGAGGCTTGCTCCCACTGTATTCAGTCACAGCAGGAGTCGGGCCAGGGGAGGAGCGGCGGTGATCACCGCCGCTCTTCCCCGATCGTCGGGGAATCGAGTGAGGAGATCCGCCCGCTTGTGTAAACAAAGCGGGCGGATCTCCTAAGTGACAGACAGGGTCAGATTGCAGGATTCAGCATAGCTGAACATGCGATCTGTCCCTGTGTCACTCAGTCACCTCCCCCCACACACGTCAGTAAGCACCAGGCATACATTAACCCCTCCCTCTCCAATAAAATTAACCTCTTCCCTGCCAGTGTCATTTTTACAGTAACAGTACATATGTATAGCACTGATTACTGTAGTAATGTCACTGGTCCCCCCAAAAGTGTCAAAAATGTCAGTCAAGGGTCCGATCTGTCCACCGCAATGTCGCAATGTCGCAAAAAAAATTGCAGATCGCCGCCATTGCATTAAAAAAAAACACCAAAAATGACAGAAATCTTTCCCTTAGTTAGTAAACGCAATAACTTTTGCGCAAACCAATCAAAATACGCTTATTGTGATTTTTTTTACCAAACGTAGGTAGCAGAAAACAAATTGGCCAAAAATTTAAAAAAATTTTGATTTTTAATTTTTTTTTTGGGGGGGGGGGGGGGGGGTTCATATTTTTTCAAAATGTACGCTATTTTTTTGTTTATAGCGCAAAAAGTAAAAAATCGCACAGGTGATCAAATACCACCAAAAGAAAGCTCTGTTTGTGGGGGAAAAAAAAGGATGTAAATTTTGTCTCGGTACGGCGTCGCGCAATTGTCAGTTAAAGTCGCATAGTGCCGAATCGCAAAAAGTGGCCTGGCCGTAAGACAGCAAAATCCTCCGGTGGTAAAGTGGTTAATTAACCTTCTAAAGGATAATGCACTAGGCCGGTGCGCCCTTGTGTTTGCTTGTCATTTTCACCAACCCCTCTTTTCACCTTGTGTTACATGTTACATGTTCCCAATGCTCCATCCTCCCCTCTTTCCCCTATCCACTATGAAGAAGAGACATAAACCCAGATGTTGCATAAAGTGTACTTGTAGTGCACACATTTCTTTATTTTTTAATTTTTTTAAACTGTATGCTGTATATAAAATAACATAACAATAGAGTCACCTCTTTTTCTCTCCCTCAAGTCAGAGGAGAATGGGCAGACTGATAGAACACTGGCTGGGCACACAGTTAACCCTTTGATCGCCCCTGATGTTAACCTCCTTCTCCGCCAATGTCATTAGTACAGTGACAGTGCATATTTTATTTAGCACCGATCACTATATTAGTGTCTTTGGGCCCCAAAAACTGTCAAAAGTTGTCCGCAGCAATATTGCAGTCCCACTATAAGTTGCAGAATGCCGCCATTACTATAAAAAATAAATAAAGAAAAATATCCCATAGTTTGTAGACGCGATAACTTTTGTGCAAACCAATAAATATACGCTTGTTGGGATTTTTTTTTTTACCAAAAATATGTAGCAGAATATATTTTGGTCTAAATTGATGTAGAAATTTTATTTATTTATTTTTATTATTGGATATGTTTTGTAGCAGAAAGTAAAGAATATTGTTTTTTAGGTTTTTTTTTTTTTTTCAAAATTGTTGACCTTTTTTTTGTTTATAGCTCAATAAATAAAAACTGCAGAGGTGATCAAATACCACCAAAAGAAAGCTCTATTTATGGGAAAAAAAGGACATACATTTTATTCAGGTACAGCGTCACTTGAACGCGCAATTGTCAGTTAAAGTAACTCAATGCCGTATCACCAGAGCCGCTGATAGGGGGGGACCACCAGTCCTCCTGTAGGGGGCCCGGGCACACAGGGGGGGCCCCAACAGCAGTGGGAATCAGTACAGTCGGGTAGGGGGGGCAAGTATAGAAGCAAGCCCTGTGTGGCTCTCTGCAGCAGCTGAAAGTCAGTTCCCCCTCCCTGCCAGTTTTCAGCTGCTGCGGGGAGAGACTCAGACACAGGGCATCATTCCTGTAATTGCTTCTCCCACACCGATTCCCCTCCCTGTTCTGCCTGCTTCTGATCCCCCCCCCCCCTCTCCCCGTGTGCCCCTCTTTCACTGTGACCGCCCCCCGCAACGCTGCAGGCTTCCCTGTCCTGTAAAAAAATAACAAATTGTAAAAAAAAAAAAAAGAAATTAGCCAGGTTTTCTCCCTCCTGCCAGCTTTCATCTGCTGCGGAGAGAGACACAGACCACAGGGCATCATTCCTGTAATTACTTCTCCCACACCGATTCCACTCCCTGTTGTGCCTGCTTCTGATTCCCCCCCCCTCCCCGTGTGCCCCCCTTTCACTGTGCCCCCACAGTGCTGCAGGCTTCCCTGCCCTATAAAAAAAATAACAAATTTAAAAAAAAAATAATAATAATAATAATAATAATTAAACATTGTAATAAATTATTTAAAAAATGTAATAAATAATTTTAAAAAAATCGTAAAATAAAATAATTGTAAATATTTTCAACATTTAAAAAAAAAATTATATATTTTTTTAAATTAAAAAAAAAAACAATAAAAAGGGCTAATTCACACAGGTTCTCTGTGATGTTTGTGTCTGCTAATAATCATTTTTGCATACTTTTATTGAAAATGTTGTCTTAAAATATTGGGGGGAGGGGGGCCCTGCCAGGTAGGATCTACGGGGCCCCGTGATTTCTAACAGCTGCCCTGCGTATCGCAACAAAATGGCCCGTCCAGGAGGGAGGGTAAATCTCCCGGAGGGGCAAGTGGTTAAATATGACTCTTCTGTTTTTTACCATTGAATGTTGCATGCTGCACTCACCCAAAGACAGCTCTGCTTTTTCATTTTTTTTTTATATATTTATAAGAAGAAAACAATGTTATCGTGTGTCCTAGAAAGAGCCGGCAATCCGCTGTAACCACCTGAGAGGTGAAATCTCACTCCGGCAGTATTTTGTCAGGGATTGTCATGCTCCGCTGCTCAGAACAAGCACTTATACCGAGCTACGACTGCAACACGGAGCACAGCTCAGTGAGAACAGCGACTTTCCAAAATCCCTCACTGCTTTCCCCTCTGCCCACCAAAGGGGTAATTGCAAAAACACCGA
Organism: Pelophylax lessonae; assembly: GCF_965119305.1. Classification (NCBI taxonomy): domain Eukaryota; kingdom Metazoa; phylum Chordata; class Amphibia; order Anura; family Ranidae; genus Pelophylax; species Pelophylax lessonae. Next base: position 168,897,117 of record NC_138780.1, read on the forward strand.
CAGCAAAATAGATTCATCAGTAAGGAGCCAAGTCTGTTGCCGCTGAGCTGCAGCCAAGCCGGTCCCAGTAGGGGCCACTCTGGTGTGTTAAATAGTTGGGTTGAGAAGGTAACATTTATCACAGTGCAATGGGGAGGGATGCGGAGAGTGAGAGCCGTTCTGGGGGAGCGTGGGTAGAACGCCAGCTGCCGCAGTGTTTGTAGGTACAGAGCCATACGAGGCAACCTGTGGCTCCCCAGCTGTTGCAGATCTGTGATCCAGCTCTATCCAGACACACCCCAGAGTGCTGGGACTTGTTGTTCTACAACAGAATGGGATATTTTCCACTTGTGGCATTAGAATGTTCACAAACCAGCAGGCAGCTGTCAGAAATTATGGGGTCCTGTACAGCTTACCTGGCAACCCCCCCCCCCCCCAATATTTTAAGACAATATTTTAAATAAAAGTACGCTAAAATCATTATTAGCAGACACAAACATAACAGAGAACCTGTGTGAATTAGCCCTTTTTAATTGTTTTTTTACATTTAAAAAAAAATTATAATTTTATTTTTAAATGTTGAAAATATTTACAATTATTTTACGATTTTTTAAAATTATTTATTATAATGTTTAACCACTTGCCGCCCGCCCTATAGCGTATTGATGGTGGCAAAGTGGTTGTATTATCCTGACTGGCCGTCATATGACTTCCAGCAGGATACAGCGCTCTGCATGCCCCCGAGGGGCGCGCAGAGTGGCGATCGGTGCTGCGATGTGTCACTCTGACGTAGGATCTTTACCATGTGACCAGCTGTGTCCAATCACAGCTGGTCACATAGTAAATAGGAAGTGCCGTTAATCGGTTTTCCTCAGTCCATACCTGACAGGCACGAGTAGAGTAGAGCTGATCCACGGTTCTCCTGACATGGGGGGGGGGGGGGTCTGTGCTGGTAATCAGAGCATTATTTACCAGTGCAGCCTCTTGAGGGATGCCACTAGAGCCACCAGAGATTGCCCACCCATGGCCACCAGGGATGCCCCCCCATGGCCACCAGGGTTGCCCACCCATGCCACCATGGATGCCAATCAGTGCTCAGGGAGCCTGTCAGTGCCCTCCTCATCAGTACTGCCCATCATTGCCATCTATCACTGCCCTCCTCATCAGTGCCCATCATTGCCATCTATCACTCCCCTCCTCATCAGTGCCCATCATTGCCATCTATCAGTGCCGCCCACCAGTGCCCATCATTGTCACCTATCAGTGCCCATCAGTGCCACCTATCAGTGCCACCTATCAGTGCCCATCAGTGCCACCTATCAGTGTCCACCAATGCTGCATATCAGTACTACCTATCAGTGCCCATCAGTGCTGCATATTAGTGCCTCATCATCAGTGCCACCACATCAGTGCCACCCCATCAGTGCCACCCCATCAGTGCCTCCTCATCAGTGCCTGTCAGTGCGGCCTCATCAGTGCTCTTCAGGCAGGGAAAAATGTATTTATTTACAAAATTTTATAACATAAACAAAAAAACGTTTTTTTTTCAAACTTTTCATAGTTTTTTTTATTTGTTTAGCAAAAAATAGAAAACCTTGCGGTGATCAAATACCACCAAAAGAAAGCTCTATTTGTGGGGGGAAAAAATTACATAAGGTACAGTGTTGCAGGACCGCGCAATTGTCATTCAAAATGCAACAGCGCTAAAAGCTGTAAATTGGCCTGGGCTGGAAGGGGGTTAAAGTGCCCTGTATTAAAATGGTTAAAGGTTTCTGTGCTTTACATAGGTAGAGAAAAGCAACAGATTGACTTTAATTTCAGGAGGCATAGTATATATGTGGTGGGTAGTTACCTTGTAGCAGAGGTGTCAAGGAAAGTACGCATTACAACTGTATCTTTAAAGAAGCTTTTATCCCTGAAACCAGAAAGTACAGTAACACTTTTCAGTTCCACTTCTGAGGTGAAGTGTGCCCTCCTTAACCACTTGCCTACAGTGCACTTTCACCCCCTTCCTGCCCAGGCCAATTTTCAGCTTTCAGCGCTCTCACACTTTGAATGACAATTGCGCGGTCATGCTACACTGTACCCATATGAAATTTTTAGCATTTTTTTCCCACAAATAGAGCTTTCTTTTGGTGGTATTTAATCACCTCTGAAAAAAGACAGAAGATTTTGAAAAAAAAAAAGTTTTTCTTATTTTCTGTTAGTAAATTTTGAAAATAAATACATTTTTGTCCTTCACTGATTTGCGCTGATGAGGCGGCACTGATGGGCACTGATAGGCTGCACTGATTGGCACCAATGAGGTGTCACTTATGGGCACTGATGAGGTTGCACTTATGGGCACTGATGAGGTGGCACTGATGAGGAGGTACTAATATGCCGCACTGATGAGCACTGATAGGTGGCACTGATAGGCGGCACTGATGATCACTGATAGGTGGCACTGATGGGCACTGAGAGGTGGCACTGCTGGGCACTGAGAGGTGGCACTGAGAGGCGGCACTGATGGTCGGCACTGATGGACACTGATGGGTGGCACTGATGGACACTGATGGGTGGCACTGATGGACACTGATGGGCGGCACTGATGGGCAGCACCATCAGTGCCCACGCTCAGTGCCCATAGTGCTGCCAGTCAGTGCCCATCAGTGCCTAGATGAGCAGGCACTGGTGGGCACTGACTGGCTGCACTATGGGCACTGATTGTGGGCACTGATGGCGGGCACTGTGGGCACTGATGGTGGGCAGTTATGGCATTTTATTTCACTCTTGTGTAATCAGGGCACTGGTGATCAGTGCCCTGATTACATTTCTCTGTGTCCCCTATGAGGAGGAGCTGCTGATCGGCTCTCCTTGCCTCACACACTGACAGTGTGAGTTGAGGAGAGCCGAATAACGGCACTTCCTCATCTACATGTGACTGGCTGTGATTGGACACAGCCGATCACATGGGTAAAGAGTCATGTCATCGAGATCGAGATGTTGCTAGGACACGGCACGGTCACGATCACCGCTCCGCTCACCCCCGGGGGCGCGCGAGAGAGGCTGTTCTGGTGTGCCGTCATATGACAGCGTCCCAGGATAATAGGTACACCGCGGGTAGTAAGTGCTTAAAATAGTTTTAAATTCAAAAGGTTTTTCACCCTATTATTGCATTACCTGCATTAAAGTAGAACTATAGGCAAAACTTTTTTTTTCATTTTGGACATTTTGCTGCTGAAGACGTTGTATGACGAAACACGTACAGCGCTGTCACATCATTTCCGGTTCCTGTATTGGAGTGAACGCATCGCGTTCCGGACTTTGACTGACAAGCTTTTTAATATTTTGGATTATGTGAGTACCCTACTTTGTATTTTACAATAAAACCCAGTGCATACTATTATGCTATTGGTCCTCCCCTTGCTTTATATGAGACCGCCACTTACCCCAAGGCCCTGAGGAGTATCCGGGACTCTCCAGGATAGGACCCCACACTAGGCATTGAGGATCCCCCAGCCAGGATAGAGGAGACCTAGAGGCATTCCCAGGACCACTTTCCAGGACCTTTAGAGGGCCATCCAGGACTAGACCAAGCACCAACTTACTCCTTAATATAACCCTGCCCATTACCCCTGTGTGGGGTGGGTATCTCTGGTGAGTGCGCTGTATACTTAAGGGACACCAGCACTCTAGCACTATATCCACCACGAGTACTGCGTTTGGGGATATCGCACAAAGATATTACCACCTGTTATTCACTATTTATGGACTTTCATATTTAACAGCCATTACCTACCTCTGCACAGAGCCACTTTTTTCTATGTATTAGTATGCTCTTTATGGGCCACCCCCATTTTTTTTCTAAAGTCGCCTATTTCTTCTTATACTGTCAGCACCTAGCACTGTTCATTTATAGTCCCCTTCAGGACTAACACTGTGAATTATATTTATTTATTTTCTCCTTGCCACCTTTGTCGCAGTATTTGATTCATCACAGCACTTTACATCCCTAGTCCTGCTTAGGACCCACATATTGATATATTTTCTTTTTTTGCAGATACCGCTAAGGTACTGGATGCTATCTCCCTCTGCCAAAGCACTCTCACTACGAAGATAGAGGAAGTTAAGATAGCTATCTCCCTGATCCGGCAAGATATGTCCAAGCTGCGGGACCGGGTCACGGAGGCTGAGACACGCATCAGTGCTAGTGAGGACATCTTGCATCCCCTGCAGCACTCCGCTGAGGAGCTCCAACGTCAAGTGCAGCAGCTTCATTCCAAACAGGACTATATGGAGAATCGTCTCCGGCGCGGCAATCTCCGGTTCATTGGATTGCCTGAGAAGGCTGAGGGGAATGATCCGGCTAGCTTCCTGTAAGACCTGCTCCTTAACACCTATGGCCGTGAGTCTTTCTCTGTGATGTTTGCGGTGGAGAGGGCCCACAGTATCCCGGTGCGGCCTCCCCCATCTGGAGCCCCGGCCCGCACGTTATCACCAAATGTCTTAAAGTGGAGTTCCACCCTAAAATAATACTTACCTCCATCTTCTCGCTCCGGGTCACCTGAAAAACAAATGGATAATCGCATTTTTTTTTTACTTACCTCGTAGAGAAGAAAATATACTTACCTTACTTCCTTCTTCCTCCCCTCGGCGGCCACGGCCCGTCGTCACTTCCTGGCTTTGCAATGATTCCTGGGAGCTGAACGTCATCGCTCCCAGGAATCATTGCGCCTGCACCGGCCCCGACGTCAGTTCCGGGGCGCGCGCGTCATTCCCTTCTAAACAGCTTCTGGGCATGCCCAGAAGCTGTGGAGGGATTCCTACGGAATGGGATTTACACTCTCTCCACGTTACTCAGCGAGTCAGTCACCCCCAAATTTTTCCTATTGCCTTCCCCCGTTGTTCATTTTTATTTTTCCTGCTCTGATTTTTCTTCAATGTTTTTTTGATCACCTGTCTCAATTTTGTGGTGGCTTCGGTATTGTCCCCTGGTCCCTGCCTGTTCCCCAGTTTGGGACTTGGGACAGGAGCTGGGGGACTTGCTGTTGTATGCCTATGCTTTTTTGTGCTCTGTTTAGGAAATATGCTTGCATGGGTTGGGGTTTGTGCAGAGCCGGGTGGGAATGGGTTTTATGCTTTCTGTGTGCTATTTCTTTGCTGAAGGGTCCCCCCTTATGTCCCTCTTTTTATTTTATGTTTGGTCCTACTGCTCCTGTCCAACGGTTTATTTTCTGTACTTGGTACACGGCTGCCCTTGGATGCTTTGCCGGCTCTGGGGGTCCTCCATTGCCACCTGAGACGTCTGTTTTTGACCTGTTTTTCACCCCTGAATGGCGTCCTTGACCTTTTTGACATGGAATGTCCCTGGTCTTGCGGATAGGGTGAAGCACACTGCAGTATTCTCATATTTAAAGCGTCGGCGTGCTGACGTTGTTGTACTGGTCGAAATCCATGCTGCTGGTTCTATGCAGCGGGCGCCCTTGGGTTGGCTGGGCGTTTCACTCTACCTACACTTCCTCTTCCAGGGGTGTCTCTGTTCTGGTGGCTAAATCTGTGAATTTTGCTGTTCACTTGGTTGAATTGGACCCTCAGGGCCGGTATGTCTTCCTCAAGGCTCATGTTGATAACTCCCCTATGGTGCTCCTGGCCTGGTATGTGCCTCCTCCCTATTGCCCTGGTGTCCTCACAGAGGGGTTTGCCTTCATGTCTCGACACCCGACCATCCCGGCCATGTGGCTAGGAGATTTTAATACTGTTTTGAATCCAGGTCTGGATAGGCTGGGACAGTCCGGGGGCATTCCCTATCCTTCCTGTGATACTCGTTTTGCCGTCTCCTGACGGACTTTGCTCTTGTGGACACTTGGAGACATCTGTACCCCGCCTGCAGGGCTTATTCGTGTTTTTCTTCCACTCACTCTTCCATGTCTCGTATTGATTTCATTTTGGTTTCCCGGCACCTCCTCCCTGGGTTACAGGGGGCGAGCTTCTGTCCCCGTATTCTATCTGATCATGCCCGTATTGTGTTACCCTTAGTAGGACGGTAGTGACTCCTAACCCGACCTGGAGGTTGAACCCCTTCTGGCTGACTATTTTGACGGATCTTGCTAAGCTGGCGGGCGAATGGCAATTTTACTTTAAAACTGGAGAGTGCAAAATCTGGTGAAGCTCTGCATAGTAACCAATCAGCTTCCAGTTTTTTTTTTTTTTTCAAAGCTTAATTGAACGAGCTGAAGTTAAAAGCTGACTGGCTACCATGTACAGCTGCACCAGATTTTGCACATACCGGTTTTAGTAAATCAACCCCAGTGATTCTCAGTTTCCACATCAGTCCCACAGATATGAACGGTATATGCATATATATTTTAACCTAAGTTAAACCAATTTAACTATGCAATACAAACCATACCTGGAGTTCAGCTTTTAAAGTCAAATATATGACTGAAGCTAATGACTGCTTCAAACACTTCTTTTTAGATCTGCATGGAGTGCAGCTTTAGGCTGGGTTCACGCTGTTGCGATTTGGATGTGGGTTTTCCACGCATCCAATTCACATGTCAGGAGCCTGTGACCGGCTCTCAATAGAGCCAGTTCACACAACTCCAGGACAGCTGTGGAGCAAATTGCACAGGAGGCCTGTGCATTTCTGGCCAGATTCAGGTTTAAATTCAGCCAAAAATTCGGACCGAAATTGGACCTGAAACGGTGAACAGGGACGCACCGAACCCCTGCTGTGAACCCAGCCTTAAACATGGCCCCAAACATTTACAACTCCATATTCTTTTAGCAAATTATACATAAAAATGCACATAAACAAAATAATACTATCAAAAAATATTTATGCAATAACAAAGCATGATCATAAGAATTAAACAGCAACACTATTGCATTGCAAAGATCCTTCACATAGCAGGTACGATGACTGGTGCAACCTTTGGCAGAAGATTCACTTTCACACACAGATAAAGTATACAGCAGTTTCCCATCTTTGATAGTCAGAAAGAACCTGTGGGTGTGCTAACAAAAAAACTACAATAAAGACTTACTTTTCTTCCAGTAGCAAGTGACTAATGTTAGGTTGGTGGTGCAGCTCAGGTTAATAACATGAAGCATTGTAACCTGAAATCTTAAGGTTCAACTGTACTTCTGGAGATAACAATGTTGTAAAGTTGGACTGTAGAACAAGTAGCTTTCCTATCTGATTTTTAAGGCAAACTTGTCAAGATAAAAATATGAAACCTAATTTTTATTTTATAGTGATCTTGGGGTTTGCCAGTGCAGGAAAATAGCAACAGGTTAACTTTATTACCTACTTTTAATATACTGTATAGCCAAAAGGTTGTGGGCACCTGACCATTACACCTCTATGGGCTTGTTGGACATCCAGTTCAAAAGTTGTAGGCAATAACATGAAGGTAGCCTTCCTTTGCCGCTTTACCAGCCTCTAGACCTTCAGGATGGCTTTCCAAAAAAGACTTTGGAGCGTATCTGGGGAAAATTGCACCCACTCAGCCAAAAGAACATTTGTGAGGTCAGGTACTGACGTTGGATAAGAAGTCCTGCCTTGCAAGTGGTATACCAATTCATTCCAAAAGCGTGCAGGAGTGTTTTGGTCAGGGCTTTGTGCAGGACACTCAAATGTCTCAACCCAAACCCAACAAACCATGGATGCTGACTTTGTCCACAGAGACACAGTCATGCTGCAACAAATAAGGTCTTCTTCAAATGTTTGTCACGAGGTTAGAAGTGCCCTTTTGCCTAAAATGTCTTTATATGCTGTAGAATTAACAGTAGCCTTCTCTGGAAATGCCTTAACCATCATTTAAAAAGGTATTTACATACAGTAGCCATATAGTGAAGGTGTGATGCTTAGATAACTACAAACATTTGGGCAAACCATATACCTTCCCTCTACTGTGTGTATCTACTATGCAGGTGTGACCTCCCCATCCCTACCCTTCCAGAGAATAGCCAGAAACCTTTGACTTGATGAGCAAATACAAGCAAGTGGTCCTTTCACAGAAGAGACTTCCTTCGGCTACACAAAGTCAACCATGGTGCCCCAGGGATTAGTGGGCATGATGGAAGGTGCTAGATGCTGTGGTAGAAGGTCCCACTATGTGATACTGTCTGCAAGTCCTGCTCTGATCGATGTCTGAATGGTTAAGCATCTCCACATCAACAAATTTTATTAATACTGTCCAAGGGAGGAAATGCCTCCCCCACCCCACTCCCGCAGGCCAGTCCTCCCCTGTACCAGACCTCCAAACTTGTGTACCAGTATGTGAAATGGTTCCTGATTAAGGTCACCATGGAGTAAATGCTTGTGTGTTAGGAAGGGTTTACTGGAGCTGGATTATTGGGAATAGATTTATACACTGTGTAATTTGTTGATGATAATAAAATAAATGCATTATAATAAATATTTGTAGCACCCTCCTAGGTAGGTGCTAGGAAAACCATAAGGGAGGCCCTGTTTGCTTATAAGGGGGGCCTAATTGTTCAGCTAGGCTGTCATGTGTTTCCAGGTGTGACCGTTGAGCTTGGGGAGTCTCCCCACTATTTCCAATGAGGGCTCTCATTGGACAGTGGAGGAAACCTGGCACATAGCACACCAGGACTTGTACCTACCCCAGAGGGCAGAATCTGCTGCAGTGCATTCTGGGAGGGGATATAAGTCTGATGGGAGCACATGACAGTGTGTCTTTGGCGGGAAGCAGAGTCTCAGGAGGAGGGTGACGGCTGTCTCTCCTCCTGTCAGCGTCAGGAAAGGTGTCCTTGGCGGTCAGCCTAGAGGACAGAAGGTTGAGCTGAGCTGCAGAGAGCGATCCAGTGTGCTGTGGACCGAGTGGAGCTGCTGGGGCAGAAGTTTCCAGGAAAGCAGTGTCATGAGTACTGTAAACTGCCCAGGGGTCTGCCTAGGATAGGGGACCACTCCAGAAGGTCAGAGGGATCCAGGAGCCAGCTAACCAGGAGGAAGCTTAGGAAGGGGGTGCCTGAGTCTATGCCCTGAAGAGAAGTGTGTGTGTCAAGAGGGTGCCGGTGCGGGCCCTGAAGTGTTAAGCGCTGCAGCAGATGTACAAGTAGCTACCTCAAAGGAAAGTGTTAAGGGAGCTTCTACAAGGACTACAAGGACTTTGTGCCACAGGAAAGTGACAGTATTTAGTTCAGTGCTAACAAACCGCAAGTCATCGTTCATTAGCGCCAACAGCCAAGTCAGCGTCAGCGGGCATTTTTTCAGTTGTCCCCCTAATATTGTGCATAGTTGAGCCAGAAGAGTATCAGACTAATCCCTTCTCCCATCCAAGTTCTCAATAAACCAAAAAAAAAAAAGATACTGGACTGATTTTTGTCTCAGTGCTCCTCACACTTGGAGAATATGCCTCATTGTACTACTGTTGCTAGCGATAACCCTGGCGAACCCATATCCAGCAAAATGGCTGGGAATCCTGCTACATATTAACCACTTGCTGACCAGTCACTGGGACTGTACTGCGGCAAAGTGGCTCGATTCCATCCAGCGACGTAGACCTACGTCGCTGAACTCCTCCCCTTGTGGGCGGTGCTCGCGCGCCGCCGGAGGCTCGCTCCCGCTGTTTTCAGTCACAGCGGGAGTCGGGCCAGGGGAGGAGCAGCGACGATCGCCGCCGCTCTTCCCCGATCGTCGGGGAATCGAGTGTGGAGATCCGCCCGCTTGTGTAAACAAAGCGGGTGGATCTCCTAAGTGACAAACAGTGACAGATTGCAGGGTTCAGCATAGCTGAACATGTGATCTGTCCCTGTGTCACTCAGTCACCTCCCCCCACACACGTCAGTAAGCACCAGGCATACATTAACCCCTCCCTCTCCAATAAAATTAACCCCTTCCCTGCCAGTGTCATTTTTACAGTAACAGTGCATATTTATAGCACTGATTACTGTAGTAATGTCACTGGTACCCCCAAAAGTGTCAAAAATGTCAGTCAAGGGTCCGATCTGTCCGCCGCAATGTCGCAGTCCTGCAAAAAAAATCGCAGATCGCCGCCATTACTCATTAACCGCCTTAGCGGTAATCCCGAGCGTGACTCGGGGTTGATTTTTCATTGCAGGAGCGGTAACCCCGAGTCACGCTCGGGGTGGATTGCAGAGAGCGCAGCGGTGTTCTCTTACCTTATCCTGGCGATCCAGCGATGATCTCTCATTGCTGCGACCGCCAGCCGAGAGTCCCGCCGCTCCTCCGTCCCTCCGTCGGTACGATCACTTCCTAGTTCCGTTCCCTGCAGCAGCAATGCTGCATGGGAGCGGAACTAGGGAGGGAAATTCAAAAAAAAAAAAACGTTGCACAAAACACACTTTATATTATATATATATATATGCATATGCATATATATATATATATATATATATATCTATATATATATATATATATATATATATATATATATATATATGCATATGCATATATATATATGCATGCATATATATATATATATATATATATATAAAATTATATTATTGATTCAATTATAATTCATGCGTTATATATTATATATATATATATATATATATATATATATATATATATATATATGTGTGTATATATATATATATATATATATATATATACACACACACACACACACATATCTATATATAATATATAATGCATGAATTATAATCTAATCAATAATATAATTTTATTATATATATTATATATTAAATAATAAAATAATATTATTGATTCGATTATAATTCATGCGTTTGTGTTTCAAATTTATCACATCTGGGATGTCTACTAGAGTCTTGTTTTGGTCAGGTTTAAGTCAGTAATTACTAAGAATTATAGGCCTATAATACATAACGCCAAATTTCCATGAAAAGAATTGTACCGCTTTTGGTATGTAATTCCAGACATAATCATACCGCCAGGGAGGTTAAAAAAAAAACACCAAAAATGACAGAAATCTTTTCCTTAGTTAGTAAACGCAATAACTTTTGCGCAAACCAATCAAAATACGCTTATTGTGATTTTTTTTACCAAACATAGGTAGCAGAAAACAAATTGGCCAAAAATTTAAAAAAATTTTGATTTTTACATTTTTTTGGGGGGAATTTCATATAAAAAAATGTGAAAATATTGTTTTTTTTTTAAAATTTACGCTCTTTTTTTGTTTATAGCGCAAAAAGTAAAAATTGCACAGGTGATCAAATACCACCAAAAGAAAGCTCTGTTTGTGCACGACAATTGCACGACTGCGCAATTGTCAGTTAAATTCGCACAGTGCCGAATCGCAAAAAGTGGCCTGGACGTAAGACAGCAAAATCCTCCGGTGGTAAAGTGGTTAAAGGAAAGGGGTCTTTGGTGCTCATTCTTTTAGAATTCTATATGCAGCTATGGGCAACTATTTTTGAAAACATTAGCTGAATTTAAACCACCATCACATTAGACAAAGCAGCTCAATTCTTTAACTCAAGCTTGGCTTTTGTGGTACTTGATCAACAACTGGCTATAAATAGACTGCAGCCTTCCTTTTACATTTTCTATTACAAAAGTAACACATTGGTCAAAAACATTTAAAATGAATTCAGTTCATAAGAGAATTCCAGGCTAAAAGGAAAACGAATATTATTTTAAAATCAATAGTTATCAAAATGACCAAAAACAAGATTTCAATGCCCAGTACAGAACAATAACAGTGGTGTATATACAGTAATTACTTGTACTACAAGGCTATCCCAGTTCTGTATAGGTTCTACTTGTTCCACTTTGCTGCTTTATAAATTCCTGGGAGAACACTGAGGAGACCAACACGTTGTAAACCTGATTTTATATAAAGCTTCTAAATATAAGCACCACAGTATCAATTTGGATTCCTGAGTCAGTAATCTGAACCTAATGGAAGCTTGGGCTTTGTAAATGTTGGGTAAATGGATGAAGGGATGATGGAATCACCGAAAGAGTACTCCCCATGTCGTTCTTTTTTTTTATCCTTCTCTTAGGCTCAATAAACATACTCACATGACCAACAAATCCCAAAGTTGATCGACTGTAATCTGTGAATCTGAAGCCACACACCAGGTCCAAAGCCACCATCTTCATTTCTGTCATTGGCTGCCTCTTTCTGGTTCATTTGAGCTGGGGGGCAACGCTGAACAGATTTGATTATTTTGGTCTGCATTAAGTGGTTCCGTGAATATTTTTTGTCTGCCTCTGGAAGTCTGGGATGGGAAGAAAAGAGAGGCGCTCGGTTTCTGGAGTTATGAAAGGATATTATTAGTTGTGAGATTATTTGTATATAAGTCAATTTTTCTGAAATTTCATTGCAGCAACTCAAAATGGTCCTCAGCAGTTTGTATGGCCCCCCACGTGCTCCTTATGAGACGACATGCTCCTTATGAGATGACAGATGATGCCCTGGGGTATTTCCTCTCAGATCTGGACCAGAGCATCACTGAGCTCCTGAACAGACTGAGGTGCAACCTGGTGGTGTCGGATGGACCGAAACATAATGTCCAAAAGGTGTTCTATTGGATTTAGGTCAGGTGAGCATGGGGGCCATTCAATGGTCTCAATTCCTTCATCCTCCAGGAACTGGCTACATACTCTTGCCACATGAGGCCGGGCATTGTCGTGCACCAGGAGGAACCCAGGACCCACTGCACCAGGATAGGGTCTAACAATGGGTCCAAGGATTTCATCCCAATATCTAATGGCAGTCAGGGTGCCATTGTCTAGCCTGTAGAGGTCTGTGTGTCCCTCCATGGATATGGCTCCCCAGACCATCATTAACCCACCTCCAAACTGGTCATGCTGAATGATGTTACAGGCAGCATAATGTTCTCCACAGCTTCTCCAGACCCTTTCACATCTGTCACATGTGCTCAGGATGAACCTGCTCTCATCTGTGAAAAGCACAGGGTGCCAGTGGCGGACCTGCCAATTCTGGTGTTCAATGGCAAATGCCATTCGAGCTCCACAGTGCCAGGCAGTGAGCACAGGGTTTACTAGAGGACGTCGGGCCCTCAGGCCACCCTCATGAATTCTGTTTCTGATTGTTTGCTCAGAGACATTCACACCAGTGTCCTGCTGGAGTCATTTTGTAGGGCTCTGGCAGTGCTCATCCTGTTCCTCCATGCATATTGGAGCAGATACCGGTCCTGCTGATGGGTTAAGGACCTTCTACGGCCCAGTCTAGCTCTCCTAGAGTAACTGTCTGTCTCCTGGAATCTCCTCCATGCTCTTGAGACTGTGCTGGAAGACACAGCAAACCTTCTGGCAATGGCACATATTGATGTGCCATTCTGGAGGAGTTGGACTTCCTGTGCAACCTCTATAGGGTCCAGGTATCGCCTCATGCTACCAGTAGTGACACTGACCCTAGCCAAATGCAAAACTAGTAAAAAACAGTGAGAAAAGTTGAGTAGAAAAAAAAAAAAGTGGCCTCCACCTGTAAAACCATTCCTGTTTTGGAGGTTGTCACATTGTTGCCCATCTAGTGCACCTGTTTTAAATTACATTAACACCAAAGCAGCTGAAACTGATTAACAACCTCCTCTGCTACTTAACAGATCAATATTCCAGGAGTTTAATTGACTTGATGCTATACTCTGATTAAAAAGTGTTCATTTAATTTTTTTGAGCAGTATATATATATATACATACACAGTATATTGTCAAAAGTATTGGGATGCCTGCCTTTACACGCACATGAACTTTAATGGCATCCCATTCTTAGGCCGTAGGGTTCAAGTTGAGTTGGCCCACCCTTTTAACAGCTTCAACTCTTCTAGGAAGGCTCTACATAAAGATGGCCTAGGCCTAGGAAGGTTTAGGAGTGTGTCTATGGGAATGTTTGTCCATTCTTCCTGAAGCGCATTTGTAAGGTCAGGCATTGATATTGGACAAGAAGGCCTGGCTCGCAGTCTCCGCTCTAATTCAAATTCATCCCTTGAGGTCTGGATTCTGTGCAGGCCAGTCAAGTTCCTCCACCCCAAACTTGCTCATTAATGCCTTTATGGATCAACTCAATAAAATTCTAAGAACTTTGTAAAAAAGGTAAAAAAAAAAATGGAAAAGAATAATCAGTTGATGATATTAATACAAATGAAAGTGATAAAAATTAAAAAGATGTGATAAAAACGGTAGCAATTCCAGAATTCATACAGGATACACCTATCGATGCATGGGAGACTGATGTAGAATACCACTTCTGGTTCAGGCAGCTGACCCCCCGATAATGTCCTGCCAGTTACACCATCCTCCAATGTCATGTCTGCCCTCCTACAACTGCTCTGGGGAAGTTGATGCTTTCTGGGATATGTGACATGCAAACCATAAAGGTCTCTTTAGGAAACCATGTTAAATGTACTGTAGTGCGTTTCTGCAAAAAGCATTAAAAAACGCATATGTGTAAAGTGATCCTTAGCCCTCGTTTACTGCGGCTTTGAAATTGTGCAACTTCATTTGAAATCGCACGATTTCAAAGATGCATGTCAGTGTGACTTTGGGTGCGACTCTGAAGACATCTGTGTGGTTTCATGCACACATGTCTATTCAAGTAACACCCAAAAGTTGCCAAAAGTAGTGCATGTACTACTTTATCAAATTGATGTTGCACCGCAAAGTCGGTGTCGCACCGATTTGAACAGGACCATTGCCGGAAATTGGATGCAACTTGTCATGCAATTCGACCTATCAAATCGCATGACAAGTCACCCCAAAAAGAACGGGGGCTTAGAAGTGACTTTTCATCTATCTGTGTAATTTGGTATAGGAAACACACCTGTGTAGTCAGACCCTGTTTTAGGTATATAGAGTGGTTAAGCCCCCGTTCACATCGGGCCGATTTGACATGCGGTTTGACATGTCAAATCGCATGCCAAATCTGAGCCTATTGCCAGCAACGGCTGCGTCCAAATCGGTGTGGCGCCGACTTTGCTGCACCGCACTGATTTACCAAAAGTAGTTCCTGCACTTCTTGTGGTGACTTCCGGTCCGATTTCAATAGACATCTGTGCATGAACTCGCACAGATGTCTTTCAAATCGCCACTGAAGTTGGACTGAAATACGGGTTTGAAATCGGGGGAGTTCAGCTGAACTTGCACAATTTCAAACCTGCCCTCAGTGTGAACGAAGGCTCAATGCTAACAGAATTACAATGGCAGCTTGATGAAGAGCAATGATAAGCTTGAAACGCTATTTTTTGTATGAAGATGTACATTTGAAGTAAAAATACTTTTATTGCAAGATTTGGTGATCTTGTTGTCATTTTCTTGCGCTATATATACATAAGTATACCATTATGGACTTATCACTAAATAATATTTATTACATAGCATGGTAATATCCAAATTTTCCCAATGAGATAAGCCTTGCCAATGTTTAAGTCTTTTTTGGGCTAGCCGTGATTCAAGACCATGTGAAATGGGAGCTTGACTGTTGTTTTGCTACCATGCTTTTGAAATAAAGTGAAAGAGCTTTATGGCTGAAAAGTTGTATGCAGATGCATTATGTTTTTGCATGGTCCTTCGACTGTGGGTTGTCCTCCCGTGTGAGTTTGATAAACTGTAAAAAATTCAGTCAACACTGAATTCACAAAAGTACTTTCAGAACAGAAAGTGTGGTCAGTGTCACCATACAAAATAACATACCCAAGCTTCTTTCAAAAAGCATTGTGCTGATCCAGGTGTTAAATATACTGAACGCCTAACCACAAAGCTGTGACCCATAAAGGCAAGAATAAGAGTTTTGTCACTTGGAGTAAAATTTGAAGACGATTCATTGTGAAACTGGGAGTGAGTCAGACTATCAACGTAAAAGTGTTGATAAAGCTCTCAACAAGTTTGTCCATTGCTGGGCTGATGAGAAAACGAGCCAAGGATTGTTGAGTTACTCAAAAAAGGACAGGTAGACTGAATTTCGATATGCCTCAAGATCTTTCATATGATTGGGCTTCTGAAGGGGCAACATTATTGTCAGCAATTAAACAACAGCACAGTTCTTTTTTTCTGCAAATAATTGATTCTTGATGGCTGAGGGTTTCTAAGGAAATAACCAAGTTATCCTGAAGATCGAGTTACCCGGTATTGCCTAATTCATCAAAATTGGAGGGAGGTCAAATTGTTTGTAGGGATATCTTGAGGACAATTTTTAGTAAATAGATTTTTATAATTTTTTATACAGTGGAAATTACTACAACATCTATCAGGTTTTTATTAAACTACTAGTAAAATACTAAAGTAATATATACTTCCTTAGGATAGTGACATGACAAGGGGAGGGAATCTTACCCATTGATCTTTTGCAATCATGAAAAATAATTAAAACGACTGTCCCCAAATTGTTAAAAAAAAAAATATATGATTTGCCTTAACCTCTCCTCTGGGCAGTAAACCTTATGTCGCTCTGTTGAAAAACTATGGTCGCCAATTATTTTTTTGCTTCCAACATGCTGGGGTGTCAAAAGCTTGGTCCCATTTGCCAACCTTTGCTCAGTGCAGGATTGAATAGGGCCATAGGGTATGCGAATGAATGACAGAGGGACCAGGCAACTGGAGACTCTGCACTGCAGAAGTAGTATAGTAAGGGTGCAGGGGAGCACTTTACCAGTTTAGGGATGTAGCACACCCCCTAAGAATCCACAGATGAACTGGATCCCCCCAGTCCTGCACAGCCAGGCACACCACATTTTCCTAGGCACTCCAGAGTCAGAGAACAGCCTGTGACTTTTTTTGTTGTTATTTATTAGGGGGAATGACCTGGATAAGGATGGGAAAGTAGGGGATGCCCACTTGACTTCAGCAAAGCTGCAGCTCTGTGTATTCGTTCAGGCATGGAGCTGCCATTTGGCCCCACCCTCTCTCTCCTGATTGGCTTACTGAGTTTGATTAACAGCTGCAGGAGCCAATGGCGCCACTGCTGTGTCTCAGCCAATCAGAAAGGGAGATTCCCAGATGGCTGATGCACTCGAGTACATCGCTAGATAGAGATGGGGCTCAGGTAATTATTAGGGGTACTGAGGGGGGCTGCTGCTCACAGAAGGTTTTTTTATCTTCATGCATAGAATGCATAAAGATAAAAAACCTTCTGACTTCTGACGCTGTCTTCGAGGAGACTGGCTTCATGTGGCATTCCCCCCCCCCCCCCCCCTTGTTAGTCCCCAGCAGCACTGATCTGCTTACACTGTCCTCTTGTGCTCCCATGCCTCCAGGAAGGGCTTTCTCCCATGTGTTGTCGCAGGATCCTTCCAGCACCTGAACTCTGGCCCAAGCAGGACATCCACACCTAGACTAGACAATAACAGCCTTTAAATGAACATAAATCAATCCCTGCCCTTTAAGTTGGAGGTTTATTGCCTTCATGTATTCTATGCATATGAAGGTAAAAAAACTTCTGTTTGCAGCGGCCCCACAAGCCCCCCCCCCCAACCCAAGTCTTACCTGAGCCCCCTGGGATCCAGCGTTGTTCACGATAGCCTTGGCTATCGTGGAGGACTCTCCCTCCTCATTGGCTGAGACAGCAACAGGACTCCCACTGCTGTTAATCACAGCCAGTAAGCCAATGAGGAGAGCAGGGGGGGGGGAGTTAGGACACGGCTCTATGTGTCTTATGGACGCATAGAGCAGGGACTCGGGAGCGAGCTTGCAGTGGTGGCCCCAGGGCATGTGGCTTTGTCTGGGGACACTGCTCAAGGGGGAGGAGCCAGGCGTTCTGGCGGGGGACCCGAAACGAAGAGGATCGGAGCTGCTCTTTGAAAAACCATTACACAGAGCAGATAAGTATGACATGTTTAATATGCTAACAAAAGCAAAAAAGGAAGATTTTTTATCACTTTAACCGCTTGCCGACCGCCGCAAGTAGATATACTGAGGCGGTCAGCCCCGGCCAGGCAAAGTGACGTATATATACGTCACTAGCCTGTGACCGGTTTGTGAGCCAATAGCGGGCGAGCGCGCACCCGCTGAGGCGCGCGCTCGCCGCGGCTTGTTCACGGAGGAGTCCGCACGTGTGACCGGCGGACCCGATGTCCGCCGGTCACACTACGATCGTCGGTAGAGCGGGAGAACGGCGGGCGGCTTATGTAAACAAGCCGCCTGTCATTCTCCCCTGTGTAAAAATGGAGATCAGACGGTTCTACTATGTAGAACCGTTGATTTCTGTTTTTACAATAGTAGACCTGTCCCATCACAGTTAGAAACACGCCCCTAGGACACACTTAACCCCTCCCTCTCCAATTCAGTTCGCCGCCATTACTCGGTAAAAAAAAACACCAAAAATGACTAAAATCTTTCCCTTTGTTAGTAAACGCGATAACTTTTGCGCAAACCAATCAAAATACGCTTTTTGCAATTTTTTTTACCAAACATAAGTAGCATAAAACAAATTGGCCGAAAATGTTAAAAAATTTAGATTTTTACATTTTTTTTTTGGGGGGGGAATTTCATATAAAAAAATGTGAAAAATATTGTTATTTTTGCAAAATTTGCACTCTTTTTTTGTTCATAGCACATGATCAAAAAATCGCACAGGTGATCAAATACCACCAAAAGAAAGCTCTGTTTGTGGGAAAAAAAGGACGTGAAATTCGTTTAGGTACAGCGTCGCACGACCGCGCAATTGTCCGTTAAAGTCACGCAGTAAAAAATCGCAAAAAAAACCCTGGTCGGAATGGGGGTAAAATCTTCCGGGGCTTAAGTGGTCAAGTAGCTTATAAAATAAGGTCTCTATCTCACATGCATACACATACTAGGGCAAGTTTGATCAGGAGCCAATAGCCAACTAACTCGCCAGCATGTCTTTGGGGTGTAGGAGGAAAACAGAGTACCGGGAGGAGACCCATTCAAGCACATGGAAACTCCATAAAGATAGTGTCCTGGCCAGAATTTAAATCTTGGACCCCAGTGCTAACCGCTAAACTGCTGTGCTGTCCAGGACAACATATGTGGGGTTAGACTGTAAAAAAGCAAATCTGAAAGTTATTCATAGTCTACCACATTGAAGGTATGTAAAGTTCAGAAAAGCGGAAGTGAAGGCAAGGAATGAGGTGTATCTAAATCACAAATGTTTTTTTTTTTTTAGTTTTAAAAATGTCTTGTTCTGCACTGTGTCTTGGAAAAGGCAGGGCTTTCCTTCCTCATATCCGAGTCTCCAGCAAGGAAAACAGTGAGCAGCACAGTACTGACATCATCAAATCTTGCGAGAGTAGCAGTCAGAGGCAGCAGTGCCTTAGATCGCATTCTGCAGATGTACAGCTATGAGGCTTTAGATACAGAAGTGCCTAGGCACACTCATACACCAGGAAGCACACTGATGTTTTTCAGGAGAAATTCCAGATAAAATGTAAATCTTTTAGGGTACTGATTAAGCAATTGGCATTTTTTAAATGTTCCCTACAACAAAGCAAAGCTTCACTTTTGAGTTCTAGTCCACTTTAAGCATTCTCTTAGAGCAGTGGTCTCCAAACTGCAGCTCTTTGCTTTCCTCTATCGGGCCCCTGAGGCATTATTCCTGCCACTGACACCAACAATAGGGCACTTCTCCTTCCACTGACATCAACAATGGGGCAGTATTATTCCTTCTACTGACATCAACAATGGCGCATAACTCCTTCCACTGACAAAAAATTGGGCTCTATTCATCCCACTGACACCAACTATTTCTCCCCCCCAATACCAAAGATCGGACAGGTGAGTGCTCATTTATTAGAAGCAGGGCTTTTTTTCAGGGGGAACATGGGGGAACGCAGTTCCGGCACCTCCAGCACTGATTGTACTGTATGTAAAGGCAAAGGGTGCTGAAGAGTCTAAGATGCTGGCTGCTGGGGGATCTATTGTAACTGGTAGGGATCTATTTTTGCACAGGGGTCTGGTGTTGCTAGGGGGCTTCTTATGTTGCTGAGGGGTCTATTGTTGCTGGCAAGGATCTACTGTTGAGGGAGATGTCTTTTGTTGCTTGCTGTTGATAGATCTGTTGTTGCTGCTGGGGGAATATTGTTGCTGGGGTGGATCTATTGTTGCTGATGTGGTATATTGTAACAGGGGGGGCATTGTTGCTGGGGGGGGGGGGTACAATGTTATGTGAGGAACCTATTGTTGCTGGGGGATCTAAAATTCCTAGGGAGATATATTGTTGCTGGGATTGGGGTTTTTTTGTTGCTAAGGGGATATATTGTTGCAGGGGTGGGGTCTATTGTTGCTGGGGGGAGATACATTGTTGCTGGGTGGATCTGTTATTGCTGGGGAGGGATTTAGTGTGCCTGTGATGGGGTCTATTGTTGCTGGGGTGGGGTCTATTGTCACTGGCTTCAGAGGATCTATTTTACTGCTTTTTTTCTTATCGTTAACCAATTGCATACAAATTACCTAACACCACAAAATAATACTTGGTTCTGTATTCCCTAAAAGTGGTAGTGGGAGGTGGGTGGAACCAAGAGACATGGAGGCTGGTAAGGGGCGGAGACAAGGGGTGGCTTAAAAGGGGAGAGTTCCTGCACCTATTCGCTGAGAAAAAAAGCCCTGATTAGAAGTCTTTTCATTTTTTTTGTAACAAGGCTGAAGAACCGCTTTAAGCAATCTAGGGTATAAACCAACATCTTCATTGTATATTCCAAGAAGGAGTAAAAAAGGCATAGTACCCCTAAGGTCATGTTGGTAAGGTAAGGTTATGTCAATAGGTCATAAAGAATTCAATAAAAGTTACGCTTCATTTACTCTCTAACTTTCTGACATCATAGAGAATTAGCAATGCATTCATTGTCAGGTCCTCAGAAAAAAAGTTTTGAGGTTGCAAGGGTCTCAGCACAATCCCATTTTAATCACACGCTGTCTATGCAAAAATACAAAAAGACAATAAAATCAGCATAGATTCCCCACTGCTGATTCTGGTCATTTACGTAAGCTATTTCTTGATGTCTCTTCAGCTTTTGATTATCAATGACCAAGAGATTGTATTATCTCATCTAAATTCTATTGTGAGCCGTGAATTAGAGCACTTGGTTGATCCCGGTTATTTCTCGCTGATTGGCTCTACTTCTTTTGTTCGATGATACTTTACTCATAGCTGCTGTTTTTTTTTCCTTCTTTTAGCCTCCGATTCTGACCCATTGTTATTTGAGATGTACTCCATGCTTATTGTGTCGTTGATACCTCCTCCGATGGCTTGTAGTTACCCCATTACATGCAAATGCTGTCTTTTGCATTTGAGACAATGTCAGCCTTTTTTTTTATTCTAAAGAAAAAAATTTAAGGAAATGTGCTGAGGAAAATATAGAGGCTTGCATTTATGACCTCTTTCTGAGAATGCAAGTTGCCTGAGTGTCATGCTGATTCTAGAATTTAAAGTGGACCTTAACTCAGAAAGTCTTGCTATGCTATGGGGAACATCTAGAAGTATTAATTGTTTCCTGAAACTAATTACTATTTGTCCTAAAGTGGAAGTTCACAATAATATTAAAATCTCTAAATCTACAGGCATCAACAATCTAAGATTAACCTATCTAGCCCTGTAAAGAAAAAATTGCTATACATTCCTTTTCTGAAGCCACTCCGGTCCGGTCTCCAGAAGCGGAAGCTCTGCAGAAGATAGGTAGTGAACGAGCACGTAGCAGTCGTGTGAAATGCGTCTACTGTCCTACCCTGCTGTACCTTGTACCACTTATGTGAATAAAGGAACTTTTCTTCATTGGATTCCGTGGTGGTGTGCGACCATTTTATTCTTTTATACTTCTCCTGGTGGTGAGACGAGGTTCATCACCCACCTTGAACTGGACTTTGACTAGCCTGAGCGGCGTTATCTCTCTTCATAGCTCTACAGAAGAGACAGCCGGCTAGGAAATGCATGGGAAGTAACGTCACCCATAGAGTTACTATGGGGCTTCTGTTGTCGGCTGCTTTCTCTGCACCCACCTTCACAAAGAAGCTGCCACTGACAGCTTAGCGTGGGCCTGGTCAGGATCGGCTTCAGAAAAGGTATATATTGAGACTTCTTCATTTACAGGGCTAGATAGGTTAGTCTTAGATTGTTGATGTAAGTAGATTTAGAGATTTGAGTATTAGGGTAACCTTCTACTTTAAATCCATGTTGAAAAAGAGAAGTACTTCCTGTGCCTAGGCACTCCTGCTCTGTAGCCTCGTAGCTCTATTGATGCAGTGTGAGATTATCTAAGGCACTGATGCTTCGGAATGCTAGGAAATTTGGAGTGAGATTTGATGATGTCACTACTGTGCTGCTCACTGTTCTCCTTACTGGAGAGGAAGCTGTATCTGGTTACCCAGAGTACAAGGATCTCTCTCTGCTTCTCTTTCATTCATTCTGTGGATCTTTGCTTTCTCCACTGCTACTTCTTGAATATTCCCTAATCCGCCAAGATCCACCCCCCTATTAAGTTTAACCATACCAGTTCAGTTTTAGGGTCCTTGCACATGGTCACAAAAAACACTGCATTTTTATCAGTAAATTGAGCTGTGTTCAGATCCGTAAACCAAAAATACAAAAATTTGTGTCGGTGGTCAGTAATTTACATGCTTACGCATGTAAACATGTGAAAATGAATACATGTGAAAATGAATACATGTGTAGCACCCTTCCTGATTGGCTGCTAGTGAGAGTAGGAAAATTTAGCTTTGTGGCTCTTCTGTAATCAGTGGAGCAGAGTGTAATTGCTTTAGGCTGCTCTGGGCTCTACAGGCTGCGAGTTTGATTGCTTCTCCCTGTTTTCTGGAGATTTTCAGAATATAGTGGGTGGAAGAGTCATATAAGCAGCCTAAATATTTATGCAGCTCCAGATAATCCCTAAGGGAAGGTGGGCCTAGATGGTGGTTGGGGAGTGCATAAATAGTATGGAGTACTAGAGAGTAGGATTCTTTTCCAGAAGGAGACATTTCCAGCTGCTAGCCCTTCCTGGCTGTCCTACTGAAGGTCTTGCCTGTCTCTTCTACTGGGTCATGAGAATAGACCACTGGCCAGAACTTGCTCAGTATGCAATTGAGCGGCTGGGCTGCTCTGCATCCAGTGTGCTTTCTGAATGGGCCTTCAGTGCTGCTGGAGGTTTTGTTACTGATAATAGAATGCGTCCGTCCACAGACTCTGTGGACCATCTGACGTTTAGCAAAAATGAATCAGTCCTGGATTACCAGCATCTATGAAGGCCCTGATGCCGATGTCACTGATTAAGTGTTTTTGGGATGTGGAATCTCTGCAAGACTTCTAAGCTGCCTAGTGTTGTGGGTGTTGATTTTCTCTGGAAGAATTTTTTTGATGTAAGTTTCATGGGCACAATTAACACCCAAAGACATTTTTTTTTTTTTGCACCTGTTTGACAGGTGCATATTATTTAAATTTTTGATAGCAAGGCCAATTCTTGTTTTCATCAAGAGTAACTCTATAGGGTTATGTCGTGAAGGCACCACGGACACCCAAGACCAATTTTTCCACACCTGTTACTTGTAGCAAAAGTCTGCAGAAGAGACACCAGAATTTATCCAAAAAATCTCTAATCTTGTTTCCAGTGCACTACATTGTGGCCTCATCATACAGACTGGCTCCCCAAACTGTTGTTTCCAAAACAAAGAAAGCTTGCAGGGAAAATGTCATTTTTTTGGCTTTAAAAATGCAATTATTTCTGCAGCAGCTTCTATACACAGTGCAGATGTGCTGCCACTTCACATGTAGACTAAGGGGACCCCCCCCCCCAAGGTACTATATTGAAAGGAATTTTTCATTTTTATTATTATTTCTCATTTTGATGCTTTCATTTTAAGCATCAGTAAATCAATGCTCATTTAAAAATGAAGTTTTTTTATAAACTTTTTTCATTGATACATGTCCCCAATTGCATATAAGCCTTCGGAATGGGCACTTTTGATTTTTCCAGTTCGGGTCCAATAGACTTCAATGGGGTTTGTTATTCGGTTCTGAACTTTCACAATTTTCAAAAGTTCTGGTGTGAACTGACCAGGGCGTTGTTTGGCCCATCCCTAATTTGCAGGTTCGCTTGTCAAACTCAGCCACTCAAGTCAATAAGGCCACACCGCATTAGTCCCATCGTTGGTTGCCCTTTGGCAAAAAAAAACAGCCATTATCTCCTTAATGTCTGACAGTGGCCGCTTAGCCAAACTCTTAAAAGTGATCCACCATGGATTGCTTTTCAGAGAATGAGCTAGTTTGTACCTAGACTTAGGCTTTTGTGGACGTGGCAAGAACTTCACAGGCGCCAAGATTAACATGACGGTGTCATCTATGGGCCGGCATGTAAGGGAGGCTTGCAACTGGCTATATGTTGATGCCTAGAGCACATGTAGGTGGGGCTCAGCATGGTGCGGTGATAATAATTCACACAGGAAGGTGCAATGGAAAACTTGTATTGAAATAGCACAACAAAAGTTCACAACAAACCCAGTGGAAAGGCAGCCAAACTAGGTGCACTCACGGTTTCCATTGATGTGAAAAGAGTAGGTAACAGCCACACTGACAACGTCTGTTAAAAGAACGCCTCTCCCAGGACCCTCCAGTAGGATAGCCTCATTCCAGGGAACTCTTGCCCTGGCCTGAAAGGCCTTTTGGGAACCTGACCTAGTCCCCACCATCATAAGGGTCTGGAAGTCCACAGCTGCCTCTTCTTGGTGCAGGTCTACCTTTCCCAGGCAGAAAAAAGAAAAGGTTGTATTCCAGAAAGGGAGTAGAGCTCCCTCAAGAGCAACCAGGTATTACATAGATCGCCATACTGTGCTACAAAAATCCTCTCCCAGGCCTCTAGCCACGTCCAGGGTCTCCACTTGCTGGCTACATCTTCCTGATGGTGGGTTCTCTGGCCTTAACTGCACTAACATGGCTTATAACTAAGCCCTGACTCACCTATGGCATCACTACAAGAGGAATTCTAACTAAAAGGGGCCTAGCACCTGATGACACTGCATTCTGTAAACAGACTCTATTCTGGAACAGAGCCACCTAGTGGCAGACAAGCTAATTGCAACTGCTTACAGGCATTTCTATCCAGGAGGTAGATACTGAGCCTAAATGAAGCCTGAACAAAGAGGGTGCATTGTAAAGGGGGAATACACTGATCTATGTGAGCAGCTATTATTACCTGGGATTTACACATTACTTAACATGCATCCACTCAGCATGAAAAATATATCTGATGCCAGGTCCGCTTCAAAGATCCATTGTTCGAATGTACAGTATATAGGTTCCTTAAGTAATAACACACTAACTGTCTCATCTTAAATAACTGCACAGTAATTTGCGGTGCCACTCCAATTGCTACTCTGCTGTCAGCGGATGTATTTTTATTCGTTTCTATATTTCATGTAACGATGTATACAGCTTTATTGTCTTGTTTTAATAATCGCTCTTTGCCGGGTATTAAATGTGTCATATCATGACAATTCATTTTACACACGGCTTAATCTTTGTTTAATAATGCGCTTTTTAATCATGCAAGGGGATGAGGGGAATAAATATTGCATAGGTCAACATTATTGAGACTTAATATGGTGCGCGTCAGTGGCAGAGATGAAAGAATTTAAAGGGTGAGGTTCTGCAGGATAGTAATAGGAATTCAGAGGCCATGCTGGCCATGAAATCAAGGAGACAATGGAGTCTGGTCCATGGTGGGGGGGGGGGGGGCAACCCTAGTTTACATCTGAACTGGTCCTCAAGAAAAGCTATAAGGTATTTCAGTGAGTATGTTTTATTAAAGCTGAACTCTAGGCAGATATAACATACACATATGAATGCTGAAATGCAGTGCCAGGGCAAGGTTATCTAGCGCCCAGGGTGAAGATGCCAAACGGTGCTCCCCCAAAAGAAAATGTATGAGCATTATGTTTCAGAAAAAATCCTCTCCCTCCTCTCAAAATATATTCGAGCAATAATCTTCACACTTATCCCCTAAGCAAAAATTCCCTTTACATGCCAAAATTCTTCCCCCAAAATAATTCCCCCTCTTTCAGTACAAATCCCCCTTCCCAGCTCAAATCCTCTCCCTCCCCAACTCTTCCCTCCTAGCACGATTCTTCTACCCCTCTAAATCACCCTCTCCCAGTACAAAGACCCCGCCCTCTCTAATACCCTCTCCTAGTTCTCATCTTCCTCCCTACATTTCCCCTCCTAGCACAAATCCCCTCAATCATCCCTACTATCACAATACCCCCCCAAATCCCCCTCTCCCAGTACAAAGACCCCCCCCCCCACTCTCCCTAATACCCTCTCCTAGTTCTCATCTTCCTCACTATATTTCACCTCCTAGCACAAATCCCCTAAATCATCCCTACTATCACAATACCCTCCACCAAATTCTCCTCTTCCAGCACAACACTCCCCCCTCCCTAATCTTTTTCTACTAGTACTCATCTTCCTCCCCATATTTTATCTCAAAGCACAAATCCCCTCAATCATCCCTACTATCACACCCCTCCCCAGATCCCCCTCTCCCAGCACAACCCCCCCACCCCAAATCCCCCCCTCCCAGCACAACACTCCCCCATCCCTAATCTCTTCTCCTAGTACTTATCCTCCTCCCCATATTTCCCCTCCCAGCACAAATCCCCTCAATCATCCCTACTATCACAATACCCCCCACCAAATCCCCCTCTCCCAGCACAACACCCCCATCCCCCACCCCAAACCCCCCCCCCCTTTCCCAGCACAACACTCCCCCCTCCCTAATCTTTTCTACTAGTACTCATCATCTTCCCCATATTTCATCTCGCAGCACAAATCCCCTCAATCATCCCTACTATCACAATACCCCAACCCCCCAAATCCCCCTCTCCCAGCACAACAACCCCCCCCCCCCACCCCAAATCCTCCCTCTCCCAGCACAACACTCCCCCTCCCTAATCTCTTCTCATTGTACTCATCCTCCTCCCCATATTTCCCCTCCCAGTACAAATCCCTTCAATCATCTCTACTATCACAATACCCCAACCCCTCCAATTCCCTCTTCCTAACAGAAATCCACTTTTCTAGTGCAAAGCCTACCATCTAAATCAGCCATTCTAGCACAACCCTCCAAAATCCCCACTGCGCCCAGGACAGCTGCCCACCCCTTGTCTCGGCCCTGCTGCTATGTAACCATTAATACAACATGAATTGTATTTTTTCCAAATGCAAGCAGTGTAAGTACCTGAATGTTACCTAGTATCATCCCCTTGCAGGCGCACAGTACAGCACTGCTAGAGTATGAGAAAAAGAAGTACCACAAGGAGTTAATCAGTTAATGAGCTGAACAGGAGCATGTTGATTGGAGGAGAGAGCAGAGTGACAGAGGCATGAGCTCATTACTGTGCTGCTTTTATTTTCATTGTCTAATCACATGCATGATTAAATGGGACCAGAGGAAGTGGGTTGAATGGTGTTGGCCATCAGACTGAGGACATCCAGTGGCAGAAAAAAATACTGTGAAAGAAATCTCTGGATTAATGCTCTCCTTGCCCGGCCGGTCAGTTTAGGTGGACGGCCATGTCTTGGTAGGTTTGCAGTTGTGCCATACTCTTTCCATTTTCGGATGATGGATTGAACAGTGCTCCATGAGATGTTCAAAGATTGGGGTCTGTTTATAATCTATCCCTGCTTTAAACTTCTCCACAGCTTTATCCCTGACCTGTCTGGTGTGTTCCTTGGCCTTAATTATGCTGTTTGTTCACTAAGGTTCTCTAACAAAACTCTGAGGGCTTCACAGTACAGCTGTATTTATACTGAGATTAAATTACACGGATGTGGACTCTATTTACTAATTAGGTGACTTCTGAAGGCAATTGGTTCCACTAGATTTTAGTTAGGGGTATCGGAGTAAAGGGGGGTGAATACAAATGCACAACACACTTTACACATATTTATTTGTAAAAAATGTCAAAAACCATTTATCATTTTCCTTCCACTTCACAATTATGTGCCACTTTGTGTTGGTCTATCACATAAAATCCCAATAAAATACATTTATGTTTTTGGTCGTAACATGCCAAAATGTGGAATATTTCAAGAGGTATGAATACTTTTTCAAGGCACTGTACATACAGCAAGGCAGTACTATATGAAACACCCCTCCTTAAGGCAGGGTGGCTACCAGTGGTGGCTGGTGTATGATAATTTGGGGGGGGGGGCAAAACCAACACCCCCCGCGGGACGGCCGGCAAGCAAATCCAAAATCCACCTCCACCACCCCCCCCCCCGGTCAACCAGTCAGCGGGCAGGCAAATCCACCAACCCCCAGTGGGACGGATGGCTGGATGGACAGCCAGCATTCTTACCTCCTCCTTGTGGCTGTGATTCTCCCCCGGCCGTGCGTCTCTTCCCTCTTCCTGGCCAATGGCCAGTAAAATCGCTTCTCTTTTCAGCCAATTGGGAAAGGGGTCTACGACCCACTTCCTGATTGGCTGGGAGAAGAATCAGTGTGATAATAGTAAATATTGATTTGCTATTGTCATACAACTGGGTGGGGGTGGGACCACCTTACCCCTTTTTGAAGCCTATAAGGCCCTTTTCACACATTCCGGTCCATCGGCGGACTCCATTTATCTCACGATCCCCCGCTGAGCAGGCAGAAGGCAGCTCTGTCTCCGCGCTGGGAGACGGAGTCTCCGCGTCTCCGGAGACGGAGCTGTCAGGTCCCCGCTGTTCTCTATGGGGGAATCAGATGTCCGTTCTCATCCGATCCCATCCGATCTACTGGACGGATGGAAAATAGGGTTTCCATCCGTCCAGATTTGATGGATCGGATGTCAGCGGACATGTCTCAGCTGACATCCGATGCCCCATAGAGATGCATGAGGCATCTGTTCAGATCCGCCAAAAAACGGACAGGCGGATCTGAACGGTCCGCATGTGTGAAAGGGGCCTTAGAGCTCTAGACCCCTTAGATCTTAGAGGGGTCTCTGGCTCTAATCAGGTGCTTCAGAGAAAAAAAAAAAAAACATTGGAATCCATGCGTCGGCGCCCTGCTTGTAGATTAGGGGGCCAGATGCATGGACGGGGGGCAGCGCCCCTGCGCCCTCAACGGATGGCCTGCCACTGGTGGCTACACTAAACTTACGCCCTTACCTTACTGTGACTTGTTCCTCCTCCTAATAATGAAGACCCTTAATCCATTTTGTTCTTTTCCTGATATCACTCTAATCTTAAAGTCCAGCCTTCTACCTCGCTATTTCCAAAATGATGATTTTAGGAATTGCAAGCTCTTCTCAATGGCTCAACCAGGTAGGGGGAAGATCAATATGACACTTTGGGGTTGAGTTACTAAAGGCAAATAGACTGTGCACTTTGCAAGTGCAGTTGCTCCAGAGCTTAGTAAATGAGGTAAAGATTCCCTTTGCACAGAATACCCAATCACATGCAAGGAAAATTTAAAAAAAAAAACGAAAAAAAATAAATAAATTGTCTTGCATGTGATTGGATGGTGGAAGTCAGCAGAGCTTCCTCTCATTTACTAAGCTCTGGAGCAACTGCATTTGCAAAGTGCACAGTCTATTTACCATTAGTAAATCAACCTCCATGTATTTGTATACAAAGGTGCGCCTTTTCTTTAAAAAAATACAGATTGTGTGGTCAGTAAGGCGACTCAATGCCTGCATTCCCCATAGCACAGAAAGCAAAAATGAATGACTAAAACTATATCAGGACACACATACACAAAATAGGTTTAATTAACATTCAGATGTGCTAGGAACCATTCCCCAGGTATCTACTCCTACGAAAAGACTGCTAGACTTGTTTACAAATGCGTTTCCGCATGAGTGATCTGTGTTATTCATTTTCATCTTATAGAACATAATCCAAAGGAGAAGAAGTCAATCAATTCCAGGCTGGGGCCCATACAACCGCCTAGCCTCCCCGTTCACACACATGATAGATGTGATCTGACTGCCAGTTCTATTAAAGTACACAGTGGCCAACCAATATGGCATGAGAGGTTTTTATAGGCAGGGACAGGAACAAAAAAAAAAAGCGGATCATGTCAGCAGACGGTTTTGCTAAAGCCATTGCTTGTAAGAATATTCTGTTTTTTTTGACATTGTAGAGTGATGGAAGATGGTGCAATGACTTTATTGATATAAATTGGGCTACGTAAAAGATTCAAAATATCATTTTTGTAGATGCACTTAGATAATAAACTATAATTTTTAATTACATACAGATATATATATATATATATATATATATATATATATATATATATATATATATATATATATATATAAAATATACATATATATAATATATATATATATATATATATATATATATATATATATATTATATACACATATATATATATATATATATATATATATATATATATATATATATATATAAATAAATATATAAATATATACAGTTGGTTTGGGCTGCTCACTTACAAGAATTACATGCAAAATAATGGTACCGCTTTCAGCACCTAAAATCCAAAAGAATCATACCGCCAGGGAGGTTAAGTAGCAGAGGGGGTTGTTAATCAGTTTCAGCTACTTTGGTGTTAATGAAAGTAACAACATGTGCACTAGATGGGCAACAATGAAACAACCTCCAAAACAGAAATGGTTTTGCAGGTGGAGACCACTGATTTTTTTTTTTCGCTACTCATCTATTCTGACTGTTTTTCACTAGATTTTCATTTGGCTAGGGTTAGTGTTACTACTGGTAGCATAAGGCGATAGCTGGAGAAAGATTGGTTGCCAGGTGACTGCAGACGCCATATTAGCATATGGGCGGAGTTGGGTCAATAAATGCTGGGTCTTCATTGGTCTTCCCTATCCCCGCTGACGAAGTCTCCGCTGACGAAGTCCTGTATGGGCTGGGGCCCATACAACCGCCTAGCCTCCCCGTTCACACACATGATAGATGTGATCTGACTGCCAGTTCTATTAAAGTACACAGTGGCCAACCAATATGGCATGAGAGGTTTTTATAGGCAGGGACAGGAACAAAAAAAAAAAAAAAGCGGATCATGTCAGCAGAAGGTTTTGCTAAAGCCATTGCTTGTAAGAATATTCTGCATATGGGAAGAGTTGGGTCAATGCTGGGTCTTCATTGGTCTTCCCTATCCCCGCTGATGAAGTCCTGCCTACCGGACGTAACGCGTACGGGGGGAAGCCATATGACCCGCCAGCTGTCCCGGAAGTGTGTAAGTGAAAGGCAGGGAGACGCCGACCTCATCGCTGCCGCTGCTTGATTACTTTAGGTGCATGGATACTTTCATTCTAATGTAAGTGCAATGACTTTTATTTAATAAATGCCCATGGATTAAACAGAGAGCACTTAGATCTTTTCCCATTGTTTTTCAATATTTACTTGGTGCGGAGTTGGGTCCGATCTGGAACCAGGGGAAACCAGGGGGAAAGCAGGAGAACCAAGTATACCGTACATGCTCAGAGACCCTGTAGGGTCGCTTATTGGAGGTGAGAGGCAGAGAGAGCTGTGGTGGTAGGATTAAGCACATTCATGTGTGTGACTGCATGATTTCAAATTACCAGCACCTGGGCTTCTGTATGCACAACCAAGAACTGTCTGTCTCACTTGTCATCTTGATATATTGGACTCTCATACATGGACATTATTGCACTGCATAGTATTAATATTTGTTTGAGTATCATGCTGTTGAACTTTTTAGTTAAATAGGAGAGTATTGAAATTGCGCTGCACTTTGTTTTGGATAGCTGGACCCTATAGAGCAGTGATGGTGAACCTTGGCACCCCAGATGTTTTGGAACCACATTTCCCATTATGCTCAACTACACTGCAGAGTGAAAGAGCATCATGGGAAATGTAGTTCCAAAACATCTGGGGTGCCAAGGTTTGCCATCACTGCTATAGAGATTGCACAGGCAGCCCAAATCCTCCAGGATGACACATCAATACGTGCCATTGTCTTATGAGCAGGAAGATGATTCCAGGAGACAGGCAGTTACTCTAGAAGAGCTTGCCATGCCGTAGGTGGTCCTTAACCCATCAGCAGGACCCGTATCTGCTCCTTTGTGCAAGGAGGAACAGGATGAGCACTGCCAGAGCCCCACAAAATGGCCTTCACCAGGCTACTGGTGTGAATGTCTCTGACCAAACAATCAGAAACAGACTTCATGAGGGAGACTTGAGGGCCCGATTTCCTCTAGTGGGCCCTATGCTCACTGCCCAGCACCTTGGAGATCAGTTGGCATTTGCCATTGAACACCGGAATTGGCAGATCCGCCACTGGCGCCCTGTGCTTTTCACAAATGAGTGCAGGTTCACCCTGAGCACATGTGACAGACGTGAAAGGGTCTGGAGAAGCCGTGGAGAACTTTATGCTGCCTGTAACATCGTTTAGCATGACCGGTTTGGTGGTGGGTCAGTGATGGTCTGGGGAGGCAAATCCATGGAGGGCACACAGACCTCTACAGACTAGACAATGACACCCTGACTGCCATTAGGTATCGGTATAAAATCCTTGGACCCATTGTCAGACCCTACACTTGTGCAGTGGGTTCTGGGTTCCTCCTGGTGCACGACAATGGCCAGTCTCATGTGGTGAGAGTATGCAGCCAGCTCCTGGAGGATGAAGGAATTGATACCATTGAATGGCCCCATG
This sequence comes from Pelophylax lessonae, assembly GCF_965119305.1. Classification (NCBI taxonomy): domain Eukaryota; kingdom Metazoa; phylum Chordata; class Amphibia; order Anura; family Ranidae; genus Pelophylax; species Pelophylax lessonae. Next base: position 168,929,619 of record NC_138780.1, read on the forward strand.
GTTGCCTGACCTAAATCCAATAGAACACCTCTAGGACAATATGTTTCGGTCTATCCGGCACCGCCAGGTTGCACCTCAGTCTGTTCAGGAGCTCAGTGATGCCCTGGTCCAGGTCTAAGAGGAAATACACTGGTACACCATTCGTCGTCTCAGGAGCATGCCCCAACTTTGTCAAGCATGCATTCAAGCACGTGGAGGCCATACAAACTACTGAGAAGCATTTTGAGTTGCTGCAATGAAATTTCAGCAAAATGGACTAGCCTGCTACCTAATTTGTTCACTTTGATTTTTGGGGTGTCTTTTAATTCAGCCCTCTGTAGGGTGATAATTATAATTTCCATTAAAATGATGTGGCATCCTTTCATTTCTAACACATTACCCAGTCCATATCAGTACAGATATCCAGCATGATATTTTTCCCCATTGAGATCTGATGTGTTTTCAAAGTGTTCCTTTAATTTTTTTTTTTTTTTTAGCAGTGTCCTTATAAATTAATAATTATTTGATCCCCGGCAGATTTTGTAAGTTTGCCCACTTTCAAAGAAATGAACGGTCTAAAACATTTTTATCATAGGTGTATTTTAAATATTAGAGACAGAATATCAACCAAAAATCCAGAAAAAAAAACATATGATACAAATGTTATAAATTGAGTTGCAGTTCAGTGAGTAAAATAAGTATTTGATCCCCAAGCAAAACATGACTTAGTACTCGGTGGAGAAACCCTTGTTGGCAAGCACAGAGGTAAGACGTTTCTTGTAGTTGGTTACCAGGTTTGCACACATTTCAGGAGGGATTTTGGTCCACTCTTCTTTACAGATCTTCTCTAAATCCTAATAATTCTTGGCTTTCACTTGGCTATGTAAAATATTGGATGAGAACCTTCTTCGCTCAGCCAGAATTTGGTCTGCAACATTATTTAGGTAGATGGTATGTGGTAAAATCCACATGAATGGAATAGCAGGACCCAAGGTTTCCCAGCAGAACATTGCCCAAAGCATCACACTGCCTCTGCCGGCTTATGTTCTTCACATACTGGTGCCATCTCTTCCCCAGGTAAATGACGTACACGCACCCGGCCATTCACATGATGTAAAAGAAAATGTGATTCATCAGACCAGGTCACCTTTTTTCATTGATCAATGGTCCAGTTCTGATGCTCACATGCCCACTGTAGCCACTTTTGGCTGTGGACACAGGTCAGCATTAGCACCCTGACCAGTCTGCGGCTACACAGTCCCATACGCAACAAACTGCAATGCCCATTTTTTCAACATATCAACCTTGAGGGACAACATGTTTACTCTGTGCCTAATATATCCCATTGAATTTCAGATGCCATTGCAGCGAGAAAATTAAATGCCATTCACTTAACCTTTCAGCAGTCATAAAAAATTATGGTTGATTGGTGTATATACACTAAATTATGGAAAAAAATATAGTTATATATCACTTTTAGTGATGGACGAACATCGGCCGGGGCGGTTAACGAATGCCAGCCGCAAATTTTCTCAAAAAATCGGCCGGGGCGAGTTCGCGGCGGGCCCCATTGACTTTAATGGGTGGCGAACTTTAAAAACCTTTAGGTCATATTTGCAGCCACAAAAGACGTACTAGCTGTGCACAAATAGTCCCAGCACATGGACAATGTCATAACGGAAGTATTGCAATTGAAAAAGTTGCCCTAAATTTTTTTTTTTTTTTACAGCAAAAAATATATATATTTTTTTCATAAATCAGCCAGAACTGACAGCAGCCGGTAAATACATTGTCTAATACATATAGGGTCCATTCACACTGACAGAGCGATTTCTGTGTGACTGCAGCCGATCTCTAACTGCCCCTAAAGCAACCACAGGATACCTGGCCCTATAGTAAAGAGACTGTAATAGACCCTAAAACGACATTGGAGCATTTTAAATGATTTTTGTGGACATTGACAAAGCGATTTCTGTGTGACTGCAGCCGATCTCTAACTGCCCCTAAAGCAACCACAGGATACCTCTCCCTATAGTAAAGAGACTGTAATAGACCCTAAAACGACATTGGAGCATTTTAAATGACTTTGGTGGACATTGACAAAGCGATTTGTGTGTGACTGCAGCCGATCTCTAACTGCCCCTAAAGCAACCACAGGATACCTCTCCCTAATCCCTAAAGATTCTAGACCTATACCGAAATACCAGCCCTCAAAAGGACTTTTGTGGACATTGACAGAGCGATTTGTGACTGCAGCCGATCTCTAACTGCCCCTAAAGCAACCACTGGATACCTCTCCCTAAGCTTAAAAGATACTAGTAGACCTATCCCGAAAAAATACCAGCCCTGAAAAGGACTTTTGTGGATCTTCACAACACTATATGTGTCTAGCAAACTCTCCCTAATGGCCTTTTGGCTAAGATCAAGTGTAGTATCTGTTCTTATCAGTTGGTATGGAACCTGATGGTTAGTATCGGTGGGGGCCGAAATGAACCAGGGTGCTCCGGAACAACCGGGGGACTGGGAAGTAAGCCACATCAGAGAAAGCCGGATGGGTCCATTGCCTTCTGATTTGAATGGGTCCGCCCCTATCAGTTTGAAGGGAGCAGGAAAACTGGTGTAGGCAGTCACGCCGGTTAGTACTGCTCCTGGATGTGATTGGTAAGGAACGGCGGATGGTGGTGGGAGAGCCTGAATCTGGCCTTGCAAAAGGCTTGTCCCCAGTTGAAGGTAGGTTCTCCTTAAGCTGTCCAAAGTTCTGATGCCTCCTGGTAGGATAGGGCTACACTCGGTCTGGCCTTTGGGCCGGGGTAGAAAAAGCCCGTAGTGTATGTGCCCCTGGGGTGGCAGCCCAGGGGTGCCTTAATTCTCACTGGTGAGGGGCAGCTCGCCTTGAGTTTTTCGGCACAATGGTCACTGCACCTACGCACATTTTTTTTAAGCACCTGCCTCTTGGGCAAGGCCTTTTGGCTTCGACCAGAGGAATTTTTATTCCGGCCGGAAGGCCTGCCTTTGTTTTTCACTCAGGCACTAATTCACTCCTCCACTTCCCCTTCCCCACCTTTTTGTTTGTGTGTATTTTTCTTTGTGGTGTGTCACTTCACTTTCACTCTTCTTTTCCTGCACGACAAGTACGGTGTGGGTCTTTGGGCCTACCTTGAAAGTCTTGGGAGGGGTGGACATGACCTTTTGGCTTAGTTCGCCCTCTCTCATGGGGGTCTCCCTTCGGGGGAGCCCCACCCAGTACTTGGGGTGGGCTGTTTCGGCAGTCCCCCTGGAGAACGGGGTTTGCCAGGTCTCGGCCAGGCAAACCATAGGAAGTACCTCAGTCCCTGTCAGGAGTCTTGCGCCCCGGGGGATCAAGGTATAGGTCCAACCTCTTCGGAGGCCAGACCATTTCGCACACCCTGTGCAGTTTTTGTGTGTTCACTCTCCCTAATGAGCACAGCAGACCTCTCCCTACACTGGCAGAAAGCGGAATGTGAAATGGCCGCCAGATCGGGTCTATTTATACGGAAGGGGGACTGTCCATGTGCTGGAATGTTTCAATTGGCTGTCCCGTTCCACCTGACGGCTGTGTCACGGGTCAAAGTTCTCCCCAATGTAAACAAATATGGCCACTGCGAACGACGCCATAGGGGAGATTTAATAAAATTAAAGAGTGCAAAATCTGGTGCAGCTCTGCATAGAAGCCAATCAGCTTCCAGTTTTTATTTTCAAAGCTTAATTGAACAAGCTGAAGTTAGAAGCCGATTGGTTACCATGCACAGCTGCCCCAGATTTTGCACTCTCCAGTTTTAGTAAATAACCCCCCATGTGTCTGAAAATTTGGCGGGTAGCGAACAACCAAAATTTGCCGCGAACCGACCGCCGGGCGAACCGCAAGGCCATCTCTAATCAAGTTGTCAATATTTAAAAGATATGAAAAAAAAGTCATTTGATAAAGCAAAAAAAAAAAGAAAAGAAAAGAAAAAAAAAAAAGCACCCAGTTCACACCCTACCCACACCTACCCAGTCTATGCTTCTAAAACCCAGAATACTACAGTAATTTACAGCATCTCTAGCAAACCAATGGATATCAGATATACACACTTACATTGTGCCAAATTAACCAAATAATACTTGGAGTTTAGCTTTAAAACAAATAAATAAAGTGTCCCAACCTATGTAGGCGTCTTCCCCTTTAAGATATGTGCATACAGTGAGTGCAAAAAAAAAAAAAACTCAACTACAACAGCAACATCCTCAGCCATTCAAGTCGTTCTTTCTAGTATAACACAGCTCCACAAATCTCCACTCATCCAATTCACCTCTAATTGCTCGGCTAGATTTAGCTTTTATTCTGAATGAGACACCATTAAACGCTTCTGATGGTATAGCGTTACAGTCATCCCTTCCCAGGGAGGCCGGGAGGAGACTTCACAAGCACAATTCTGGCAAGCTCACCTGCATGAATCGACCTTTTTCTTTTTCCGAGCATCTTGAGTACATCATCCCCATTCCCTGGAGATCGACTCAACATGCTTTGGCAAATGTAGAAAAACAAACACCAAATTGTCACTTCTTGTTGAAACGCAGCAGCAATTAATCAGCCGTCTCCAGGAGAGGCAGAAAAATGGCTGTGTCTTCCTAGCTGGCCTCTTTATTTCTTCATGGGCTCTTACCTCCTAAGTAAACTGTAAATTAGGAGCTTGTTGCTGGAATAAGCAGGTGAGTGGCCAATTGCAAGTTTTAATTTATTTTTTAAACTTTTCTAAACACATATTTCAATTTGTTGAATCTGCAGAGAATCCCACAGTTTGCGATGGCCTGGATTACAGAATTGGGTGACTTTCAACAGAACTGCATGGAAATATTTATTGGACGCTTTGATTCTCTTGGCGCCATTGTGATAATAATAAGAAAGGAAACGCATAACACTGCTGGGACTTGTGCAGTACTATTAATATATTTATGAATTATAATTATTTTTATTATAAATTTGGAGAAAACGTTAAAGATGAATTTCAGGTGTAGCACCCTACAAGTAGGTGCTAGGTAAATGCATAGTGGGCCTTGTCTGCCTAACAGCAGGACCGTGTTTCTTTTTGCTAGGTAGGTTGTCATGGTTTCCAAGTGTGTCTCCTGAGAGGGGAGTCTCCCCACTGGCCTTATAGTGGTTTCTGATAGGGCAGTGGAGGAAACCCAATCAGGGGACACATCCAGGCTTGTAACTACCCCAGAAGGCAGAATATGCTGCAAAGGATTCTGGGAGTAGGTATAAGGTTGGGGGAAGTGCGTGACACAGTGTCTTTGGTGGGAGCAGATCCCAGGAGGGAGAGAACGGCTGTCCCTCCTCCTGTCTGAGGAAGTGGATGTCTCGGGGTGTCGTCTGAGAATCCAGAGAGAGCTGAGTTGAGCTGAGGGGATCCGGTGTGCCGAAAACCAGCAGAGAGCGAGAGGGGTCCAGTCCCAGGAAAGCCTACACAGGTCGTAAGTACTGAGAATTGCCCCTGGGGGTCTGCCTGAAAAGTTAGAGGAGACCAATCCAGAAGAGGTTCTGGGATCCAGTGTCAGCTAGCTGTAAAGGGGGTACCTAGGTTGAGGACCCTGAAGTAGTAGCAGGGGTACATAGTCAGTGGACCCTGAAGAGCTTAAAGTGTAAAGGGGGTGCCTGCGGTTTGGGCCCTGAATTGTACAGAGCACCAGTTGAGAGTTGCAGCTATACAGAAATTCACAGCAAGCTACCTCCAGTCAGTGCCAGGTTGGAGAGTGTGGTCAGAGACTTTGCATTGCAGCAATGTCAGTAGTTCTATGCTTCACAGTCCTGAGTCTTTTGGACCTAGAGTCGAGGTTTCAGCACTTCTGTCAAGTTACAGTGTGTTTCAAACGTCAGTGAGCGCTGGCTAGCGTCGGCTGGCGTCAAGGTAGCGATAACAGACATTTTTCCGGATAAAGTCATTCTCTTCTCCCATCCCCTTTATCTACAATAAAACCACAAAACCAAGATGCCGGAGTTGTCAATGTCTCAGTTCTCACACCCAGGGTCGCAGCTCACATGGGCTGGAGAGGTAACCGGTAACAATGGCAGACCCACATTAGGCCACAGGCCTGGAAAACCTGCTACACAGGTATGGATGTTTTATATATAGTTAAACTGATCTAGCTTGGGCCAATGTAACTATGTATACAGTATACAATACCTGGCCGATGCCCCTGAAAGCCAGAAATCGCTAAAATAGACATCAATTCACTACCCCAGTGATCTCCACTGGCTTCTGAGTCTCATGCTGAGTAACTGCCCTGCTGTATTGTGAACACAGGAGGTCGGCTGTTCGACACGGTGCCATTCAGAGAATGTTTTGCATTTTCTGAATGAATGCAAAGCGCTCTCTTTTTGGACAAGATGGACAGGTGGGTGGTGTCACCTGTGGCTCCCGAGAGTGTGGGATTTAAAAGGAAATTTGAAACTAGCAGACTTTTCAGCTTCTAGATATCTGTGTGCATCAGGGACGTGCAGGCAGGGGAGGTAAAGCAAAGAAAAATGATCGAGACCCCAATTTTTTTTCTTTTTGGGGGGGTACCTGAAGTCCTACCCCACCACCATTGGTCAAAATTTGAGGTTCCTTGCACCTAAGGTTCTGGAGATACGGGGCTCCTTGTGCAGCCTTCAGAAGCTGTTTGCGGCAGACTGAGGGGATAAGCTCACAGTGCCTCTGAACTCTTGTCAGAGGCACTGAACTCAATGAACAGCTTGGAGTCTTGGACCAATAGTAAAGCACCATTGGTTCAAGCTGTACAATAAAAATGCTGCAGTGGAGGCTCTCCTCTCACTGCAGTATCATAGAAGGGGACATGTGTCTAAAAGACACATGCTCCCTTCCAGCCCTCTTAACTACAAGGAAAAAACGTGTTTATGGGTATAAGGTTTATCCATAATCCCGTGTTTTTCTCACACAGTTAAGACGGAAAATCTGCAGGAGCGTGGTGAACCACCGAGCTGATGGCTGACACAGCTCCTCTCCAAAGCGGGCCGTCTGAGTGAATTACAGCCACATAGAGCCTCGAATCCTACTGATTCTGGCCTCCAGAGCTGTGGGCACAAACATAGATGTCTTCCAGGAAGAGCATAGATAAGTCGTGCCGCTCTCCTATCCAAGATGGCACCCGCACAGCAGTCCCTGCACATGCTTCATCACAGAAACGCGGCTCAGCATGTAGAGAGAAACCTGGGCACCATTTCAGCTACAAAACAGGAGACATGTCTAATACCTCATCCTCAACATCATGCCCCGCCAAGCACAGACAGAAAATGCAGGATTCACCAACTATTACAACAGAATTGAGCGGCTTTGATTCTTCTCTGGAAGACGCTAGGCAATTACAAGATTCCATATCAGAGTTTCCTACCCTGAATCAACCAGTCCTACACACTACATTGAAGGACATGCTGGTATCCCTAAGATCCACTATACATGCTGATACAGTTTAAGTAAGAAATCACTGTGGTGTCAGACAGAGTATCACATATGGAATCAAAAATGGGAGAATTTGCCTCTACGTTTAATGATTTGGTGGATGCACATAATGAGAGAGAGGATGAAATGCAATGGATGAAAGCCAAGTTAGCAGATTGAGAGTACAGGTCTAGGAGAAATAATATTAGGATGAGGGGAATTCCAGAACCTATGAAACCAACTGACCTGAAAATTCATTCTTTACTAACATCCTGAAAGGTATTCATAGGCTACTAAAGCACAAACATATACCGGCTTACCTTCCCAGGCATTGTTAGAATTCACTTCTACTATATTAAAGAACAATTCATGAAAGCTACCAGATTTAAAGATAAATTTCCGCAAAGCCTACAGGAACTGTCATTCTTTGCTGAGCTCTTTGCCTACACCATGCCACAGCATAGGCTACTGGCAACCATCACCAAACCCCTACATAACCGTCATATCACCTACCGATGGGCCTATCCAGCAAAGCTGCTTATCACAAAAGATGACAGCATCCATGTTGGTAATTCGGTACATGATGGCATCCGCCAACTACAACAATGGCACAAACTGGATCCACATGACTCAAAGGATGGATATCCCTTTCGCTCATCACCATCCGCACACGATGGCTCAGATGCAGAAGCAGGTTGAGGTTCTCTAGCGAACCCTCTACAACTCAATTCCACTCTCCGACGGCTCTGGAGAACGTTACAGAATACAGATTCTGTTGCAGAATTGTTTATTTTTTTAAGCCTACAGTTTGCTATTGACATTTGTTTCATCTGTTCCATATTTTCTTTATATGAAGTTGACACCTTTAGTTTACAGCCGGATATGTAACACAGTTACATATTCCATATTCATAATCTTTACCTGCCTACAATACATCATCATTGTCTGGCTATATCACTGCCTAAATTCTGTAAGACCGTATATAAGGCAACTCTCCTTCAGTTCTGTTGAATAAGTTCCATTATACTTACAGTCTACAGCTCCAACATCTCCACCACAATGGCCATAAAAATATCCTCCGTGAATGTTAAAGGCATGAATAGTCTGCACAAAAGACAAATGGCCTGGAAAGAAGCTTGTAAACTAAAGTGTGACGTTATGTGTTTCCAAGAGACTCACTTTTCCTGACATAAACCTCCTACCTTTCACCATCGCAACTTCCCACATGTGTACATGGCTAATACATCAAAGAAAAAGAGAAGAGTCGCAACTGCTAATAAAAATTCAGTCCAATTCACTCAATTGAAAGTACACTTGCACATCTCAGGCAGATTTATAATATTGGTTTGCGAAATCAACAAAGCTACTTATACACCGGTCAACGTGTACCTGCCTAATTCCAAACAACTTCCTTTCTTGAAAAAAGTGTGGAAAAAAAGTCTTACCCTTCCAACGTGGAAGTGTAATTTTGTGCGGGGACTTTAATGCCATCCCAAACAAAGAAATGAATCTTTCCAGCGAACCGAATCGTCAAAGACATAGGTCAACCCTAGCTCACTTCATTTTATCCTATGATTTATTTAATGTTTGGAGATGCCAACATTCCTCTTAGTGTAACTACACATTATTTTTTTAACGTCCACCATACATACTCTCGTATAGATCTGTTTCTAGTGGAAAAATGTATGCTCCAAAAGATCACCAGGTCTGATATACATTATATTACCTGGTCCGATCACGCTTCTATCTTCATACCCGTGCGGGAAATTTGTTCCCGAATCAAGAGCAAATAGACGGAGAAACAAAATTTATGCTCTATTACAACCGGAGCATAGATCTCAAATCTCAAAGGTTCTTAAAGAATTTTTGATATCAATGCTCCATCAGTTGATGATCCCTTCACACTGTGGAACACCCACATTAGAGGTTTACTCATTCAACTGGGAGCAAAAATTAAAAAACAAAAGACAAAACGACTTAATGGCCTGCTCACTACCATAAAACAATTGGAAGATATCAATAAAAAATCCACGTCACAAGCCACCCGTGATAAACTTTTTTATGCTAGTCAAAATCTTAGAACCTTCTTAATTTCGCAACATGATAAACACCTACGTTGTTTAAAAGCCAACTCCTACCGTTTTTGGGAACAAGGCCGGGGAAATAACTAGCCACTCAAAAAAAGAAAAAAGCAGCCAAACATAAAATCCTAAATATCCAAAACCCCAAAACAAGTAAAAAAAGTCTACAACCCTAAAGAGATTGCAGACGCCTTTAGTGACTTCTATGAATCACTATACTACTTAAAAGAGGATCCTAAAGCTCCCCAACCATCGAAAGAACTCATATCTGAATTCTTGAGTTCAGTTTCTTTACCCATAATATCACTACCAGATCTCTCACTTTTAAACTCGCCTATCAAAAATTTAGAAATAGAAAAATTGGTCAAGACTTTGCCTCAATAAATCCCCAGGACCTGACTGCTACTCTTCAGAGTACTATCAGATCTTCAGCCCCATTCTAACACCCTACCTAACACAGGTCTTTAATGCCGCAATGCTTTTTTTCCACCTGAAATGTTGGTAGCCACAATAGTTACCTTACCTAAACCAGATAAGGGACCGAACCTACCTCAGAATTGTAGACCAATTTCCTTGCTAAATGTTGACGTGAAAATATATGCAATGTTATTGGCAAATAGATTGGCAAAAATTCTACCTAATTTAAAAAAACAAGATCAGGTTGGATTTGTTTCAGGCCGTCAGCCACCAGACCCCACTAGAAGGATGGTGAACCTTCTGTACATGGGGGGAGTAACCAAAGAGCCTTCTTTGCTGCTCACATTAGATGCAGATTTATGATAGAGTACATTGGGGATACCTCTCCAAAGTATTGGACAAGTTTGGCCTGAAAGGCCCCATTCAAACAGCTATCTCTGCCCTGTACTCTTCTACCTCAGCACATGTATTTTCATAAGGCATGTTTTTAAAAAAACTTTAAAATATCGAATGGGACAAGACAGGGATGCCCTTTGTCTCCACTGATTCTTGCCCTCATAATCAAACCCCTGGCAGAAAAAAATTAGGTCACACCCCAACATAAAGGGGTTCCAATTAAAAGACACACAACATAAAATTACACTTTTTGCAGATGACGTCATACTGTTAACTAACCCAGCTATCTCTCTGCCTGTGGCTCATGAGGTCCTACACATGTTTAATAAAGTTGCTTCTTACAAAGTCAATGAGTCAAAGTCTGGAATAATGGGCATAGCAATTGAACCTACCAAACAAAAAACTTTACAAACTACTCTGCCATACCCTTGGACCAAGGACCCACTACAATAATTAGATATCAAACTGACATCATCTTATGACAATTTATATAAGGCAAATTATGTTCCTCCTATTACAAACATACAACAAGCGATGTCTAAAATCAAAAAAAAATGTATCTGTCATGGTTATGGCCGCCTGGCATTCTATAAAATGTTGCTACTTCCAAAAATCCTGTATTACTGAGCTTTACCAATATAGATTCCTTCATCTTTCTTCATTACCATGCAGAAACAGCTATCTTCTTTCCTCTGGGCGGGGGGGGGGGGGGCAGAGTGAGATGTAACCCCCAGATATTGTAATCTCTGTCTTAAAAGACTACTTATATGGCATGTGCTTTAGACCAAATCACTGGTTCACTAGTTCGAACCTTAAACATTGAACTATATCCCAAATCCCCTTACTCACTTCTTATGGCCAGTTTTCCTCATTTTGAGAAACCCATTGATCATCCAACCATTCAGGCATCTATTTAGGCGTGGGAGTATCTAAGACAGAAAGAAGTCCCTAATCAATCAAACCTTGATATGTCCATCCCTTTGGAATCCCTTCAATGGGGGATTTCAAATCTTTCCTTGAGTACTTGGAAAAGTAAGGGCATTCAAAATGTATCAGACATATACATAAAAGGTAAAATAATGCCTTTTACTGAGTTAAAAAAGAAATTCCATCTCTCGACAAACAAATTCCTTACTTATGCTCAAATTAAGTCTCTGTGTCAACATAGCCCTTACATTGGAATTAATACCACGGTGTGGGAATTCTGGCATTCTGGTGACTTAAACATAAAAGAGATCAACTTTTTTTTACAATAATATTCAGTCCAAGTTGATATTTAGCAAACCAATCCCCTTTCCCAAATGGGAACACATTTTTCCGATAAACAATGAATTAACGCAATCAGGTGCAATTATCAATATTCCCAGTGTTCTAATTACTGGGAACTAATGCAAAAATTACACTTGCGATGGCACCATACCCCATACATATTGGCCAAATTCCCTAAATCTAACTCTAACCTATGCTGGAGAGATTGCGGTGAGGTTGGTACCTTGTCTCATGTGATGTGGTCCTGCCCTCACCTTCGTAGCTATTTGTCTGAGACATTAAGTTTTTATCATCTGTCACCGGTGTATTTACTAAACCAAATATTGAACAGGCCATACTCAGTATAAACATGTCCCTCCTCCCTATACCCGCACGCTCAATTGCAATGCATATCATTGCAGGTCAAAAAAAACGAATAGATTTCCAGTCACAACTTACCAACCAGCCAGCGACCAACCGAATTGACCTGTCTAACAGTATGCGTTAAAAACAGGGGTTTAGTTGCATATCTTTGCAGCACGCATAGCAATAATGCAGATGTGGAAAACTAACCAAATACCCAGTCTTAGAGAAGATTTATGACAGATTAACACAATTGCAGAATATGAAAATAGATTCAATAAGTATAACGTATACTGGTCTAACTGGACCTCAAAAGAAGGATCCCTCTCATCCCTAGAATCATTAACCCTATCACATGTGAGGAAATTATCAAACTTTGTTATAACGTAGTATATGTTACTTCTTGTGTATTATTATCACATACTACCAGAAATGTACTTTGAAACGTTCCCATTGTATGTTTTTTTAAAGCCCATTTCCTGTCCCATTGCATTTTGGTTGGTTCTGGTTGCCGAATTCCGAACTTTTTGGGAAAAAAGTTCTAAATTCGGCCGAACCTTGAACAGCCAATGTTCGGGTCGAACCGATGGTCGACCCGAACCGTTCGAACATCCCTAGTGAGGACAGGAAGAGCGGAGGGAAAAAAAAAGGGAAAGGAACAAGGGAAATTTGCTGTTACTGGGAGGGAGAGGATAAAAAGAAAGTTGTTATCAGAGTAAGAAATAACTAAAAAAGAAAGAAAGAAATGATTAAACGAAATAAAAAAAAAAAAAAAAAAATATATATATATAGATATATATATATATATATATATATATATATATATATATATATATATCCTTTTTTAACATTCTTACTGTTTATTAGTATTTTCTGTACATTTTACAGGACTCGTGTTCTATCGCATTTCTTTAATCAGAAGAAGATTAGACCCCCATTTCAATCACGTGCACCTCATTATGCCCGTTGCGCTGCGACCGTTTTTATTAATCATGTACGATATCAGCACAAAATACATTATCCGTCAGGGAAATGAGAACTCCCTCACAATTGGCTCAGAAATCAAAAGGGTATATTAAAGAGTTAGCTAGTCATTAGCATCATAGTCTCAAGATGTTGTACAGTGTATAATCACGGCAATAATTGATTTTAGCGATGATAGTCACTTGTAGCCCACACAATACTCGGCAGTGAACTTTGCACCCCGCTAGTTTATTATGCATAGAGAAATCTCGCAGAGTGTCATCCATCTTGCCACCAAACTTGCCGTGCTCCACAATTTTTATCCATCGCTTAAAAAAAAAAAAAAAAAATGCTCTGATTATGGAAAGAGAGCCTGCAATGTCTGTACACAGAGAATTTCTCTCTCTGTCAATATTTTTTTCCTTTTTTTTTACGGAACAGTGTCAACGAGCAGCAAAATATTCAACAAGAAGGATGATTTGATAGAAACATATATTTTATGAATAATAAGACTTGGAGGTTATCTGTCACAGATTTTCATCTCCTGAAACTGAACACAGAAACCTGCCAACCAATGTTTCAAAAAATAGCGCAAAAAATCAAAATATAGACAACTGGAAGGTTGTTTTTTTCTATTATTGACATTTTATTATTGATATGTACAGTACTTAGGAGAATGATATCATTGCTAAAATGATGAAAATAATTGTAACCTTCCTCCAAACATTTTGGGTAAATTTTGGGGTATTTGAGGCAGGTTGAATCACACAAGAACTTTTAGCCCCAATTCAAACTATTGCGATGCCGGAACCTGCATGATTCTAGTGCGGGTTCCTGCATCGCATCTCCCCTGCAGGCAGTTCACACTGCTCTCTGCAAACCGCTGTGGGTATCAATACAAACTTAATGACACCCCCAGATCGGTTCGCAGATCGCAGTGCGAACTTTGAATTCGGACAGGAATCGAATCACATGGGTGTAAGCACCCATGCAATCTGATTCCATTGCGGGAAAAAAAAAAGGTTCCTGCAGCATTTTTGTGCAAATGGGATGGGAGTTCATCCATACAAACTGTATGGCTGAATTTGCATTGCACAGACATCGCATGTGATCTGTACAGCAGTGCAGTGCGAATCACATGTGATGTCTGTGTTCGCAACAGTGTGAACCCAACCTGAAAGGTGTCTGGCTGCAAGATCTTTGGAGTTGATTTACTTAAGACAAATAGATTGTGCACTTTACAAAGTGCAGTTCCTCAAAAGCTTAGTAAATGAGGGAAAGCTCTGCTGACTTTCTTCATCCAAATCATGTGCTAGCAAAAATGCTATTTTTTTTTCATATTTGCCTTGCACGTGATTGGGTATTCTTTGGAGAGTGAAGCTTTGCCTCATTTACTAAGCTCTAGAGCAACTGCTCTTGCAGAGTGTAATTGTACTTTGCCAAGTGCACAGCCTTTTTGCCTTTAGTAAATGTGTATGGCTGTGTATGGCGACTCTGTGGCTGTACTGTATATGGCTGTATATGCTGATTCTGTGGCTGTACTGTATATGGCTGTATATGGCAACTGTACTGTATATGGCTGTATATAGCGATTCTGTGGCTGTACTGTATATGGCTATATATGGCGATTTTGTGGTTGTACTGTCTATCATGATTCTGTGGCTGTACTGTATATGGCTGTGTATGGCAATTCTGTGGCTGTATTGTATATGGCTGTATATAGCGATTCTGTGGCTGTATTGTATATGGCTGTATATGGCGATTCTGTGGCTGTAATGTATATGGCTGTATATTTTGATTCTGTGGCTGTACTGTATATGGTGTATATGACAATTCTGCGGCTGTACTGTATATGGCTGTATATAGCGATTCTGTGGCTGTACTGTATATGGCTGTATATAGCGATTCTGTGGCTGTACTGTATATGGCTGTATATAGCGATTCTGCGGCTGTACTGTATATGGCTGTATATAGCGATTCTGTGGCTGTACTATATATGGCTGTATATAGCGATTCTGTGGCTGTACTGTATATGGTGTATATGGCGATTCTCTGGCTGTACTGTATATAGCGATTCTGTGGCTGTTCTGTATATGGCTGTATATGCTGATTCTGTGGCAGTACTGTATGGCTGTATATAGCGAATTCTGTGGCTGTACTGTATATGGCTGTATATGCTGATTCTCTGGCTGTACTGTATATGGCTGTATATGGCTATTATGTGGCTGTACTGTATATGGCTGTATATGCTGATTCTGTGGCAGTACTGTATATAACTGTATATAGTGATTCTGTGGATGTACTGTATATGGCTGTATATATCGATTCTGTGGCTGTACTGTATATGGCTGTATATGGCTGTATATAGCGATTCTTTGGTTGTACTGTCTATCGTGATTCTGTGGCTGTACTGTATATGGCTGCATATGACGATTATGTGGCTGTACTGTATATGGCTGTATATAGCGATTCTGTGGCTGTATTGTATATGGCTGTATATGGTGGTTCTGTGGCTGTATTGTATATGGCTGTATATAGCGATTCTGTGGATGTATTGTATATGGCTGTATATGGTGTTTCTGTGGTTGTACTGTATATGACTATAACTATGTGCCACAGTATCAGCATATACAGCCATATACAGCACAGCCATAGAATCACCATATACAGTACAGCCTTAGAATCAGCATATACAGCAAAGTCACATTATTAACATACACAGCCATATATGCCACACTGTGATATGCTGATACTGTGTTAGTACCTTCTATGCCATGCTGCCTGCCTGTCCCACAGCCACCTCTCACTCCCACCCTGACTGTTGAGTATCCCTCCGCCTAGGAAAGGCTATGGGCTGCTGTGGCCGCCAAGGCGTTAATCTTAGTATCAGAACCTGCGGCGTCGGCTTTATCTGCCTGCGTACCTGAAATGAAAGAAAAATTCCCCTCTCTGCTCTCACTGATAGGGCCCAGGTAGATATAATTGAAGTCCTCACGCCTAGTAGGAGCAGTGGAAATGCTGCTCTGCTGCACTAGAAGTAAATACTGTATACGAGCAAAACTGCCCGAGCCCCCCTGTAGAGTTGATGGGGACCGGGCCCGATACTGAAGATCCGGTTGTATTGGCTTATGAATGGCCCTGGGTGCACCCACTGCCCCACTAGGAAGATTTTCCTTCACTTCCTGTCCCCATGACTCCTGTATAAGAATTGAAGGGTAAAGTCATGAATAGGATGAGAAGGCATGGACAGCAAGTAAAACATTGTAAAAAGTTCTAACCCTGCCTCACCCATCTAAAAAAAAATATTATGCATAGGAAAGAAAGAAAGGAGGCGCAAACACCTAGTACCCAATAGGCTCTTGCTTACAATGTAACATAATATTTTTTTTCCAAACAACTGAATTGCCCAAGCGCTCACTCCAATGGGAATAGTAGGCGTGCCGCTCTCCTCAGGTGGGGAACTCCAATCAGAAGTGCATAGGAAAGAAAGAAAGGAGGCGCAAACGCCTACTATTCCCACGCACACACATGCTCACACGCACACACATGTTCACACACGCACACACATGTTCACACACGCACACACATGTTCACACACGCACACACATGTTCACACACACACATGCTCACACACACACACGCACACACACACACACACACACACACACATTATTATTATTATTATTATTATACAGGATTTATATAGCGCCAACAGTTTGCGCAGCGCTTAACAAAAATGAGGGCAGACATTACATTTACACTACAATTTGGAACAAAAGGAATCAGAGGGCCCTGCTCGTTAGAGCTTACAGTCTAAAAGGGAGGGTCAATTGATACAAAAGGCAATAGCTGTGGGGGATGAGCTGATGGAGCAAGTGAAACAGCGTTATTAGTTAGTAGCCAGGTAGGCTTCTTTAACCACTTCCATACCGAGTCATGTAAAATGACGTCGGCAAAGTGGTTGTCTAGATCCGGGCCGCCGTCATATGACGTCGGCCCGTTCTAGCTGCTACTGCGCGCCCCCGGCGGCGCGCAGCGGCGCGATCAGGGATGAGGCTCGTCCCTCGGACATAGCCCATCACTGATCAAGGTAAACAGCCAATAGAAATTGGCTGTTTACCACGTGATCGGCTGTGTCAATCACAGCCGATCACATGAGCGGCTCCTGCACGAGCCGCTCGTTCTCTCTGCAATGCGCGCCCCCGGGGGCGCGCAGAGCAGCGATCGGGGACGAGGCTCGTCCCTCGGACAGAGTCGATCCCCGATCTAGGGAAAGAGCCAATGAAATTGGCTCTTTACCACGTGACCGGCTGTGTCCAATCACAGCCGGTCACAAATGTCAACAGAGAACACGGTAACTAGCTGTCACCGTGTTCTCCTCCTCACACACTGATCCTGTGTGAGGAAGAGAGTGTGGTAACAGCTAGTTACCAACTACAGTGCACCCTAAACACACTGATTGCCCCCCCCCCCCCAATAAAGAGCACCTGTCACTAGCCCATCAAAGTACCCGAGTACCTGTCATCAGGTACTCAGATGACAGGTACTCGGGTACTCTGATGGGCTGGTGACAGGTATTCGGGTACTCTGATGACGGATACTCTGATGACAGGTACTCGGGTACTCTGATGACAGGTACTCGGGTACTCTGATGGGTACTCGGGTACTCTGATGACAGGTACTCGGGTACTCTGATGACAGGTACTCGGGTACTCTGATGACGGGTACTCGGGTACTCTGATGACAGGTACTCGGATACTCTGATGACAGGTACTCGGATACTCTGATGACAGGTACTCGGATACTCTGATGACGGGTACTCGGGTACTCTGATGACGGGTACTCGGGTACTCTGACAGGTACTCGGGTACTCTGATGACAGGTACTCGGGTACTCTGATGTCGGGTACTCTGATGACAGGTACTCGGGTACTCTGACAGGTACTCGGGTACTCTGATGACAGGTACTCGGGTACTCTGATGACAGGTACTCGGGTACTTTGAGTACCTGTCAACGGAGTACCCGTCATCAGAGTACCTGAGTACCTGTCACCTACCCATCAGAGTACCCGAGTACCTTCCACCTGCTCATCAGAGTACCTGACGCCTGAAGTACCCAAGTACTTGCCGCCTGCTCATCAGTACCCATCACTACTCATCAGTACTCATCAGTACCTATCACGTATCAGTACTGATCATCAGTACCCCTCAGTACAGTATCACCTATCGCCTATCAGTCAGTGAGTACTACTCATCAGTACCTATCACCTGCCTGTCACCTGCCCATCAGAGTACCCGAGTACCTGTCTCCTGCCTATCGGAGTACCCGAGTACCTGCCACCTGCTCATCAGTACCAGAGTACCTGTCACCTGCCCAACAAAGTACCCGAGTACCTGTCACCCTTCATACAGCCACCATGTCCAAGTCCAAAAAGGTTTATATACGTCGTCCGTTTAAACCTAAATACCGGTGTTATGGCAGCAGATAGCTGCCATAACCCTGGTATTTTTTTAAACGGTGGACAGTTGGCTTTCCGATAAGGGTGGTCCCAGCGGCGGATTCGCCGTGGGATCACCCTTCCGGGATGGCGGAAGAGGCGCCCCCCCCCCTCCCGACGCGTTCCGGTCCTTTTCCCCGCTTACCGGACCCGCCGGCAGCGGGGAAAACGATCCGGTCCCGAATCCTCACAGACAGGATGTCGAGTGAGGGCAAGCTTGCCCTCACTTGACTCTATGGTCTTGGAGGACCGGAGCTACGGAAAATGTTGTTGCCTAGCAACCGGTTTAAAGGTCCTTTTTTTTTTTTTTTCATTTTATATTATAATTATTTTATTTTTATTTTTTTTTCTATCTTTTAGTGTACTTGTGAGATCTGAGGACTTTTTGACCCCAGATCTCACAAAAAAGAGGTCCTGTCGTGCCTATTTCTATTACGAGGAATATTTACATTTCTTTTAATAGAAATAAAAATCATCAATTTTTTTTTTTTTTTTTAAACGGTGTAAAAATAAAAAATAATAAATAAAATAAATAGTAAAAAAAAAAAAAAAAAAAAATTAAAGCGCCCTGTCCCCGTTAGCTCGCGCGCAGAAGCGAATGCATACAGAAACCCCGCCCACATATGTAAACGGTGTTCAAACCACACATGTGAGGTATCGCCGCGATCGTTAGAGCAAGGGGAATAATTTGAGCCCTAGACCTCCTCTGTAACTCAAAGATGGCAACCTGTAGAAATTTTTAAATTGTCGCCTATGGGGATTTTTAAGTACCAAAGTTTGTCACCATTCCGTGAGCGTGCGCAATTTTGAAGCATGACATGTTGGGTATCTATTTACTCGGCGTAACATTATCTTTCACATTATGGAAAAAAATTGGGCTAACTTTACTGGTTTCTTATTTTTTAATTAAAAAAAGTGAATTTTTTCCAAAAAAATTGCGTTTGGAAGACCGCTACGCAAATACGGTGTGATAAAAAATATTGCAATAATCTCCATTTTATTCTCTAGGGTCTCTGCTAAAAAAAAATATATAATGTTTGGGGGTTCTAAGCAGTTTTCTAGCAAAACAACAGATTTTAGCTTATAAACACCAAATGTCAAAAATAGGCCTAGGCAAGTGGCTAGGATGCATGATGATGCTCCTTGGATGTTAGGCCCCTCTATATGGCTAGGCTGTGAAAAAGTCTCACACATGCGGTATTGCCATACTCAGGAGGAGTGGCAGAATGTATTTTGGGGTGTCATTTTTGCTGTGTACATGCTATGTGTTAGGAATATCCTATAAATTGACAACTTTGTGTAAAAAAAAAAAGTTTTCATTTTTTTCCCACATTTTCCAAAAACCTGTGGAAAAAAATGATATGTTCAAACGACCCATAATGCCTCATAGAATATACGTTGGAGTGTTTGCTTTCCAAAATGGGGTCATTTTGTGGACTTTTCCATTGTATTGGTGCTCTAGGGCCTTGAAAAGTGTGATAGGTAGTAAGAAAGTTTTATGTGTATTTATGCTCCTAGAACGCCTGAATGTGCTTCTTGGACGTGGAGTCTCTTTTTGTGGCCGGGCTGTGTAAAAGTCTCACACATGTGGTATCGCCATACTCGGAAGGAGTAGCAGAATGTATTTTTGGGTGTAATTTTTGCTGTGTACATGCTATGTGTTAGAAATAGCTTATAAATTGACAACTTTGTGGGAAAAAAAAGAAAAAAAAAAATTTTTCTTCATTTTCCCAAGAATTGTGGGAAAAAATTACAACTTCAAAAAACTCACCATGCCTCTTACTAAATACCTTGGACTGTCTACTTTACAAAAAGGGGTCATTTGGGGGGTATTTGTACTGTCCTGACATTTCAGGGCCTCAAGAAAGGAGATAGGCAGTCAGTACATCTGGTGTGATCAATTTTCAGTAATTGGTACCATAGCTTCTAGACTCAATAACTTTCACACAGACTAAATAATATACACTAATTTGGGTTAATTTTACCAGAGACATGTAGCAGTATACATTTTGGCCCAAATGTATGAAGAAAATTTTATTTTTTGCAAAATTTCATAATTGAAACTAAAAAAAAGTGTTTTTTTTTCAAAATTTTTGCTCTTTTTTTGCATATATCACGAAAAAAAAAAACCCCAGTTGTGATCAAATACCACCAAAAGAAAGCTCTATTTGTGTGAAAAAAATGATAAAAATTTTGTTTGGTTATAGTGTAGCATGACTGAGCAATTGTCATTCAAAGTGTGAGAGTGCTGAAAGCTGAAAATTGGTCTGGGCAGGAAGGGTGTCAAACTGCTCTGTATGGAAGCGGTTAAAGAGAAGGGTTTTCAGGGATCGTCTAAAGATGGATAGATTAGGGGACAGTCGGACAGATTGGGGTAGAGAGTTCCAAAGAATGGGAGAAGCTCTGGAAAAATCCTGGAGGCGAGCATGGGAAGAGGTGACAAGGGAGCTAGAGAGCAGGAGGTCTTGGGAGGACCGAAGAGAGCGGCTAGGTTGATATTTTGAGATCAGGTTAGTGATGTAGCTGGGGGCAGAGTTGTGGATGGCTTTGTAAACTATTGTTAGCACTTTGAATTTTATTCGTTGGGTGAGTGGAAGCCAATGAAGGGATTGGCAGAGAGGGTTGGAGGACACTGAACGGTTGGTAAGGTGGATAAGTCTTGCAGCAGCATTCATTATGGATTGAAGGGGGGATAATCTATGTAAGGGTAATCCAATGAGGAGGGAGTTGCAATAGTCGAGGCGAGAGATAACCAGGGCGTGAATTAAAAGCTTGGTGGTGTCATTGGTTAAAAAGGGCCGTATTCTAGCGATGTTGCGGAGGTTAAGGCGGCATGATTTGGACAGGGATTGGATGTGAGCCTGAAAGGACAGTGCAGAGTCCAGGGTTACCCCTAGCACCCTGGCATGTGTGGAAGGACTAATAGTTGTTCCATTGATCTTGACAGAGAATTCCAGGGAAGGGGCACGTAGAGGAGGAAATATTATGAGCTCGGTTTTAGATAGATTCAGTTTGAGGCAGTGGTGAGACATCCAGGCTGATATGTCTGTTAGTAGATCAGTGATGCGGGAGGAGACTGTTGGGGTGAGCTGAGGGGTAGAGAGGTAGATTTGGGTGTCATCAGCACAGAAATGGCAGTGGAAGCCATGGGAGGCTATTAGCTGACCCAGGGAGGAGGTGTAGATTGAGAATAGTAGCGGTCCAAGGACAGAACCTTGGGGGACCCCAACAGTAAGAGGAGTTGCAGAGGAGTAAGTGGAATTGTAAGTGACACTGAAGGTGCGGTGAGATAGGTAAGATTCGAACCAATGGAGAACACAGCCACGGAGACTGAGCGACCTGAGTTTTTTGAGAAGGAGGGGGTGGTCAACAGTATCAAAGGCAGCAGAGAGGTCCAAGAGTAAGAGTATTGAGTAATGACCGTTGGTTTTTGCTGTTAGTAAGTCATTTGTAAGTTTTAGGAGAGCAGTTTCTGTGGAGTGTTGCCGGCGAAATCCAGACTGAAGGGGATCAAGGAGGTTATTCTCAATGAGGTGCTTGCTCAGGCGGTTGTAGACTAAACGTTCAAGGAGTTTGGAAGCAAAAGGGAGTAAGGAGATGGGTCTTAAGTTATTAAGATTGGAGGGGTCTAGTGAGGCTTTCTTTGGTATGGGAGTTACTAGCGCATGTTTTAGAGAGCTGGGGAAGATGCCAGTGGAGAGGGAGAGGTTGAAGATATGAGTTAAAGAGTGTAGGATAGAGTCAGAGGGTGACCGTAGTATTTGAGAAGGAACAGGGTCCAGGAGGCAGGAAGTTAGGTGGGCATTGGAAAAAATTTTAGTAACTTCCTCTACAGTAGTTGGGTTAAACAAGGGAAGTGTTGATTGTGCAGGAGGACAAGGTGTGTAAGGTGAGGGAGATATCTTTAGTGTAAAGATCTCTTCACGAATTGTATCAATCTTATTTTTGAAGTGATTGGCAATCTCTTGGGCAGTGAGTAAGTTAGTGGGTGGAGGCAATGGAGGACGAAGTAGAGCGTTGAAGGTCGAAAAGAGTTGACGGGGACTGTGTGAGAAGGTGTTAATGAGAGTGATAAAGTAGGTCTGTTTGGCAGTGTGGAGGCAGGAACTGTATTTTTGGAGGGCAGATTTATATTGACTGAAGTCTTGCTGTGACTTGGTCTTACGCCACAGACGCTCAAGAGTGCGACTACGTTTTTTGAGGCTTCTGGTATTGTCTGTCTGCCAGGGTTGAAGCGGTCGGGGCCTGATTCTGTGTGTAGTGAGGGGGGCCAAAGCATCCAGGGTAGATGACAGTAAACTGTTGTAGACAGAAGTGGCCATGTTGGGGCAGGAGAGGGATGAGATTGTGTTGAAGAGACCATCTGTAGCAGAAAAAAGAAGTGAAGGGTTCAGATGGCGAAGGTTTCTACGGGTAATTGTTCGGTAGTTGGAAGGTAAGGAGGAGGACAAGGAGAGACTGAAACTAATGAGGTGGTGATCAGAGAGAGGGAATGGAATGTTGGAGAGGTTGTGAGGGGTGCATAGGTAGGAGAACATGAGGTCAAGGCTGTTGCTATTAGAGTGAGTAGAAGCATGTGTCCATTGTTTTAGGTCAAAAGAGGAGGTTAAGCTCAAAAGTTTAGAAGTAGTAGGAGTGTTAAGATTAACAGGGATGTTGAAGTCTCCAAGAATGATTGTGGGAATTTCAGAAGAGCTAAAGTAGGGTAGCCAGGCAGAGAAGTCATCAAGGAAGCCTGATACCGGTCCAGGAGGCCGATAGATCACAGCAATTCTCAACGAAACTGGAGAAAATAGACGAATACAGTGAGCTTCAAATGAGGAGAGAGACAGAGAAGGGGGTGGATGAAGAACCTGAAAAGTGCTTTGAGGGGAAAGCAGAATTCCAACCCCACCTCCTTTCCGTCCACTAGGCCTGGGAGAGTGAGTCCACAGGAGGCCACCATGGGAGAGGGCAGCAGGAGAAGGAGAGTCAGAGTGTTGAAGCCAGGTCTCAGTAATTGCAAGCAGGTTGAAGGAGTTTGTGATAAATAGGTCATGGACAGAGGTGAGTTTGTTGCAAACAGAGCGGGCATTCCAGAGGGCGCAGGAGAAGGGGAGGTTGGCTCTAGGCAGAAGAGGAATAGAAACCAGATTGTGTGGATTTCGGCTGGTGTCAGAGGATAGGGGGTGACGGGTATGTCTGCCAAAGGTAAATGATGGTGGTCCAGGATTTGGGGAAATATCTCCAGAGGTTAGGAGAAGCAGAAGGGTGAGGGAGGTGATATGGGAGTAAGATTTATGAGGGGGGACACATCTCAGTGTCCTGTAGGTTTTTTTGGTGTGTGGGTTCAGAATCAGCAGGAGTTGATGAGTGCAGTATAAAGGTGAAGATAGAAGTGAGGGTGATATATACAAGCTGTGGGGCGGAGAAGAGGGGTGAAGGAGAGAAAGTTTTAGGAGAGAGGATGCAAACATGAGAAGGAGAATTAGGGATTGCATAATACAGGGTGGTGAGATTGAGAAGTAGACTGAATGTGAGATGGAAAAGTTGTATAGAGTCTCAGATCACCTGTAGTCTGTCTGTTGGCTTGCAGTTGTATGCTTTGTGCATTCGCTGAAGTGCTGAGCAGAAGTGTAATACTTAATCCAATATCAATACTTTATCCAAGATAATAGTTGCCAATGCAATCCCAGCCTGTGCAAACCCCTGCCACACACGCACACACACATGCTCGCACACACACATGGGCACACACAAACGCACACACACGTGCACACATTCTTTTTCTCTCTCCTTAAAAAGTTTATTTTGCCTGCACACTTGATGCTTTATTGCTATGTGCAGTATTTACCATGGGTAGCCCAGTGGTGTTTTGTAGCATTAGAAATGCTTATCCCTTCTATTAAAAGCCTCAGCAACAACTTTTAGACTAAACTTCAAAGAAGACAGAGGAGAGAGGCGCCTCTGATTGCAGATTAGTGATCGACCGATATCGTTTTTTTATTGCTGATACCGATATTTTGGTAATCCCATATCGGTATGGGCCGATATTGGTCCATATTTTCGTACATTAAAAATGTTTACTTTTTTTAAAACAAATTTTAACAGGTACTCTGGTGGAGGGATCTGGGGGTCTAAAAGACCCCAAACCCCTGCTCTGCACTTAAAAGCATTCAAAACGCCAAGTTTGGCTGTTTGAATGCTGTCATTTTTTTAAATTTGGCGCAATTTTCGGGGAAAGTGCATATCGGCCCCCGATATATCGGCTTTGCCGATAATTGGTCGATCCCTAGTGCAGATTAAAATTTAATAGCAGATAAAAACAGTAGTAAGGGTCCTTTGACACGGGCGATCCGATCAGATCCGCCTGTCAGTTTTTAAGGTGGATCTGATCGGATGCCCCATGCATCCTTATGGGGCAGCGGATGTCAGCGGAGACATGTCCGCTGACACCCGCTGCTATCCGCTTCCGATCCTGTCTGTGAAATCCGGACGGATGGAAACCATATTTTCCATCCATCTAGCGGATTGGATCGGATGGGATCGGATGAGAATGGACAAGCGGTCTGTTCTCATCCGATTTCCCCATAGAGGACAGCGGGGATCTGACAGCTCCGTCTCTGCACACAGAGCGGAGACGGAGCTGTCATCCGCCTGCTCGGCGGATCGATCCCCCGCTGAGCAGAGAATGGACCGCACCGTGTGAAAGGACCCTAACTCACATATTTGTGCCCATCAACTGGACGAAAAACAAACGATCGGACCAAGTGACAAATTTTCAAACGATTTTTGGGCTAGTGTATGGCCAGTATTAGATTTGGCTTTTTGTTTCTCCACTTTTTTGTGTCATACCAATGCAAAAAGAAACAAACATGCGAATGTCTAAACCAGGAATGGGCAAACTACGGCCCAGCAGACCTTTTAATCCGGCCCGCGGAGCGCTAGCTAATTTATTCATTTACAGTGGCGGCCGGTCCTAGGCTTCAGCAAAGGTTGGACCCGGGGCATAGAGCAGTGCGCCCCGAACCCACCCATTGTGTGACAATAGCGAATGAAAATTCGCTATTGTCACACGGATCCTCCTCCTGGCCAATCAAGCCAAGCCGCAAGCCAAACCCCATGCCATTGGCTGAGGAGAAGGAGGGAGGACTCAAGGAGACGCCGGGGGACTGAGAAGAAGTCCCTGCCGCTGCTGCTGCTGCTGCAGGTAAGTGCACTGGTCTCGAGGGGGGGTCGGGGGGCACACTGCATTGAAGGGGGCGTGCACGCTGGTCTCTGCATTGAAGAGGGCAAACACGCTGGTCTCTGCATTGAAGGGGGAATGCACGCTGGTCTCTGCATTGAAGCAGGCACACACGCTGGTCCCTGCATTAAAGGGGGCATGCACGCTGGTCTCTGCATTGAAGGGGCACGCACGATGGTCTCGGCATTGAAAGGGGGCACGCACGTTGGTCTCTGCATTGAAGAGGGCACGCACGCTGGTCTCTGCATTAAAGGGGGCACGCACGCTGGTCTCTGCATTGAAGGGGGCACGCACGATGGTCTATGCATTAAAGGGGGCATGCACGCTGGTCTCTGCATTGAAGGGGGCACGCACGATGGTCTCGGTATTGAAAGGGGGCACGCACGTTGGTCTTTGCATTGAAGAGGGCACGCACGCTGGTCTCTGCATTAAAGGGGGCACGCACGCTGGTCTCTGCATTGAAGGGGGCACGCACAATGGTCTCTGCATTGAAAGAGGGCACACATGCTGGTCTCTGCATTGAAGGGGGCACGCTGGTCTCTGCATTGAAGGGGGCATGCTGGTCACTGCATTGAAAGGGGGCACGCTGGTCACTCTGCATTGAAAGGGGGCACACTATACCTTAATTACTGAAGGCCCCTTTCACACTTTTGTGACCTCAAAGTCACGCAATTTTTTACAGCGTTTTTTGCCATCTACTCTTGTTCCGGCCCCTGGGTCCAATATATGAACCCATTGCGGCCCTCAAGTGAAAAAGTTTGCCCACCCATGGTCTAAACACTTGTAATTGCAACAATTTTCTAGGCGAAGTGGTGCATTATCTGATAGAAATGCATGGGGTGCCAATACTTTTGCCCATGACTGTATGTTGCAATAATGCAGAGCGCTCATGCAAAATGAATGCCACCAAAACATACTGCGGTAAATGCTTTTCATATTTTACTCCACATTACCACAATTTATAAGTGTGAATGAGCTTTTTGCCTAATC
The DNA here is from genome assembly GCF_965119305.1 of Pelophylax lessonae. Lineage (NCBI taxonomy): Eukaryota > Metazoa > Chordata > Amphibia > Anura > Ranidae > Pelophylax > Pelophylax lessonae. The sequence continues at coordinate 168,956,214 of NC_138780.1, forward strand.
TGTTTCCAAAATCATTTATACCTATTATTCTGTAACTGTTCAATGATGCATATCGAGGCTACAAAAGAGAATGATATTTCTGTACCAACAAAAAATAAGTTTAGAATAGTCGGCGAGTTCTCAGTATAGCTGTGAAATGACTTCTGTGGTCAGCAAACTGCTTCTGTTTTTCTCTTCTGTTTCTTAGAAACTGACCCCTGGTCATAGGTGGTTTCCGAGAACTGGCCGGCTTTAGTGGCGGTTATATACGTAAAGTGTTAAACTGCTTGGTAGGCATTGTCCACGCTACCCTGTCACCATCTAAGTAAGAAAACACACTTAGTTTCAGTTTGACTCATTTATTCATTTTAAGTACAAAAATATATTTTTTTTAATCTGTGTTTTTTGATGTATTTATTTTTTTTTATTTTTGATTTTTTTAGCTGACTTCCACTCATTTAAGGTAACATTAAGAAATAGCTTATGATGATTGCATTGACTTAATTACAACATGCATCTTAAGCTGTTTTACATTTTATTAAGTAGTATTTATTTTTAAGACGTTAGTTGAGAAGAGATCACAATATCTTTGCAAATGTTTGTACAGCCACTTATACGGTATTTAAAATGAATAGCTGATTTCCAAGTAAGATTGAAGATATAAATAAACCTTCCATCTTCAAACCGTGCCCAACTTAACGCCGAGCCCTGGTTGTTTCTCAAAACTTTGGCCCCTTTTTTTGTTGCTTTATTGATGCACCTGACAGCGCAAGAAAGTCTTAACCACTTGACCTCCGGAAGATTTACCCCCCCCCCCCCTTTCATGAGCAGGCCATTTTTTTTTTTTTACTAAACGGCACTGCGTTACTTTAACCACTTAAGCCCCGGAGGATTTGGCTGCTCAAAGACCAGGGCCTATTTTGCAATTCGGCACTGCATGACTTTAACGGACAATTGCGCGGTCGGGCGACTCGGTACCTAAATGAAATTGATGTCCTTTTTTTCCCACAAACAGAGCTTTCTTTTGGTGGTATTTGATCACATGTGCGATATTTACTTTTTGCGCTATAAACAAAAAAAGAGCGACAATTTTGAAAAAAATAACAATATTTTTCACATTTTTTATATGAAGTTCTCAAATAAATCTATATTCTTTAACATTTTAGGCCAATTTGTTTTCTGCTACATATTTTTGGTAAAAAAAATCACAATAAGCGTATTTTGATTGGTTTGCCCAAAAGTTATTGCGTTTACTAACTACGGGAAAGATTTATGTCATTTTTATTGTTTTCTTTTTTAACTAGTAATGGCGGCGATCTGCGATTTTTTTTGGGGGGGCTGTGACATTGCGGCTGACTGACATTTTTGACACTTTTGGGGGTACCAGTGACATTACTGCAGTGATCAGTGCTATACATATGCACTGTTACTGTAAAAATGACACTGGCAGGGAAGGGGTCAACTTTATTAGTGATCAAAGGGTTAAGTGTGTCCCTAGGGGCGTGATTCTAACTGTCAAGGGGCGTGGCTTGTGATGTAACCACAGAGACATACAATCCTACATAGCAGGATCGTATAGTCTCTGCACTTACATCAGGGAGAATGACAGACGGCTGTGTTTACATCAGCCGACTGCCTTTCTCCCTCTCCAGCGGGAGATTGCGAGTGGCTGGCGGACATCGGAGCTGCCGGTCACTCGTGCGGGGAAGGCAGGAAACGAGCGGGGGTGGGAGCGGCACGCTCTCGCCCCCTAGAGGCTCGTGGGCGAGCGACGTACCGGTACGTCGCTTTGCCTGTAGGGGGCTGACCGTTGCAGTAGATAGTCGTGCGGCAGTCGGCAAGTGGTTAACTGACAATTGCGCGATCGTGCGACACTGTACTCAAATACAATGTCCTTTTTTTTTCTCCCCACAAATAGGGCTTTCTTTTTTCTGGTATTTGATCACCTCTGTGTTTTTTCATTTTTGCACTATAAAGAAAAAAATACCGTCAATTTTGAAAAAAAAAAAAAAAAACAATATTTTTTACTTTCTGCTATAAAACGTCAAAAAAAAAAAAAATCTCAATAAGCGCATATTGATTGTTTTGCGCAAAAGTTATTGCGTCTGCAAACTATGAGATATATACTGGAATTTTTATTTATTTAATTTTTTTACTAGTGTAGCAAGGTTTCCAGGCCTATGGCCTGATGTGGGTCTGCCATTAGTACCGGAATCCTCGCCAGCCCATGTGAGCTGAGTCCCCAGGTGCGACAATTGAGACAGGGACAACTCCGGCATCTTTGTTTGTGGTTTTTATTGGAAATTAAGGGGATGGGAGAAAGGAATGAGTGGGATACTCCTCTCAGCTAATTACAATTGGGACTTGATCCTGGAAAAATGCCCGTTGGCGCTTCCTTGACGCTAGCCAGCGCCAGCCAACGCTCACTGACTCTGAGAACACTCTGTAACTTCAAAAAGTGTTCAATCTCCGACTTATAGTCCTGTAGATCCAATGCTGAGAACTGTAGAACTCCTGATACTGTTGTGCCGTGTAAACCACCAAATACTTTCCCCTGCTTGGTACAGCTTGAGGTAGTATGTTGTATAACTCTGTGTAACTGTCACTGTACTGATACGCTCTGCACAATTCAGGGCCCAGACTACAGGTGCCCTCTTTGACCTTGAACTCTTCAGGATCCACTGACTATGTACCCCCTTTACAACTTCAGGGTCCTCAACTTAGGTACCCCCTTTACCCAGGGCCATCTTTATTATTGTTTGGACCCTGGGCAAGCGTTTTCTTGGGCCCTCCCGAATCCACCAATCAACTATTTGCAGGCAGTGCAGGCTCAAGGGGAAGCTGCCTTGGGCCCCACACAAATGACTGGGCCCAGGGCAGCTGCCCCCAGAACCTCTTCCGGAGTGGTCCCCTCTGACTCTAGGCAGATCCCCAGGGGCAATCCTCAGTACTCACAACCTTTGTAGGCTTTCCTGGGACTGGACCCCTCTCTCTCTGCAGGTTCTCGGCACACCGGATCCCCTCAGCTCAACTCAGCACTCTCTGGACTCTCAGGCGACACCCCGAGACATCCACCTTCCTCAGACAGGAGAGACAGCCGCACTCTCCTTCCTGGGACTCTGCTCCCACCAAAGACACCGTGCCACGCACTTCCCCCACTCCTGGAATCCTTTGCAGCTTAATCTACCTTCTGGGGTAGTTACAAGCTGGGATGTGTCCCCTGATTGGGCTTCCCACACTGCCCTATGAGAAGCCTCTCACAGGAGCCAGTGGGGATACTTCTCCCTTCAGCAGGCACATCTGGAAGCCCTGACACCCTACCTAACAAATCACAGCCCTGCTGTTAAGCAGACAAGGCCCACTATATCTTTACCTAACACCTACCTGTAGCGTGCTACGCTAGTAATGGTTTGCGATCACAGACTTATAGCGGAGCTGTGATATTGCGGCAGACATACAGACACTAACTGACACTTTTGACACTCTGTAGGAACAAGTGACACTAATACAGTGATCAGTGCTAAAAATATACACTGTCACTGTACTAATGACCCTGGCTGGGAAAAGGTTAAACATTTTGGGCAATCAAAGGCTTAAATGTGTGCCTAGCCATTGTTTATGTGGACTTTGTGTGCTGCTTTTACTAAGAGAAGTGATGGATTTTATTCGCTGCTTTGCTGGTGCAAGTACTGAGCGCTCTCTCTCTCTCTCCGCAGTCTATGGACAATGAATGATACAAGCTCCAATGTCTATGGACCACCATGCTAGTACACTCTATCATTAATCGGTATTATTCACGGCACAAAGTTACCATAAACTACAAGATTTGACTCAGAAAGCTCTGACAGGGTTAAAAAAAAGTTGATTGAGCGGTGTTTTTTCTGCAAAGTCCATCAACATGTCAAGTCCCTTGAAATATTAGCTTTTTTCATTGCAGCCTTTCAAATAAATCCAATAACTGTATTAAGAACTATTCATTTTTTTTCCTCTAATAAATATATTTAGTAATGAACTGTCTAGCACAATAACCTTGCAGCGCTTGACTTTTGTCACAGTGCATTGTGTTTCACAGTGTGAACCGTCGTCCTGATCATGTGATCGCATGAGCCAATTCATTTTGGCAAGCCTCGCCAGTTGACAGGTATGTAATACACTTGCCTCGCGGCTTTGAGACCAGGTTTCAAGAGCAGTCTTTACTGATGTGAGTGAAAATCATTCAAATCTCATAACTGTATCGAATGTCAAGACCAGTAAAAATCAGCCAGCCTTTACTGGGAGTACGATTAGACCAGCCACTTACCAAGAAGTGACCCCTTCACTCCAAGCTGGCCATGGAAGTTAGAAAGGAGAAAAAAAAAAAAAAGAATAAATTGAAAAGTCGCCATCACCATAAAATAAAAGATACATTTGTAAAATAAATTCTACATTTTATTTTTTTGCATGCCGCATTTTATAAAATATACTTTTATTTGTTCATTCTAATAATATTCCAAAACCATTTTTGTAATATTTGGTCTTTTTTTTGTAAAATGGTAATAGTAATTTAAAATGAAACTTTACATTTAGCATTTTTAACATTCAATGGAATAGCAATATACTGTATTTATAGCTGGGTTCACATCTATGCGTGTTGGGCGCACACGCAAAATTGCATGCCTTCCTGACATGCGCAGATGTGTGGTGGTGGTTGTCATTTTTGGCCTTTTTTTTGTCAAATTTAAAGCATATTAATTCTGAGGTGTCAGAGAAGATAAAAGGGAAAGAGGGGGTATCTACGTCCTGGTCTATATACTGCATGTATATATAATATATATTTCCAGTTTACCATGTGTGTTTATGGTACCATTAAAGTCCCATTGCCTCTAACTCTTTTGCTCCAATACAACTTTAACCTCCCTGGTAGTCTGATTATGTCAGGATTTCTGTGCTAAAAGCGGTACATTGTTTTTCATGGAGATCTGTTGTTTTACATTTTAACCACTTCTGGCCCGGAAGGATTTTCCCCCTTAACCGCTTGCCGACCGCCGCAAGTACATATACTGCAGCGGTCAGCCCCGTGCAGGCAAAGTGACGTACCGGTCACTAGCCTGTGAGCCAATAGGGGGCGAGTGCGCGCCACTGGAGGCACGCTCCTGCCCCCGCTCGTTCACGGACACCTCAGCGTGAGTGACCGGCGGACTAAAGGCAGGCAGGTAATGTAAACAAAGCCGCCTGTCATTCTTCCCTGTGTAACAGAAGAGATCATACGGTCCTGCTATGTAGGATCCTAGATCTCTGCTGTTACACACACAGCCACATCCCTGCACAGTAAGAATCACGCCCCTAGGGACACACTTAGCCCCTCCTTCCCCAATAAAGTTAACCCCTTCCCTGCCAGTGTCATTTTAACAGTGACAGTGCATATTTATAGCACTGATTACTGCAGTAATGTCACTGGTACCCCCAAAAGTGTCAAAAATATCAGTCAAGGGTCCAATCTGTCCGCCGCAATGTCGCAGTCCCGCAAAAAAAATCGCAGATCGCCGCCATTACTCGTTAAAAAAAAAAAAAACAACAAAAATCTTTCCCTTAGTTAGTAAACGCGACAACTTTTGCGCAAACCAATCAAAATACGCTTATTGCGATTTTTTTTTACCTAACATATGTAGCATAAAACAAATTGGCCAAAAATGTTAAAAAAATTAGATTTTTACATTTTTTTGGGGGGGAATTTCATATAAAAAAATGTGAAAAATATTGTTATTTTTTCAAAATTGTCGCTCTTTTTTTGTTTATAGTGCATGATCAAAAAATCGCAGAGGTGATCAAATACCACCAAAAGAAAGCTCTATTTGTGCGAAAAAAAGGACGTCAAATTAGTTTAGGTACAGCGCCGCACGACCGTGCAATTGTCCGTTAAAATCACGCAGTGCCGAATCGCAAAATAGGGCCTGGTCAGGAAGGGGGGTAAAATCTTCCGGGGCTTAAGTGGTTAATGACCAGGCCACATTTTGCGATTCGGCACTGCGTTACTTTAACAGACAATTGCGCAGTCGTGCGACGCTGTACCTAAATAAAATTGATGTCCTTTTTTTCCCACAAATAGAGATTTCTTTTGGTGGTATTTGATCACCTGTGCGATTTTTATTTTTTGTGCTATAAACAAAAAAAGAGCAACAATTCTGGAAAAAAAAAAACAATAATTTTTCACATTCTGCTATATAATATTCTCCAAAAAAAATGTAAAAATCTAATTTTTTTAACATTTTAGGACAATTTGTTTTCTGCTACATATTTTTGGTAAAAAAAAAAATCGTATTTTAATTGTTTTTTTTTTTTTTTTTTACTAGTAATGGCAGCGATCTGCAATATTTTGCGGGATTGCAACATTGCGGCGGACAGATCGGACCCCTAACTGACATTTTTGACACTTTTGGGGGGGACCATTGACATTACTACAGTAATCAGTGCTAAAAATATGCACTGTTACTATAATAATGACACTGGCAGGGAAGGGTTTAACATTGTGGGTGATCAAGGGGTTGAATGTGCGCCTAGGGGAGTGATTCTAACTGTGGGGGGCGTGGCTTGTGAAATGACCATAGAGACATGTGATCCTATATAGAAGGATCACAGGGGCTCTATGATCATTCCAGGGAGAAGAACGGTCAGCTGTGTTTACAACAGCTGACCGTTCTTCTCTCTCAGCGGGGAGCGATCGCGGGTTTCAGGTGGGAATCGGAGGCATCTGCCCACTGCATCGGCTTCCCCGCTGACGATCGGGGGCGGAAGTGCGCCACCAGCTGCCACCAAGCGACAGACGTAGCCCTACTTCAGTTTGCCTGGGAGAGCCACACCGCCGCAGTAAATATTCAGTAAGAGGTCGGCAAGTGGTTGAAGTTCTATTGCCTCAAACTCTTTTGCTCCAATACAACTTTGAAGCATAACTCCACTTTTGTTGAGAAAAAAACATTCCCCTCTGGGTGATCTCTGTACATTGCAGGGATTTTAACAAACTTTGTTGCAGATTCCTACATTTTGTTATTCTGAAGAAATCATTGTTTGTTCCTCTGTGCTGAGTAGATCAAATGGGAGTGGTTTCATAATTATCTATCAGCTGTGCAGCTGCAGGGCTCTAATGAGGAAATCTGCTGGGCCTGCATCCCTTTGGACGTGTTCCTATTGGGAGTATCTCACCAAAAATTACATTTTTGTTGCAGGAGATGCCAGAAATCGGACTTAGGCAGACTTCTAGGAAAATTGGTGAGCCAATCACACAAGCAGAATATTTCTGGGGTGTGGTCAGTATACATTCTGTGTACAGAACACCTCCAGGCGGCCATATTGCATTGTATTTCAGAAAACTACAACCGCTGCAGATTGAAAAGGAAAAGTAATTTTTAATAACATTCAATTACAATATGATTTGTGTCACGATTGTATACGCTATATTGTTTTTTCTTCATTTGCTATTTTGTTTTCCCCACTAAAGTGGAGTTACCCTTTAAATACATTTTTAAATATAACATTTTGCATATTTGATGGAATAGCAATAAATGTAAGACTAGTTTTACATCTGAGCATCAAGGAAATGTGCAAAATCGCATGCTTTTATGATACACACAGAAACACGCTGCCCTTTAGCACATCTGTGGTAGCGGTTGTAATATTTGGTCTTTTTTGTAAATTTTAAATAGTAATTTTAAATGTAACATTTTAAAGATTTGATGGAATAGCAATATATTTAAGGCTAGGTTCGCATCTATGCTTGTTGGGAACACACGCAAAATCACATGCTTTCCTGACATGCACAGAAACGCGTTGCCCTTTAGCAGATGTGTGGCAGTGGTTGTAATATTTGGCCTTTTTTGTAAATTTAAAATAGAAATTTTAAGTGTAACATCCTAAACATTCAATGGAATCGCAATATGTTTAAGGCTAGGTTCACGTCAATTCGTGTCTGAAACATGTGCAAAAACCTGACACGCACCGAAACCGCTGCCTTTTAATAGATGTGTGGTGGGGGCTGTAATATTTAGTCTTTTTTGTACATATTTATTAGTAATTTTTTAAATATGATGTAGCACCCTCCTAGATAGGTGCCAGAATAAAAACATTGTTTTGGCTCTTCTGCTTATCAGGGAGCAGGATTGTTCATTTTGCCTGTTGCACGTGTCCATGTGAGATTCACTTGGTCTGAGGGAGTGTCCCCACTGTATCTAATAGGGGAGCCTGTTGGACAGTGGAGGAAACCCAGCCAGTGACACACAGGCTTTTGTGACAGTCCCAGTGGGAGGGCACAATTGCAGTGCATCCTGGGATTGATCATAAAAGCTGAGGGCACACGTGACAGGGCATCTTTGGCGGAAAGCAGAGTACCAGGAGGAGGGTGACGCTGTCTCTCCTTCTGCAGTCTGAGGGAAGTGGTTACAGGCAGTCGGCCTAGTGAACCAGGAGTGGAACTGAGCTTTGAAGGTCCTGAAGAAGCTGACAGTGGAGCTGCAGGCAAAGCTACCTGGGAAAAACAGTGTCCGTGAGTACCAGGGGGCTTGTCAAAGGGTCTGCCCAGGAAAGGGGACCACTCCAGTGAGGTGAGTGGACAGAAGGACAGCTCACACAAGCAGTGATAGAAAAGGGGGTGCCAAATCGAACCCTGAAGAGTAATCTACCAAGTAGTTTGCCTTTCTAATACTGAATTTCAGTGGCAAGGTGAAGCAGTGGCCTTGCTGCACTCAATATAGCTAGAAGTCCTCAAATTGTGCACAATTTATCAAGTTGGAGTATTCCACTCATCCCTTCTCCCATCCCAAGTTCTAAAATAAAAACAACAAAAATCAAATCCCCAGGACTGTTTCCTGACTGAGTCAAACACCTAAAGTACTAAGAATTCATAAGTTGTTGCTATGGGTAACCCAGGGGAATCCACTTCAAGCAGCTCCCAGTCCCAAGGGAGTAGTGCTACGTTTGGGGGCTCGTCCGGGATGTCTCCCTGGGTTACCGGGCAGGTTGCTAATGGCAACGGCCGAAGAAAATCTACGAAAACTTAGTTTTTGTCTCAAAGACTGTGTTCTAATGCTCAATACAAGTGAGAGGCCTGCTCTACCGGAGATAGGGAGAGTGGGATGAAGGGAAAATTGCACAATAATGGTTGCTCATAGCAATGGGAAAATGCCTGTCAGAACCACAATCTGTTTATTCAAGTGATGAAAAATTTCTGTCAGAATCATAAGCTGTTTATTCCTGTGATGTGCTGGAGAGCAGGAGAAATGCATCATTCTGTGAAAATGGACTGTGTCTGCTTGACAGTAAATGGTGCAAGTGCGAACAGAGAAAATGGCGGCCCAGGGCACGTGGATCGGTGTTCTGGGGGCCGTGTGCATGCCAAAACTATACAGAAAAGTGTCGACCGTGCATATGATGGCAGCAGGACATTCTTTCAACATAGTGGCGGTGTGGATGCTGTGGAGAAATCTGTCGGCCATGCATTTGATGACAGTGGGACATTTTTCAAATACAGTATGATGAACTTTGCTTGTACAAGAGCTAAGAAGAGAAATGTTGGCCGTGCATATGACAGCGGGACAATTCTACGGACTAGCAAAGAGGGTCAACTGGCTCAGAGTGATGGAGGCGCAGTTGGAGCCCTGGTACAAGTAAGGAGAACGGATGTGTGCAAGCTGAGAGGCACAGTCCGCTTTACAGTAACTTCCATGCAGGCTAAGCTGAGAGAGAGCGGGATTGAAGGGGTTACTGTACCGCGCGGGAAAGTGCGCGCAGGAAAGTGCACTCTAAAAAGTTATGCCTAGCAAGAGGAGCCACCGCCAATCTGGAGATGTGGGTGGAGACGTCGCTCACACACAGCCAATAGAGAGCGGCAAGGAAAGTCTATAAATTACTTCCACCTCCGGGTGGGGCTGAGAGGGAGACACGTGTGCGGAGGAGCAAGATGGTGAGTACTGAAGCAAGCCGAAGTGCAACAGCTAACCCACATGTTGGCGGAGAACCTGTGGATCAGACCAGGGAGCCAAAGACGTCCACCCTGTGGGATACAGGGGTGCGGATGGTGCCCAACGGAAGGCTAGCACTGTGCACAAGAGGAGGCGGGGAGCATTTGGACCTGGTATGTCCCCAGTGTTTGAATGTGACCATGCAGGTGCAAGCTTGGAGCCAGTGCAGGCATTGGGGCAATCTGCTGCTGTGGGCAGAGAGGAGTGAAGGTCGGCCAAAGAAGTTGAGTGTGACATGGGAGACTGGGGGCACTCGTGTCTTGTCATAAAAAGCACAAACATAAAAGCACTATAGTTCATCCAACATTAGATAATGACTGATGATAAAGAAAAGGGGGGGGGGGTGGAAATCAGTCCAAAATAAATTAATGTGGAAAGTCCATATAAAAAAGTCTAATTGGATAGGGGATACAACTGCACCAAGCAGCTCTTCTCAGGAGTGAGGAAAACTCTGGAAAGGATACAGAAAGCACAGAACAGTGCTCTAAGTGCAGATTGATTTATTAAGGTATTTTAAAACAAATATAGCAACTCACAAGAGCCAAGGGATGAACAGGCTGATGTAACAAATTCTAGACAATGCTCCTCTTGGTGGTGCCATCCATCCACATGCAATGCCACGTCCAAAGTGAACCATCCGTCACAGGAAGAAAAGATGCCGGTTGCCTCTTGTGAATATCCGGGTCCCAGGCAGAGCTGTAATGTGGAAGTGGAGCTGGAATGAAGTCTGCGACGTCACCAGGAAGCTGCTGAATGCACGATGCGTTTCTGAGCATGCGCCAAGTCCCGAATGAACATGCGCGCTCTTTCATCAGGCACCTGATGAATAATATGGATATGGATAAAATGGATAATATTAATATCTGTTTTTTATAACAATGCATCTTTTGTATATTTTATATATTTGGTTGTGCCTCGTTAAAGTCTCGTAGGCAAAGTTTTCTCTTTGTGTAAAGACTAACATTTAGCTTCCATTAAGACCCAACTGAAAAATGTATGGGCGGATATGATCAGAGCGCTGGTCTGAAAGGACCCTACTAGAACAACTTACCATGTGTCTGCCGACACCCAGTATTGTCCATATTGGGCGCCAATAATACGATTTCTACAGAACAACATTCACCTTCAGTAAGTTCTGCGCTATAAACACTGAAGAATGTCCTCGGATTATAAAACCATTTTTTTCTTTAACAACTAACATCATAGCTTCAGAGAAGCAGACAAATATTCTCCTTCATCTAATCACTGCTCCTGGCCTTTCCTTACTGGCCCGGCTTTGCTGTCACTGTTGTCTTCATCAACATTGTGTACTGTAGCAATTAATGCATCCTGAACACATTTGCGTATATTAAACTCCATCCCCTCCTGTCTCTTCACAGTATGATCACCATCTCCCAGGATTTCGTGCACGCAAAATAAATAAATATATCCCTGCCAGGGAGAAAAAATAAATAAAAATTGTGTTTTGTAGACTTTCGATTTCAGTGTGCGCAAAGTCTCGTCTTTGTAAGTTATTTTTACATCACCGGGGGGGAAGGGTCAAATCCGCGCAACTGGTGTTTCTTGCCTGGATTGATATTAGCAGATCAAAAGTATTTACTTTTTTTCTTTTCTTTTTTTTTTAATTTATTGTGTTTATTTGTATATTGCCAGCAAATTCCACAGCCCTTCATGGGGTTCAGAGAACCATATATATCCAACTGCAACCAGAAGAGCTTACTAAGAGGGCCTATACATTAACTTGTAGCGCACTCTTGTTCACAACAGCCCTTTCTCCCCTCTTAGAGCACCCACACCCAGGCACACAGCATTTCCTGCACTCTTCCACTGGCTCCAAAGAACATATGGTTTTTTTTTTTATTTTTTATTTTTTTTATTTTATTGTGAACAATGAATTGGGATAAGGAGAAAGAAGTGTGTGCAGTCTGTTGCATTTGGGTGTGCACCTCAGAGCTAAAACACACATGCCTGTGTGTGTGTGTGTGTATATATATATATATATATATATATATATACTATATATATATATATATATACTATATGTATATATGTATATATATATATATATATATATATATATATATATATATATATATATATATATATATACAAACTCTTTTAAATAAACGTAACCAAACATTTTAAAATGTACTAAAACATGGACGGCGTCAGTAGGGCAGTAGACATGTCAGTGGGACAGCAGATGGTGTCAGTAGAGCAGTGGAAGGTGTGAGTGGTATTTTTATTTTTTTACTTTTCTATTTTTTATTATTTTTTTTACAATATTATTTTTTATCATTTTTTTTTTACCGTTTTTTTTTTTTTTTTTTTAGGAGCCCCAGTGGGGGGCTTTAAGAAATATTATGGTTCTAAACAGACCCCTGGTGTCTCACTTTTTGAGACAGAGAATGGAATTGAGGGCAGAGATTGCCCAGCCCCTTTCTCTGCAGCCTCAGCTGCACTGGACAGTGAATGAATAGGAAGTGCTCTGTGCTGAGTGATGTAACGTGAGAAAAGCATACCTCGTGAAAACTCCATACCCACGTCACTTCCTGTGAGAAACAGCTGAGCAGCATAGCAGTGCGCATGCTCACAGCTCTGGTTACGTCATTGAACAGCTGATGAGCTTAGCATTGCGCATGCTCGGAGGGTATGGAATTTTCACGGTAGTGTGTTATAACGTTACAGCGCCTCTGCTGTTGCGGCGGTTACATTAAAACAGCTCGGCTGCAACATGAGTCATCTCCGCTCCTATCCCTGTCACTTCCCTGATCGATCTCAGGTAGTAAATGTAAAAGAGGCGGCGGGTGTATGAAATCGAAATCACGGAGATCTTGGCTCCATGATCCGCTTTTACATTTAGTAGCCAAGATCGGGGAAGTGACAGGGGTAGGAGCGGAGGTGACTCATGTTGCAGCGGAGATGTTTTAATGTGGTGATGCGGTGTAATGTTATAACACACTACCGTGAACATTCCATACCCTCCGAGCATGCGCACTAATAAGCTTCTCAGCTGTTCACTGACGTAGGTTCACCGGAAGTGACGAGGGTATGGAATTTTTATGGGTATGTTTTTTTCACGGAACAGTGGCTTTCTGTTCTTTCACAAACTAAAGCATAGTAAACACAGTTTACTATGCTTCAGTTATGAATGGGCACATGAGCGATCTGTACCTATCACTCTTTGTGTTCATTTAGGAAATGAAGGGGCCTGTAAATGACATCTTTATCAGCCCCTTCCCCCGCTGTCTATGCTGAAACATACCCCACAGCAGTTGTCGGCGCTGCGGGCAGCGGGACAGGCAGCAGGGTAAATCAGCACCGCTCGGGGTGATCAGGGTGAGCCCTATGTGCATGCCTATGAACATAGGATACCCCAGAAAAATGGTAGAACTTTAAAACATGAGTACTCCTTAACCTTCTGGCTGCTTAGAAAAAAAATTAAGGTATCACAAGATCTCTATGCTGATGGTGACTAGTACTCCTTCCAGAGTTTAAAAACTGCACACAGTCACTAACTCCTCAGCAATGGGGTTGCTTACTCACTTAGCCACTGGATCATAGATTGCTTCCTGCCAATATCCACCAGGCTCTTCCTAGTGAGGGAGATGTAGACTCACATCACCATAGGACATCTAGACTCTTTCCCCACCAACTTCCTCCTGGCTCTCTCAAGTGAGCTTCTCCAAACCCAACTTGATTTCATGACTCAAGTTTGTGAATAGCCCCCCCCCCCCCCCCCAGTTAAGACTAGCTGGGACCTTGGTGTCTTCCTAATGGTTTCTTCTAGAAGTTTGCCCCAGGGGTCTTCTCCAGCAGGACTGGACCCAGGAACTCTGCTCCTGATGCTCAAGCCTCTGGCTATTTATGAGCTCCCTCATCATTTTCTGGTCACATCTCCCCAGGGATTGACTGGAGTCCCATAGATAATCAGGCAGCATGCCCTGCTCTTTCTCCCACTATGGTTCTAAAATCCTCTTGAAGGTAGGGAGAAGCAAGAGAGCAGCAACCCGTGAAACTCTCGGCAGCCCTAGTTAATCCACCGCCTGCTCCTTTGATTACAGTGGAGCTAACTAAATTTACTTAGCAGCCTAATCTACACTAGGAGAGTGCTACAAACCTATTAAAGGAGAAGTACATTTAAAGCTTGTTTGGGTGTACTTCTCTTGTGGATCACAGGAGTGCAGTTCGTTTTGCACTACTGTGACCCATTTTCAGCGAACAGCGGTCTGAAGCCTGCTGTCGCTGACGTCACAGAGCCAGTCCAGACTCAGGAAGGATCGCGACCATATGGTAAGGATCCACCCACATGCCTGGACCAGTACCTGGCTCAGCCTCTCAGTGAGTCACTGAGAGCTTGAGCCAGATGCTCCCACCCCCTCCACAGCCCTGTGTTCCTGTGAGCACAGGGGGGGGCAGAGCAGAGATCCGGTGACTGACAGTCACCAGCTCTCTGCTCACGGAGCTGTGAGAACCGAGCAATCAGCGGTGTTTGATCACTCAGTTCTCAGTGTTAGAGCCAACAGGGGTACAGATGCAGCATTGGAATGATGCTGCGTCCAGCTTGGTAAGTATGATTCACAAAAAAAATGGGAATCCCATACTTCTCTTTTAATAAGCTAAGGAGCTATTGCTAACTTTTAGGTCCTCAGGTAATGCTGAAGCTTGCTCAAAGCTTGTTTAAAGTTACAGCCAGCCAGCCATTAAACTGGAACTGGACTCAAAAAGTTAGGATTTGTTATGGAAAATTGTACCTCTTGCCGCCCATGTAACACATATGCAAACTAAGCAAAGAGGGTGCACTTTCATGGCCACAAGCCACATGTATGCATCCATGACAGCAAAGGTTTGTTGTGCTCCAGCACAGTGACCAAGTTGTCATAGACAGCTTACAGACTCTAGTAATGATCATAAGACAGTGGGAATTTCTGCTGATCACGTGATTGGGCAGTGCTTAAAGCGGAGTTCCGGCCACAAAATCGTTACAATAGATTTTGTGGCATCCGCTTCCTTATTGTCACCTGTAACAGTATTGGATATTCCCGTATTTTTATTTTTTTTACTTACCTTGTTTCTGTAGAAAATATACTCACCTTTCCTTCTACTTCCTTCCTCCTCGGCCGCAGCCTGCGCCGTCACTTCCTGTCCCGCAATGCATCCTGGGAGCTCTTACTCATCACTCCCAGGATGCAATGGGCAGTGACGAAGGCGGCCGGCTGCTCCTCTCATCGCGTTATTTGCAAACAAGAAATAACGGATGATAGGCGTCCTTATTCTATGTCGATCGCATAGTACTGAGCATGCGTGAGATTTCGTGCTGCATTCACCGGCCTCCTCCCTCTACAACAAGGAAGCAGGGCAGACATTTCCATACTGCGGCTTCGGGAAACCCAGACAAAGATGGCGGCGCTCTGCAAACATTATATAAAGTAAGAATTTATGGTTGCAAATCTATTATTACACTGTATATCACCAGATTAGATGTATGAAGGGAGGTGGATCACTGTTTGGGAAGTATTTAAAAAAAAAAAAACGATTCTGTGGCCGGAACTCTGCTTTAAAACTCCGACAGGTGTAAAGACCCAATTAAAGGGATGCTGGGGTGGGGGCATGTTAAATGTGTCTAAGCAGTACTCTGAAAATGTTCCTCTTGAAAAAAAGCAGTGTATATCCTGGTATGTATGGGTGCCCAGGCACTCCTGTGCACACAGCCTCATCGTTGTATATCTGCAGTGTGAGACATAAGGCACTGCTACCTCTGATGGCTAATCTCAGGAGATTTGAAGATGCCATTACCATGGTGCTCACTGTTCTCCTTGCTGGAGGTTCTGACACAGGGAAGCAAAGCCCCACCTCTAGGTCATCCGTAGTGAATGGTATGCCTTAACGCAACTCTCATTAAGGCAGTCTATTCATTATGAACGTTCCAGAGAATGCAGATGTGAGGTGCTGGGCTTGGATATTTTATCCGTAAAACCAAAAGGTGTTTGTTGGGCTTAATGACCAAACCTCAGCACCACTACCACCCCCATCTAGGGGCCCCGTAGGGGCAATGATTTAACACAAGGTATCTAACACTTTAGAGTGAATGGGCCCTAAAGCTTTAATTGGTATTTTATTATACCTGCCTGAAGTTTAGCTTTAACAAAAATTTGAACATATCAGGGACCAGCCGTCAAACTTTCAGCCATTGATGGAGAACATTCATGAGTCTTAATACAATATCTTGAGATGACAATAATTAATCACTCCTCGCCACTTGCTGTTAATGATAACTGTTTCCTAAATACACCCAATGCATGAGGACAGACCCATTTGTTATTCTATCTATTAACTAATTGGGGATGTGCTTGATTGACAAAGATACTCCAAGGACCTCTCAATCCAACCTTCTATCACTAATAACTTATGTATCAAGGTACGCAGCTTCCCCCATGCTTTCTTTGTGTTCTAGTTCAAGCCCTGTGCAAAATGCTAATCTCGGTGGTTTACTAACCTCTTACACTGCAATCCACTTTGAATTTTCCTGATTGCCCTATTCATATCCAAATAAGCCATGATCGTATACTTAATTATAGCCTGTATTGTCTTAACGAGAACAAGCATCAAGCTAACTTGTCTTTAATTAGATGCTTTCAATAATGCACATTTAATGTTCGATCATTTTTTTTTTATTTTTTATATTTTTACATTGTCCTTGATATTTGAGTAAATAGACTATTCTGACACTTTTCTCTGATTCATGATCTTTGAAAAGAAAATGTATTAAAAAGGCAAGGAGAAAGAAAGAAATCACCTGAGGTCTACAAAGGTGACGAGAATGGTGCAAAATGTGTACAATGTGAGCGGGATTAATAAGCATCAGGGCTCATGCACACCAGTCCCATTGGGCTGTGTTGGCCAACATTGCCCAAAGCATAGACAAGGCAATTTGCCTTGCGTTCAATGTGCTATGTTAGTGCGTACGGAAAAAAATATGGCAGGTTGCATTATTTTGCAAGATGATCCAGTGGGCTAGAATGCTTTGCACATGACATGTAACGATAAAGTGGTAGTAAACCTATGAAATGAAAAATGAGCAAAGCATATACCTCTATAGTATGTACTTGCCTCAGTCCAATGCACTTAATGTGGTTCCTTTCTGATCTCTCTTCCCTCTGCTATCTGCATGAGTCAATTCTGAGAGTCAATGCCGTCAGCAGACAATCTCAGGACACTGTCCCCCCCCCCCCCCCCCCCCCTCCAGCACACAGAAGGTGACTGTCAGTCTCTGCTGTGCTTGTTTTCTTATGAGACTATGTAGAGGTGGGGTGTCAACTCAGGTCTCAGATACGGTCAGCTATTTGTTCTATGCTTTACAGTGTGTGACATCAGATTCCTGCCCCCTGCCTTCTGGTGCTGAGAAATAACCTTTGTTTTGTGTAATTTGAACGGTTGTAGAGGAGAGAGGGCTGCAGATAAACAGGTACAATGTATGTCGGAGGAATACTTTCATCTCTGTGTATCACCTTAGACTAGCCACTTCACTGGATATACAGATGCAGCTCATAAAATTAGAATATCATCAAAAAAATAATTTATATCAGCAATTCAATTCAAAAAGTGAAACTCCTATATTTTATATAGATGTGTTACACACAGAGTGATATATTTTAAACATTTCTTTCTTTTAATGTTGATGATTATGGCTGACAGCTAGTGAAATCCCAAAATTCATTATCTCAATAAATTATAATATTACATAAGACCAATTAAAAAAAATGATTTTTATTACAGAAATGTTGGCTGTGAAAAGTATGTCCATGTACAGTATAGTATGCACTCAATACTTGGTTGGGGCTCCTTTTGCATGAATTATTGCATCAATGCGACGTGACATGGAGACGATCAGCCTGTGGCACTCAGCGGCGGCTGGTGCTCCATGGGCCGGGGGGGGGGGGGGGCAGCAGACGGACCACACCATACCCCCCCTGGACCACACCAGTCCGCACACCATACCCCACCCAGGTCGCAGGCTCACTCACCCTGGACATGTGGAGGGCTGGCAGGCAGCAGCGGCAGGCAGCAGCGGTGGCGGGTTCCCCCTCAGTCTTCTGCGTCTCCTCCCTCCTCCTCCTCCTTGGCCAATGGCATGGCTTCTCCTTTCGGCCAATCGGGAAACGGGTCTCAGGACCCACTTCGTGATTGGCCAGGAGGAGAATCCGTGTGACAATAGTGAATATTCCTTTGCTATTGTCACACAACTGGGTGTGATCAGGGCGCCCCGAGCCCACCCTTTTTTGAAGCCTATTAGAGCCTCTGGCTCTAATCACGTGCTTCAAAAAAGAAAAAAAAAAAAAACCCCATTGGAATCCATGCGTCCGGTGCCTTGCATGTAGATTAGGGGGCCGGACGCATGGATAGGGGGGGCGGCGTCCCTGCACCCCCAATGGACGGGCCGCCACTGGTGGCACTGCTGAGGTGTTATGGAAGCCCAGGTTGCTTTGATAGTGTCTTTCAGCTCGTCTGCATTGTTGGGTCTGGTGTCTCTCATCTTCCTCTTGACAATACCCCACAGATTCTCTATGGGGTTTAGGTCAGGTGAGTCTGCTGGTCAATCAAGCACAGTGATACCATGATCATCAAACCAGGTATTGGTAGTTTTGGCAGTGTGGGCAGGTGCCAAGTCCTGCTAGAAAATGAAACCAGCATCTCCATAAAGCTAATCAGCAGAGGGAAGCATGAAGTGCTCTAGAATTTCCTAGTAGAGGGCTGCACTGACTTTGGACTTGATAAAATACAGTGGACCAACATCAGCAGAGCAGATGACATGGCTCCAGAGTTGTATAAAGTACTCAAAACCCATACTTGAGTAAAAGTACAAGTGCTCGATCAAAAAGTGACTTGAGTAGAAGTACTAAAGTATTCAAAATTTTTTGTACTTAAGTATTGCAAGTAGTTTTTTTAAAAAATTTTGCTACTCAAGTACTGAAAGTAAAAGTACCAGTAGTTTTGAAAAAAAAATTGCTACTCAAGTACTGAAAGTAAAAGTACAAGTACTGTGTTATGTAGTTATTCAAGAAAGAAGTCAAAAGTTTGAACATCATATTGTTTTTTATTATTTCAAATGCAGCTTTTATTTATACATACAGTAACATTTATTTTCGTATGCGCTGATAATACACATGTTTTGAGCTTCATGAAACCTGCCATCTACTGTTCTGGCAGTGGTAATTTTTATAATAGTAACGAGTAACTATGCAGCACAAAAAAAAAATATCGGAGTAGAAGTATTGAAATCATTGAAAAAATGTAGTGAAGTAAAAGTGGAAGTAGGAGAAAAAAATTCTACTCCAGGAAAGTACAGATACCGCCTTTCGGTACTTAAGTACAGTAGTGAAGTAGTTCTACTTAGTTACTATACATCTCTGCTCCCCAAATCATCACTGACTGTGGAAACTTCACACTGGACCTCCTCATGCAACTTGGATTCTGTGCCTCTCCACCCTTCCTCCAGACTCTGGGACCTTCATTTCCAGATAAAATGCAAAGTTTTCCACAGTCCGTGATGATTTGGGGAGCCATGTCATCTGCTGGTGTTGGTCCACTTTGTCTTCACTAGATGTAAGCCATAATAATCAAAATTAAAAGAAAGAAATGCTTGGAATCTATCACTCTGTGTGTAACGCATCTATATCAAATATATGAGTTTCACTTTTTGAATTGAATTAGTGAAATAAATTAACTTTTTGATGATGTTCTAATGAGACGCACCTGTGTATAAAAGTTTACAACCACATTGCAAAAAGCGCAAAAAGCATGATGCTTTGTAAAAATACATTGTATCATGCATGCACAGTGCTCATATTTTCCATGCCTTCTGAGCCTCAGCAACATCAGGAGCCAGTGTCGGCTGGGGCTCCATGGGCCGGGGGGCGGCAGACGGACCGCACCATACCCCCCCCCCGGACCACACCAGGCCACCGCACAAAGTACCCCCCCCAGGACCACAGGGAGACAGGACAGGGGAGACAGGAGGCAGGACAGGACCCCCCCCCCCTCACTCACCCTGCCTGGATGCAGCAGGCAGAGGCGGCTTTGGCTTCTTCCCCATCTTCTGCGTCTCCTCCCTCCTCCTCCATGCCCAATGGCATAGTTTCTCCTTTCGGCCAATCGGGAAACGGGTCTCAAAACCCACTTCCTGATTGGCCAGGAGGAAGATCCAATGAAAATTCGCCATTGTCACACAACTGGGTGGGCTCGGGGGGCACACTACTCTGCGCCCCGAGCCCACCCTTTTTTTTTAGCCTGTGAAAGCCTCTGGCTCTAATCACATGGTTAAAAAAAAAAAGGCCCCATTGAACTCCATGCGTCCGGCGCCCTGCATGTAGATTAGGGGGCCGTACGCATGGATAGGGGGGGTGGCACTCCCTGCGCCCCCAGTGCACCAGCCGCCACTGTCAGGAGCATTTCCTTACACATGCCCATCATGGGATCCATAGTGAAAACACAAAAAATAAGACAGCTATCTACAAGCACACCGCTCTCTCTTCTCACAGAATGGCTGAAATAGTTAATAATTTCATGCATTGTGGGCATTTGGGAGGGTCTCCTGAGATGACAGTGCCTTGAAAAAGTATTCATACCCCTTGAAGTTTTCCACATTTTGTCATGGTACAACCAAAAACGTAAATGTATTTGATTGGGATTTTATGTGATAGACCAACACATAATTGTGAAGTGGAATGAAAATGGTAAATGGCTTTTAGAATTTTTTACAAATACATTTCTGAAAAGTGTGGCGTACATTTGTATTCAGCCCCCTTTACTCCGATACCCCTACCTAAAATCTATTGGAACCAATTGCCTTCAGAAGTCACCTAATTAGTAAATAGAGTCCGACAGCGTGTAACATAATCTCAGTATAAATACAGCTGTTCTGTGAAGCCCTCAGAGGTTTGTTAGAGAGCCTTAGTGAACAAACAGCATCATGAAGGCCAAGGAACACATCAGGTGACAGGTCAGGGATTAAAGTTGTGGAGAAGTTTAAAGCAGGGTTAGGTTATAAAAGAAATCCCAAGATAGATTGATTTTAAAAATCATGCCTGCGCCATTTTTGTACATTTCACATGCATAGGACAGCTCTTCTAAATGAACGCGCTGCGCTAAAATGCGGCACATGAGAACGTGCAAAAGAACACGCGCACCTAGATACACCTTATGGTGTCAGCAAGCTTTAAATGAAGGATATTTACTTTTGCTAATGCACTGTGTATCATAAGTAATCACCAAAAAATAAAAAAAATACTTGTTTTGTCTTTTTTTCATCCTTTGTTCTATATCATTGTTGAAGATCTCCTGCAGCCTCATTTTACCAACATCCTTCATACATGCACTCCAGTGATGGCTGCATGGAATTTCTCAGGACGGATTCCCTGATGGTGACAACAGTGGACCATGCCTGTCTAATGTGTGTTAAAAAACAGCCACATGTAGTCACCATCAGAAGCCCAAGCCACAGGGTGACAAAGCAAGAGCACAACTGGGAGACAAGGACAGAGCATTGTCACCCTATAACAGAAATAGTTGGCAGTATCACAGATATTATTTTTTACAAAAAGCTGTGGATTCAAAACGATAGAAACTGTCTTTTGAAATGTCACTAACATGTTAAAGCTTATACGAGATTTTAGTGATTGAGTTTACATCTACAGAAGAAGAGTGACAGTGTGCATTTCCATGCATTCACAGATTTACCTAATGTGTTTTAAAATACAACGGGGTAGCCTACAATTTACTAATTTTTCAGTTGTATAGGTGCATCAGATAATTAAGTCATTAAAACTGACAGATGTACTTTCTCACATTCAGATGGTTGAACATTTCTATATTGCTAATATCACTTGATGTGACAGCGCGGTATCCGACTTCTGATTTTTATTTTTTTCTACCTGTTGAATTCCTTATTTATAACCATGACAAATGTAAAAAATATAAACAAAAATCAAATAATTGCTAGATATTTAACATATACAGTGCCAGGGATGGTGTTGGGTACCGGCAGAGATAATTCATGCATGGACTTTGTATGTTCACTCTCCAAGTGCTATGATTTCCTCCCAGAAGCCAAAAGTATACTAGTAGGTCAATCTGCCCGCTCCTATACTAGCTCTATATTGGCTATGTTTGTGACATCAGAGACAACAAATTGTCAGTTTTCTCAAATGAAAGAAACAAATGAAATTGGTTTTATGTTCTCTGTAATGGTGAGTAAAAAAAAAAAAAAAAAAAACTAATATATACAGTGGGTACGGAAAGTATTCAGACCCCCTTAAATTTTTCACTCTTTGTTATATTGCAGCCATTTGCTAAAATCACATTTAAGTTCATTCTTCTTCCTCATAAATGTACACATAGCACCCCATACTGACAGAAAAACACAGAATTGTTGACATTGTTGCAGATTTATAAAAAAAGAAAAACTGAAATATCACATGGTCCTAAGTATTCAGACCCTTTGCTGTGACACTCATATATTTAACTCAGGTGCTTTCCATTTCTTCTGATCATCCTTGAGATGGTTCTACACCTTCATTTGAGTCCAGCTGTGTTTGATTATACTGATTGGACTTGATTAGGAAAGCCACACACCTGTCTATATAAGACCTTCCAGATCACAATGCATGTCAGAGCAAATGAGAATCATGAGGTCAAAGGAACTGACTGAAGAGCTCAGAGACAGAATTGTGGCAAGGCACAGATCTGGCCAAGGTTACAAAAAGATTTCTGCTGCACTTAAGGTTCCTAAGAGCACAGTGGCCTCCATAATCCTCAAATGGAAGACGTTTGGGACGACCAGAACCCTTCCTAGAGCTGGCCGTCCGGCCAAACTGAGCTATCGGGGGAGAAGAGCCTTGGTGAGAGAGGTAAAGAAGAACCCAAAGATCACTGTGGCTGAGCTCCAGAGATGCAGTCAGGAGATGGGAGAAAGTTGTAGAAAGTCAACCATCACTGCAGCCCTCCACCAGTCGGGGTTTTATGGCAGAGTGGCCCGACGGAAGCCTCTCCTCAGTGTAAGACACATGAAAGCCCGCATGGAGTTTGCTAAAAAACACCTGAAGGACTCCAAGATGGTGAGAAATAAGATTCTCTGGTCTGATGAGACCAAAATAGAACTTTTTGGCCTTAATTCTAAGCGGTATGTGTGGAGAAAACCAGGCACTGCTCATCACCTGTCCAATACAGTCCCAACAGTGAAGCATGGTGGTGGCAGCATCATGCTGTGGGGGTGTTTTTCAGCTGCAGGGACAGGACGACTGGTTGCAATCGAGGGAAAGATGAATGCGGCCAAGTACAGGGATATCCTGGACAAAAACCTTCTCCAGAGTGCTCTGGACCTCAGACTGGGCCGAAGGTTTACCTTCCAACAAGACAATGACCCTAAGCACACAGCTAAAATAACGAAGGGGTGGCTTCACAACAACTCTGTGACTGTTCTTGAATGGCCCAGCCAGAGCCCTGACTTAAACCCAATTGAGCATCTCTGGAGAGACCTAAAAATGGCTGTCCACCAACGTTTACCATCCAACCTGACAGAACTGGAGAGGATCTGCAAGGAGGAATGGCAGAGGATCCCCAAATCCAGGTGTGAAAGACTTGTTGCATCTTTCCCAAAAAGACTCCTGGCTGTATTAGATCAAAAGGGGGCTTCTACTAAATACTGAGCAAAGGGTCTGAATACTTAGGACCATGTGATATTTCAGTTTTTCTTTTTTAATAAATCTGCAACAATGTCAACAATTCTGTGTTTTTCTGTCAGTATGGGGTGCTATGTGTACATTCATGAGGAAGAAGAATGAACTTAAATGATTTTAGCAAATTGCTGCAATATAACAAAGAGTGAAAAATTTAAGGGGGTCTGGATACTTTCCGTACCCACTATATATATATATATATATATATATATATATATATAATTTGGGGAATATTTATTTATAGGCTGATTTTCCCAAGCATCCATCCTTAAAAAAAAATATATATATATATATATATGTGTATAGATATATATATATATATATATATATATATATATATATATATATATATATATATATATATACTGTATTTTCTGGCGTATAAGACTACTTTTGAACCTCAAAAAAATCCCCCAAAAATGGGGGGTCGTCTTATACGCCGAGTATAATATCTCCAAGGTAACCTAAGTATAAGTATTACCGGTAGATGAAAATTAGGGGGGTCGTCTTATACGCCGGAATTATATTTAATTTAATTATAGGCTGATTTTCCCAAGCATCCATCCTTAAAAAAAAAAAATTATATATATATATATATATATATATAGATAGATAGATAGATAGATAGATAGATAGATAGATAGATAGATAGATAGATAGATAGATGGATAGATAGATAGTTATAATTAATAATTTGGGGAATATTTAATTATAGGCTGATTTTCCCAAGCATCCATCCTTAAAAAAAAAAAATATATATATATATATAGAGAGAGATAGATAGATAGATAGATAGATAGATAGATAGATAGATAGATAGATAGATAGATAGATAGATAGATAGAGATAGATATTTTATTTAATATAAATTATAATTTGTTGAATATTTATAGTCTCATTTTCCCAGGCATCCATCCTTTAGAAAGAATATATATGTACTGTAGATACAATACTAATCAGTAATAACTCTCTTATGTTATTGCATAGTTATCAAACATATGGGGTGGCTGCAATGCATCATGGAAGGATCAAACAAATATATAGATATACTGTAGATATAGATCCATAGATACATAGATCTATTGACAGATGGATGACATCACGGGGTCATGTGACTCTCTCTTCCAGCACTCCTGACACTTGCTCGGTTTACACTGCGGTCTCTGTGCACGGTGGTCTGTTTTCCACTGTGGGTTGAAGTTCTCATGGCAGGGATAGACCGACTCTGCCAAAACAAACCAGGAGAGGTGGAGAAAGTCCAAAAAGCAGATTCCCTGAAATCCAATTCATCTGTCTCAAGTCTTCTCCGCACAATATCCACCATTCGTGCAGAGGTCCAAGAGTACATTCTTCCTTATGAGAACATTTTCTTTTATTCCGGTGACTTCTCTGTGGAAACCTGGAGATTTAGATCTAAAAAATGTTTGAATTATTTAAAGGAACACTTTTTTTTCCCAGATTTTTTCCCAAAAACCACATTCGCAGTAGGAATTTTGCTACTTCAAATAAAAAAATAAATAAATAAATCCAGTGCAGCTCCTTCAATTTTCCTTGTCATTATGGCTGAAAGCAATCACCAGTTTGACCCCAGTAAGCATTAACAAATTGAATGAATGTGAAATAACTGAAAATACATTTTTCAAATTTCTACTAGTGTATGGGCCAGCTTCAGTTCATTCTGTTTGCAATGGATGATACAAATTTCAGATTTAAGCCCCGTACACATGCAACGATTGTTGGCCGTGAATTTTCGGCCAACGTCCGATCGGCCGATTGTCGGCTTGTTAGTATGATGCTTCCGACAACCGACTGTGACTTTTCGGCCGAAAAAAATCTGGTGTGTATGCTATAAAATTTTTGTTGGCCATCAACAGAACGGCCAATTGTTCTTCAGTCAGTACAGATTTCGACAGACAAAAATCAGATGAGCAAGACTGGGCATGCTCAGAGAAGAAAAGACACACGGAAAGTAAACCAGCACATGACATCACTTCTGAAGTTGGTTGTTGTTGTCCGAAAAAATTTGTGTGCAGTCTAGAGCACATTTCAACCAACACAACAACACTGGACAAAAGACGGCCGATCGGTCGGCCAACAATCGGTGCGTGTGTATGAGGATTAACCCCTTGCCAATGATAGTGGTAAGTTACAGTGGGACCCAGGGGAGAGCTTCCTAATTGTGACCACTGTGATTGGCCATCACAGCAATCATATTATCAGGGGTCCATTCCCAACTCCCAATCATAAACAGAGACAGCTCAATCACTGTGCTAGGATCACAGAGTAAGTGTGCTCCTAGCACAGATCAATAAATTCATATATGCAGCAGCTCAATGTTAAAGCCCACCTCCCTGGCATGGCATATATGTGTGAGGCAGGCATCAAGAGGTTAAAAGACAAAGACTAGGTGAAGGGGGGGGCTGTGATCTCCCCCTCATCCAATCTGAGAACACCTTGTAGTCATTCTGTGAATGGCTGCATTGTCAAGCAATCATGTTGGAACAGGAAGGGGCCAAACTTCCACAAAGTTGGGAACATGAAATTGTCCAAAATGTCTTGGTATGCTGACACATTAAGAGTTCCCTTCACTGGAACTAAGGGGCCAAGCCCAACCCCTGAAAAACAACCCCACACCGTAAACCCCCCTCCACCAAATTAATTGGACCAGTGCACAAAGCAAGGCCAATAAAGACATGGATGAGTTAGTTTGGGGTGGAGGAACCTGACTGGCCTGCACAGAGTCCTGACCTCAACCCTTTGGGATGAATTAAAGCGGAGACTGCAAGCCAGGCCTTCTTATCCACAACAGTGTCTGACCTCACAAATACGCTTGTGGAAGAATGGTCAAACATTCCCATAGACACACTCCTAAACCTTGTGGACAGCCTTCCCAGAAGAGTTGAAGCTGTTATAGCTGAAAAGGGAGGGCCAACTCAATATTGAACCCTACAGACTAAGACTGGGATGCCATTAAAGTTCATGTGTGTGTAAAGGCAGGCGCCCCAATAATTTTACAATATAGTTCATCTAGTAGTAGTGCATTGGATCTGTAATGTTGAAGATGTTTTATAGCATATCCAAGCTATTTCTTCACTAAACCACTAAAAAGTGGCTTGGAGAAGCTATACAACATCTTCAACATTATGGAACAAGTCCAGTTGGATGTGACTAACTACTGCTGGATACACACAATGGTCTAATATGTCTTTGTATGATGTAGCATTAACACTACTCCTAGAGGGGTGTCTACATACCGTTGGCCATAAAATAAGCATTAAGGATAGGTGCCTTATGGAATATCTTCCCTCTGATTCTCTACTGCTGTTCTTGCCCACAGGAGAGATATGGAGAAACCTTGTTTAAACTTCTAAGTGGCCAACATTGCTACTGATCAGTCAAGCCTCCTTAGATGCATAGACTTGACATCTTAGGTCAAACACAAGGCCTAGAGACCGAATCTGGCCCGCTAGGCCATTTAATGTGACCCTTGCACCTCTCCTGCAGCTGCGGCACCACCACCCTGTCTCAGCCCCCCCCCATTGTCTTAGCAGACGGCAGCAGAGAGGAAGACAGAACTCCTCTGCCAGATCCTGCGTTCCTTTGTGCAGCTGAGCAAATGCTCGTTTCTGCCCTCCTCTGTCTCAGAAGTCAGGAGCAGAGAGGAGGACAGAACTCCTCCTACAAATCCTGTGCCTCTCTGTGCCCTGCCCTGGCCTCACCCTTCTGCAGACTCCAGCAGCTGACTCCAGCCCTCCTCTGGTCCTCCTCCAGACACTGTACTTTCTGCTTACCAGCTCCTCCCCTAGCTTCAACCCAGAAGCAGCACATGGTAAGGAGGCGCACTGTGATGTAAGAAAGGGTAGAGGATGCTTGACTTCTGATGGGTTGGGGGGCTCTTGACATCCATTGAAAAGGGGGTGGGGTGCTCTTTACATCTGCTTATAATTATTATCAGAATAATACAATTCTATGCCAGTTGAAAATGAGGGTTGTACATCACTGGTATCATCCACAAGAAACTTTATTGGAGAATGATTAGACAGAACATCATGGAAGAACCATGTTCTGTCTGAGATGTCTCCAATGAGGTTTCTTGTGGATGATACCAGCGGTGCGTGATCCTCCTTTATTAGGCTTGCAGACTGGCATCATCTGCTGCAGTAGTAGCACCTGCCCTTTACAACTCAAGTCTTATGTTATTACTAAAACCAGTAATAATCAAATGCAAAGGCAATTATTTAACCACTTCACCCCCAGAAGATTTACCCCCCACCCCCCCCTTCCTGTCCAGGCTATTTTTTTAAATAAAGCAATGCGGTACATTAACTGACAATTGCACAATCACGCGACCCAAATAAAATTGATGTCCTTTTTTCCCACAAGTCAAGCTTTCTTTTAGAGGTATTTTATCACCTGCAGACATTTTTGAAAAAAAAAAATATTTTTTTTTACATTCTGCTATAAAACATATCCAATTAGAAAATGTAAAAAATCTAATTTCTTCATCAGTTTGGACCAATATGTATTTTGCTACATATTTTTGGTAAAAAAAAAAATCCCAATAGGCGTACACTGATTGGTTTGTGCAAAAGTTATGGCATCTACAAACTATGGGATATTTTTATGAAATTTTTATTTTTTTTTACTTGTAATGCCGGTGATCAGCGACTTATAGCGGGACTGCAATATTGTGGCAGACAAATCGGACACTGACACTTTTGACAGTTTTTGGGGATCAGCGACACCATTACAGTGATCAGTGCTAAAAATTTGCACTCTCAGTGTACTAATGACACTGGCTGAGAAGGGGTTAATGCAAGAATGGGCAAACTACAGCCCGGCGGACCTTTTAATCTGGCCCGCGGAGTGCTAGCTAATTTATTCATTTACAGTGGCGGCCGGTCCTAGGCTTCAGCAAAGGGTGGACCCGGGGCGCAGAGCAGTGCGCCCCGAGCCCACCCATTGTGTGACAATAGCGAATTAAAATTCGCTATTGTCACATGGATCCTCCTCCTGGCCAATCAGGAATACCTGCTTCCTGATTGGCCGCAAGGCAAACCCCATGCCATTGGCCGAGGAGGGTTCACACTGGCCTGACATGCTGCGACTTCCAGAGCACGACATGTCAAAATCAATGGTCCCCTATGGGAGCTGTCTTAATTGATCCAACTTGTGTTGGTCCAACTTTGAAAATGCTTCCTGCACTACTTAGGTCTGACTTGGGCACAATTTTAGCACTTTGATTTGAATGGAAGTCAGGATCATCATCCTAACTGATCCAACTTGTGACATGCGACTTGTGCTCTGAGGATCTTGAGGGGGAACCCCAAGCTAAATGTAAAAAATAAAGGATGTGAGAGCCCCCCCCCCAAGACAATACCAGACCCCTGAGTCTGGTATGGATTTTGAGGGGAAACCTCACACCAGAAAAAAAAAAAAAACGCTCGTCCTCCTCCCTTTCCTGGCCTGCCATGCTGCATGCTCGGATTAGGGTCTGGTATGGATGTTGTGGGGGGACCTCACGCCATTTCTTTCTTTTTTTTCGCCGTGAGGTTTCCTCTCAAAACTCATACCAGACAGCAGGGTCTGGTATGGTCTCGGGGGGGAGGGGCCATTTTTTTTCTTTTTGCGTGAGGCCCCCCCCCTCAAGATTAATACCAAACTCAAAGGGCCTGGTATGGTTGGATCTAAATGGGATCTCGTTCATTGAAGTTGCATGGAAGTCAGACATGAAGTCGCAGGGCAAAGTCAGAACAGAAGTCGTACAACTTTCGTGTCAGATCAGTGTGAACATAGCCTTACAAGAACACAGGATCCATGCCTTCTGTACTGATAGAACAGCAATCTGCGTTGTTGACATAGGCAGACTGCCGTTCTGCTTGTGTACAGAACGATCAGTGGGTGCCGACGGACATGGGGTCCGCAGGACTCGCTGATCCTGTATATGTGATTTTACACAGCGGAAGCTGATCAGCGAGTCCTGCTGAAGGAAAATATAGAATAAAATATTTACAAAAATGTGAGGGGTATACTTACTTTTGGTGAGATACTGTATGATGCTAATACATCTTGGGGGGGGGTTACAGTTTGGCATGTTCACCTCTAGATGACCTTGTCCCTACAATGCCAATGATACATTTAATTCATTAACATGGGTAGGTGTTGAATGTACTAAAGAACTTGTATACCTTTTTCTTGGCAATTCCTCTTATGTCTTCACCTCTAGAACATCTTACAGTACACCACAAAAGTGAGTACACTCCTCACATTTTTGTAAATATTTTATTCTATATTTTCATGTGACAACACTGAAGAAATGACACTTTGCTACAATGTAAAGTAGTGAGTGTACAGCTTGTATAACAGTGTAAATTTGCTGTCCCCTCAAAATAACTCAACACACAGCCATTATTATCTAAACCACTGGCAACAAAAGTGGGTACACTCCTAGGGGAAAATGTTCAAATTGGGCCCAATTAGCAATTTTCCCTCCCCAGTGTCATGTGACTCATTAGTGTTATAAGGTCTCAGTTGTGAATGGGGAGTAGGTGTGTTAAATTTGGTGTTATCACTCGAATTTTCTCATACTGGTCACTATAAGTTCAACATGATACCCCATGGCAAAGAACTCTCTGAGGATCTGAAAAAAGAATTGTTGCTCTACATAAAGATGGTCTAGGCTATAAGAAGATTGCCAAGACCCTGAAACTGAGCTGCAGCACGGTGGCCAAGACCATACAGTGGTTTAACAGGACAGGTTCCTCTTAGAACAGGCCTCGCTATGGTCGACCAAAGAGGTTGAGTGCACGTGCTCAGCGTCATAATCAGAGGTTGTCTTTGGGCTATAGACGTATGAGTGATGCCAGCATTGCTGCAGAGGTTGAAGGGGTGGGAGATCAGCCTGTCAATGCTCAGACCATACGCGGCACACTGCATCAAATTGGTCTGCATGGCTGTCATCCCAGAAGAAAGCCCTTTCTAAAGATGATGGACAAGAAAGCCTCCAAACAGTTTGCTGGAGACAAGCAGACTAAGGACATTGATTACTGGAACCATGTCCTGTGGTCTGATGAGACCAAGATAGACTTATTGGGTTCAGATGGTGTCAAGCGTGTGTGGCAGCAACCAGGTGAGGAGTACAAAGACCAGTGCGTCTTGCCTACATTCAAGCATAGTGGTGGGAGTGTCATGGTCTGGGGCTGCATGAGTGCTGCCGGCACTGGGGAGCTACAGTTCATTGAGGGAACCATGAATGCCAACATGTACTGTGACAAACTGAAGCAGAGCATGATCCCCTCCCTTTGGAGACTGGGCCTCAGGGCAGTATTCCAACATGAAAACGACCCCAAACTTACCTCCAAGATGACCACTGCCTTGCTAAAGAAGCTGAGGGTAAAAGTGAAAAGTAAAAGTGGCCAAGCATGTCTCCAGACCTAAATCCTATTGAGCATCTGTGGGGCATCCTTAAACAGAAGGTGGAGGAGCGCAAGGCCTCTAACATCCACCAGCTCCATGATGTCGTCATGGAGGAGTGGAAGAGGACTCCAGTGGCAACCTGTGAAGCTCTGGTGAACTCCATGCCCAAGAGAGTTAAGACAGTGCTGGAAAATATTGGTGGCCACACAAAATATTGACACTTTGGGCCCAATTTGGACATTTTCACTTAGGGGTGTACTCACTTTTGTTGCCAGAGGTTTAGACATTAATGGCTGTCTGTTGAATTCTTTTGAGGGGACAGCAAATTTACACTGTCATACAAGCTGTACACTCACTACTTTCCATTGTAGCAAAGTGTCATTTCTTCAGTGTTGTCACATGAAAATATAAAATAAAATATTTACAAAATTGCAAGGGTGTACTTACTTTTGTGAGAGACTGTATATGTGATCCTGCCCAGCGCTGTAGCAGTAAATGTGCTATAGGGCGGTCGGCAACGGTTAATATGATCAAGAGTAGATACATTTATATGGTTCTACAGATACAACCGTCCCATTTAGGGCAACCATAATGATGATGCGTCCCTTGATGAAATTGAGTTTGACACCTCTGTCTTAGATGACCCTGCAGGCCAGACAATGCATATATTTCATCCATATAGTTAGCTCTTTGCCTGGAGTTCCACTTTATAATTCACAGAAGCATTATAGGTAATCGTATAACATTTTTAAAATAAATGTAACATTTTTAATGACTATATACATGGCTTTAATAGAGACTTTACATTTGAATGAACTTCTTTTTCGTTTCATCATATTGTGCTTTCATTTGTACAGCCATGTTTCTTAGCATTTGAGCTTTTTTTTTTTAAAAAAAAGAAAAAAAGCCAGAAAATCGAATGGTCTTTAGCGTACACGCAAGAGCCCCGGCGGACGGCTCTGTCTGAATAGAAGTCGCCTTGCGCTTTACAACGTTGTAATTTGACGAGATCTCTGCAGTCTGGGTTATGGAGCTCAACCATAAAGGCTCTTTTGAGTAAAATCATCTCTTTATTAATGAGATTCACACTAAAAGCATGAAGATAAAAAAAATGACTTTAAAATATGTCCCTTGGCCGCGATTCAAATGAATGGGGGAAATCAGTGGGTGTTTTCAAACCTGTCTTCCTGTCACGTCTAAATGGATCTCATTAAAGACTAAAAAATGTTTATACAATAAAATCAATGAAATAAAAAATAGATGAGGGAAAGCAAAACCAATTAGGCTAAACATGTATAGGAGGATGGTTCCAGGTGCTGGCTACTTAAAGAGAACTCTAGACAGATAGATGATAGATAGAGAGATGGATGGATAAATATATAGATGGATAAACACATAGATAGATAGGTACTGGCAAACCAACAGCAGACATCAGGTGGCTGCACGGCATCATGGTAGATTTAGTTAAAAAAAGATAATTGACGTACTTCCAGTTTAAAGCGTATGCAACCCAATTTAAATTTGAAGTCAGACTCATAGAGGGCTTCCACTGGCTGATGGGAACAAATCTTCGTTCTCCATCTACTTTCTCCAAAATGTTGGCACAGATTGGCACTTACTTTATGTGGAAAGATCAAGCAAAACAGCTGCATCCTATTTCCATAAAAAGAGAGGAGCCTCCAAGTTTATCTGCAGAAGCTGGCTGCTACATCTCAATCTCTCTGTGGATGCCAGATAATTAATGCTAGTCTGCCCAAATAACCAAAAGTCAAGGATTACAATACAGCATTTGTAACAACATAACCAATATAAAGACTAGGGATGATCGGACGGTTCGGGTCGACCATCGAACAGTGGGTGTTCAAAATTCGGCTGAATTCCGAACTTTTTGCGGTAAAAGTTCGGAATTCGGCCACCAGAACCGCCCAAAATGCAATGGGACAGGAACTGGGCTTTAAAAGCCCGTGATTCGCCCAGATTTAAAAGCCCGTGATTCGCCTGGGGCGTTCAGCGTAGCGATCGTGGGCAGAATCACCGCAATTCTGCCCGCGATCTGGAAATCATTGCAAATCGCGGGACGCATGTGCGTTGCCCGTGATTTGCAATAGCACCCCAAACGCTGTGCCATGTTGCCGCGATTTGCGCCTGCCGAATCGTGGTAACATCGCGCAAAAAAAATTGTGGGACGCATGACGCCCAAAAAAGGTACAAGAGCTTCTTTGGGGCGTCATGCATCCCGCAATTTTTTTTTTGCGAGATGTTACCGTTATTCGGCAGGCGCAAATCGCGGCAACATCGCACAGCGTTTGGGGTGCTATTGCAAATCACGGGCAATGCACATGCGTCCCGCGATTTGCAACAATTTCCAGATCGCGGGCAGAATTGCGGTGATTCTGCCCACGATCGCTACGCTGACATGTGAACGGAGCCTGATAGCCTCAGCTGTGCATGTTTCCCTATGAGATTGTGTAGGGGGAGTGTCCCTTCCCTCCACTCAGATCTCAGATTACGCTCAGCACTCCTCTCTAAACTGTGCAGTGTGTGACATCAGATTCCTGACCCCTGCAGCTCACAAATGGAGTTTGAATAGATGTAGAGGAGAGAGGGCTGCAGATAAACAGTACAACTTATGTAGGAGGATTTATTTCATCTCTGTGTATCACCTGAGGCTAGTCACTTCAGTAAGTATATCTACCAGTCCCTCTGCTTTCCTATTAACCTCTTTAAGACCTCCCGCTTCAGATGCACTGCGGCAGGCAGCTGCTCCTGCGTGAATCGCTGTAACTGTACGGGGGTCGCGAGCAGGAGGCGAACGCACGCCGCCGCCGGCGCGCTCCCGCCCCCGCTCACCCGATGCACCAATTGCCGCCTGACACCCGCGTTCATTCCCTGCTGAGAGAGAAGAACGCTCAGCTGTTGTAAACACAGCTGACCGTTCTTCTCTCTGGAATGATCACAGAGTGCCTATGATCCTTCTATATAGGATTACAGGTCTCTATGGTCATTCCACAAGCCATGCCCCCCCCCCCACAGTTAGGATCACTCCCCTAGGCTCACATTTAACCCCTTGATCTCCCACAATGTTAACCCCTTCCCTGCCAATGTCATTATTACAGTAACAGCGCATATTTCTAGCACTGATTACTGTAGTAATGTCACTGGTCCCCCCAAAAGTGTCAAAAATGTCAGTTAGGGGTCCGATTTTTCTGCCGCAATGTCGCAGTCCCGCAAAAAATCGCAGATCGCCGCCATTACTAGTTTAAAAAAAAAAAAACAATAAAAATGACATAAACTTTCCCGTAGTTAGTAGACGCAATAACTTTTGCGCAAACCAATCAAAATATGCTTATTGCGATTTTTTTTACCAAAAATATGTAGCAGAAAACAAATTGGCCTAAAATGTTAAAAAAAATTGATTTTTAAATTTTACATTTTTTGGGGAATGTTATATAGCAGAATGTGAAAAATATTGATTTTTTTTTTTCCAGAATTGTCGCTCTTTTTTTGTGTATAGCACAAAAAATAAAAATCGCGCAGGTGATCAAATACCACCAAAAGAAAGCTCTATTTGTGGGGGAAAAAAGTTCGTAAATTTAGTTTGGGTAGAGCTTTGCGTGACTGCGCAATTGTCAGTTAAAGTCACGCAGTGCCAAGTTTAAAAAAAGTGACCTGGTCATTAAGGGGGCAAATCCTTCCGGTCTTAAAGGGGTTAACAACTGACCACACAAAGCAGGAGAGCACCCCATTGTCAGTTCTCTAGCTATGCTGGAAACTGGGTGTGTTTTCCTCCAATGATCAGACTTGCCCTGACACCCCACCCACTGCACCTTTCTATTTTAAACAGAATGGGTTGTTTTATAAGGTGAGGGTTTACACATCCTTTAGAATAGAACAGAAGGCAAAACTTAGAATTAGAACACCTGTTTTATTGCAGTCTATGTCACCGTAGGAAGATTCATCCTTACCATTTGTCCTGGTGCCTGTTATCACCAAAAGTGAAACCCAAATTTTGGGTTGTCATCAGAACAAGAATAGAAGGGAAATCATCCAATGGGGAACAAGCTCTGTTAAACTATCTTGTAGTCTCTTGCTTCCTATCCCTTAAAGCGGAGTTCCACCCTGGATTTTTTATTTTTTTTTTAAATACCCCCGGGACAGTCAGGGCTAGTGCATTCCACAATGGCTAGCCTCTGATCTGTCCCGGGTTGCACTTACCTGTTAGGACAAATACTTACCTTGAAAAAGTCTTGTCCAGCGCTGCCATCTCAGATGTGGGCAGCTTGAAGCCAGTGTGTCCTCTTCTGCGTCCTCTTCCGCCTTCTTCGGTCCCACGATGCCCTGCGCCGGCCCCGCCGTCACTTCCGGGGCACGCGTGTCATCCTTCCACAGCTTCTGGGCATGCCCAGAAGCTGTTTAGAAGGGGATGACGCGCGCGCCCCGGAACTGACGTCGGGGCCGGTGCAGGCACAATGATTCCTGGGAGCGATGACGTTCAGCTCCCAGGAATCATTGCAGAGCCAGGAAGTGACGACGGGCCGCGGCCGAGGAAGGAGGAAGAAGGAAGTAAGGTAAGTATATTTTCTTCGCTACGAGGTAAGTAAAAAAAAATAAAAGATGCGATTAGCCATTTGTTTTTCAGGTGACCCGGAGCGAGAAGATGGAGGTAAGTATAAAATGAGGGTGGAACTCCACTTTAATAAAGGAGGAATTCCCATTGAATTTTGCTTGGTGATGGTTACCCTTTCATTGGAAAAATGAGTATGGGCTGGGCTTCCTGAAAAAACCAGTGAAGGCTCCTATACAAAATGGGAAATATCTCCCCAACTCACCAACGGAATTGAATTTCTCATTGCTACTCATTTCTGGAACCTCCTGAGACATAAGAAGTCAGGGGTTGATTTAAACCTTCAGTGCACACTGCCTTCCCAAACTCAAAAAGTCACTTTGGGTGGCGCTACCCAATAAATATCACAGAGAAACAAAAGAATACTCCAATTATATCACAGAAAGAACACAAGGAAAAGGTAAGGTCTGGTTTTACCATCCGTACCCAACTGACAAAGTCAATACGTTCATTTTTGGCTCTGGGCAAGCAGCTTCTGCAGATATGTGATTATTTACACAAAAACGTGAATCGTTTGCCAGATAATAAGAGGAAGTGAAAAAAAAGGCGGAGAGGGCAAACCCCTATTATGCGAATTCCACAATATGTGTCGCATGGCGGTAATCACTAATAACGCTCCTTGCATCAAACGTATGCTAAGGAGACATCGCAATGAGATTTGGAAGGAGACCTCGCCGTGCAATTCGCTTTTGATGTACCACTGATCGCTGTATGAACCGGCTTACTAATCATTAAATACACGCTTCGCAACGAGGAAGAATAAATAATAAAAGACTGTTTGTTTCTAAACTTTAAATAATGCCATATAGGAATAATCCCTGGCATATTCTTTCATTATGGTAATATTTTATTTCTGAGTCCTCCTACCAAGCCAACCCAATGTAAAGATCCAATTTTCTTGTGTACCAAAAGACGCGTCGACACAACAGTGGATTTTTGTCACTCTTTTGTGGGGGGTTTTTTGCATCATTTACACATTAAGGAACTCATTTGCATGTTATGTATGTATATTTTAATAGCTCATGAAATAATAGAGGAGGGAAACATTTCTTCAATTGGGTTCGCCACCATGGGTTGAAGGCGGATTTTGTAGGTTTCAGGTTTGAATTTATGTGCAAATTTTCTTCAAACTTTTTTTTAAAAACCATAAAACATTACATAGCCTTTGAACAATGGCCAAGCATACTTAGAAGGGCCAATACGGGGAATATTGGATAAGCCAACTGCTTCTGTATGAAGGGGGGGCACAAAAGAGCCTTACACACGCAACGATTATCGGCCGACCGATCGTCCGTCTTTTGTCCAGAGTGGTGTTTTGTTGGTTGGAATGTGCCTAGACTGCACACAAATTTTCTCGCCCGACAAAATTCTACTTCAGAAGTGATGTCATGTGTTGGTTTGCTTTCTTTGTGTTCTTTCTTCTCTGAGCATGTCCAGTCTTGCTCATAAGATTTTTCCCTGTCGAAATCTGTACTGACTGCACGAAAATCGGACGTGTTTTGACGACAGACAAAAATTTTATAGTCTGCACACCAGATTTTTTTCGGCCGAAAAGTCTGAGTCGGTTGTCGGAAGCATCATACTAACAAGCCGAAAATCGGCAGATCGGTCGTTGGACGAAAATTCCCTGCCAATTTTTGACGCGTGTGTACGGGGCTTAAGTATCAGTGAATTGGAAGATGATGTAGGGAAAACATAGGTAAAACAAATGTAGGTGTAGGTGGGCAATATTGTCAGGCAGAATATCATTAACAGGAATAACATCAGGATCAAGGTAGAAAGTTCACGTGAATGGGAACACAAGGTCTTGCAGATCCAAAATGGAAGAGGAAAAACAGAACATAACAATAAACAAAAAGGCATACAACGGGCATACTGACCTCGTGTATTAGAAAAACACGCAATATGTTCTATTGAAAAGTCAGTAATGCACTCACAATGCTCTGGATAGAATGTCACCTTATAACAGCCTTGTGATCCTGGTAACAAAAAACATAAAAAAAGAGCAAGACCTTGTGTCTTATAAAATAGATATGGACTAAAAAAGGTAAGTTATGCACCCACAATAATGCAGATTGATAGGAGCCTTTTGTGTTTTATAATTCAGGAGGTCATTGTGCCTTTTTTTGTGTTTTTTTGTTACCGGGATCACAAGTCTTTTATAAGGTGACATTCCATTCGTACCATTGTGAGTGCAGTACTGATTTTTCATTAAAGTATATTGTGTGTTTTTTTTAATACATGAGGTCAATGCGCCTGTTGTCAGATAAAGTATAGAGAAAGCTGACAAACTGCATAGCGACAGATTAGGGCAGTTAGAAAATGGTACTTCTAATTCTGATTCCTAGCGCCTTAAACAATCAACCCCTTTGCTGCCCCTTTTTGTTCTAATTATTGTTGGCCTATTTGCCTTTTTTTTTTGTGCTTTATTTAAAGGTAATGGTCACGTTTAGCTGCTGCCCCGTCCATAGCAAACTTTTTCCTTTTGCTGCAAGGCTTTTGTTTCGGAGATTTCTATTTTTTTCTTTTTTTTCTGGAGCGTATATTGGCTATTATTTTAAAGAGGTTGTACACCGAGAAACATTTTTTTTCTCTTCTTTACATCCTGAAAGAGAAACCCATAATGAGCTAGTATGCATCGCATACTAGCTCATTATGAAATACTTACCTTAGAACGAGCCCCCGCCATGCCGTCCGCTTACCTGTATGACGGGCGACATTTATAGTTGCCCGTCTTCCGGGATCGCGGCATCCGGCCATCTGATTGGCCGGAGCCGCGGTGACGTCGCTCCCGCGCACGCGCGCGGGAGCTGACGGTCACGGCACGGGGCTCTGAAGGAACGGCACGATCTGCCGTTCCTTCAGAGCGCATGCGCCAGTGACGTCACTGGCTGCATTAAAGGTAAATATCTCCTAAACGGTGCATGTTTAGGAGATATTTACAGTACCTATAGGTAAGCCTTATCATAGGCTTACCTATAGGTACAACTTCCTGAGGAGGGTTTACTTCCTCTTTAAAGCGGAGTTCCGGCCTCAAAAACGACTTTGGCCCATCCGCTTGCTGACATTCACCTGCAAAAGAAATGGATAGTTCCGATTTTTTTTTTCTTTACTTACCTTGTTTTTGAAGAAAGTATACTTACCTTCCTTCTACTTCCTCCCTCTGCGGCCGCGGCCCGCGCCATCACTTCCGGCTTGCGCTGACTCCTGGGAGCTGAACTTCATCGCTCCCAGTAGTCAATGCGCCTGCATCGGCCCGCTCGTCAGTTCCGGTGCAGGCGTGTCATTCCCTGCTAAACAGCTTCTGGGCATGCCCAGAAGCTGTGAAGGAATGACGTGCCTGCACCGGAACTGACGAGCGGGGCCGGTGCAGGGCATTCTGGAGGACACGGAAGAGGATACCGAAGAGGACGCCCTGGCTTCAGCTGCCCACACCTGAGATGGCAGCTCTGGACAAGAAATTTTCAAGGTAAGTATTTCTTCTAAAAGTTAAGTGCGACCTGGGACAGTTCAGAGGCTATCCATTATGAAATGTACTAGCCCTGAC
Source organism: Pelophylax lessonae (assembly GCF_965119305.1). NCBI lineage: Eukaryota > Metazoa > Chordata > Amphibia > Anura > Ranidae > Pelophylax > Pelophylax lessonae. The sequence goes on from NC_138780.1 coordinate 168,995,499, forward strand.
TGTCCCGGGGGTATTTTTATTGAAAAAACGTTTCAGAGGCCGGAACTCCGATTTAAGTTGCTAGCGCCTTCCTTGTAGGTTTAATAGTTTTTCATTCACTGCAAGACTTCTCTTCTTTTTTTTTAAAAAAAAGTGGGATCTTATTTAAGGGGTAGTATTTTGGGGTTTTCATTTCTTTTGTGGGATTTCTTTATTTTTTTTTTTAAAGCATAGCACCACTTTTGTTGAGAAAAAAAAAAAAACATTCCCTTCTGGGTGATCTCTGTACATTGCAGGGATTTTAACACACTTTGTTGCAGATTCCTACCTTTTGTTATTCTGAAGAAATCATTGTTTGTGCCTTTGTGCTGAGTGGGTCTAATGGGAGTGTTTTCATAATTATCTATCAGCTGTGGCAGCTGCAGGGCTCTAATGAGGAAAGCTGCTGGGCTTGCATCCCTTTAGATATGTTCCTATTGGGAGTATCTCTCCAAAAATGACATTTTTGTTGCAGGGGATGCCAAAAATCTGACTTGTTTCTTAGGCAGACTTCTGGGAAAATTGGTGAGCCAATCACACAAGCAGGAAATTATGTTTATGGGGTGTGGTCAGTTTACATTCTGTGTACAGAACACCTCCAGGTAGCCATATTGCATTGCATTTTTAGAAAATTACAGCAGCTGCAGATTTAAAAGGAAAGGTAATTTTTAAAAACATTCAATTACAATATGATTTGTGTCGCAATTGTATACGCTATATTGTTTTTTCTTTATTTGCTAATCTTTTTCCCCACAAAAGGGGAGTTTCCCTTTAATGCTCTTAGGGCCTTTTTTAACTTTGGGGTGCTTAAAGGGAAGCATTCACTTGTTACTGAAAGCCTCTTGATCCCCTTGGGAAAGAGAGCCTCGACTGATGGGGCATATATGTGTGTATATATATATATATATACGTAATTCTTGTGAATGAGCAGCCCAAACCAACTGTATACATTATATACATATATATATATATATATATATATATATATATATATATATATATATATATATATATATATATATATAATATATGTATACATAATATATGTATACATACATATATATATATATATATATATATATATATATAATATATATAAAAAAATGTATACAGTTGGTTTGGGCTGCTCATTCACAAGAATTACATGCAAAATAATGGTACCGCTTTCAGCACCTAAAATCCAAAAGAATCATACCGCCAGGGAGGTTAATGAGAGCTTGATAGAATTTGGCCAGTTGCAGGACAGTTTTGTAGCAAGAACAGGGACTACTGGCCAATTTCTGTCTGCAATATCTGCTCTTGGTGTACGCTGTAGCCTAGACTGTCCATGAAAATTGTACTGTTCCAAAACACCAAATACAGCTTTAAGGCATCCTCCAACTATGTTCCTTAAAAGATTTGTGAATTTTAAAAGTTGCCCTCGAAGCTGCATGAAAATATCCTCACCCAATGCCCCAATGTATATATATATATTTTTTTTTTTTTGCATTGGGACATACATATCTCTTATGTCGGTGCCCAGCTTCCCATACCTTTAACAGTAGTTTGTCTATTAAAGGAGAAGTCCACCCTAACACTAAAATTGCTACATCTATAGGCATCCACGATCTAAGACTAACCTATCTAGGTCCAGTCCCACGCTGAGCTGTCAGCCATGGCTTCTCTGTGGAGGTGGGTGCAGAGGAGGCAGCCGACAATGGAATCCCCATAGTAAGTCTATGGGTGAAGTCACTTCCCATTCACTTCCCAGCTGTTGTCGGCTGTGCCCTCTGCAGAGCTCCCCCCCCCCCCCCCCCCTGTTGGAGACCGAACCATGTCGACTTTAAAAAGATATGTACTGTATACTGATTTCTTCCTTTCCTGGGCTAGATAGGTTAGTGTTAAATCATGGATGTCTCTAGATGTAGCAAATGTTAGTGTTTGGGTGGATTTCCCCTTTAACCCTAAAAATGACAAGAACTTAGCAACAAGATTCACTGCTCACAGTTTTTAATAGAAATTACCGCAATGTTATGTTTGCCAAATTTTAAGCAAGTTTTGCCAAACTCTTGGCGAATCCAACCTTGGCAGGATTTGCTTATCTCTAGTTACGATTAGGAATGAGACGATTTTGGCTGTTGGAGCGTTCGGGCAAACATGTGAACATTATCCTGTTCAGCCTTCTGTTTGGTGGGTGCCGTGTATCATATAAAGAAGCAATATTTCTACCGCTTCTATATAGGACAGCTTCCTGCTGTCTCTAGTTCCTAAGGAATCCACGGTTGCTTGCATCATTAGGAACCAATAATGTCACAGGAAATCTCCATTCCATCTAAGTAAAGGTGCGGGAACTGCCATTGGCCATATTTGGTCAATGATGTCATCATTATTCCCATCCATTATATAGCCGATGACAGCTCCTTTATTTGGCTGATATCAGCACCAACAACTTGGCGCACAAGACCAAACCCAATGGTAACACTAACCGAAGGAGAGCCCTGAGCTGTCATCAGCTACATAAGGGAAGGGGCAGGGATAGTGGTGACAGCAATGACCAAATATGGCCAGTGGCCATATTTAGGCAGTGATGTCACTGCTATCTCCACACCTGCTTAAAAGGAATGGCGGAATCCACCTGACTTCCATGTATTTTGCTGTAGCCATTCAAGGTTTGTCCCACCTAGTTGCTTTTCTGTTGGTCACCATGGAATTGAAAGGCAGATTGAATAAACAGATTGTTGCACTACTAAGCAAAGCCTGCACTTTTAATGAGCAAATATACACTCCACGGCCACTTTTTTTTAGGTACACCTGTTCAATTGCTTAGTAACACAAATTGATAATCAGCCAATCACATGGCAGCAACTTATTGCATTTAGGAATCTAGCTGTGGTGAAGAAGACTTGCTGAAGTTCAAACCGAGCATCAGAATGGGGAAGAAAAAGGATTTAGGTGACAATGTGGCATGGTTTTTGGTGCCAGAAGGGCTGGCAGTATTTCAAAAACTGACGATCTACTGGGATTTTCACGCACAACCATCTCTCGGGTTTACAGAGAATGGTCCGAAAAAGAGAAAATATCCAGTGAACGGCAGTTGAGTGGAGGAAAATGCCTTGCTGATGTCAGAGGTTATAGGAGAATGGGCAGGCTGGTTTGAGAGGATAGAAAGGCAACAGTAACTCAAATAATTACTTGTTACAACCAATGTATACAGATTACCATCTCTGAACGCACAACACATTGAACCTTGAAGCAGATGCGCTATAGCAGCAGATGACCACACCGGGTGCCATTCCTATGAGCTAAGAACAGAAATCTGAGGATGCAATCTGTACAGGCTCACCAAAATTGGACAATAGAAGAGTGGAAAAACGTTGCCTGGTCTGATGAGTCTCAATTTCAGCTGTGACATTCAGATGGTAGGGTCAGAATTTGTGTAAACAACATGAAAGCATGGATCCATCCTGCCTGGTATCAACGGTTCAGGCTGGTGATGTAACGGTGTGGGGGATATTTTCTTGGCACACTTTGGGCCCCTTAGTACCAACTGAGCATTGTTTAAACTCCATGGCCTACCTGAGTATTGTTGCTGACCATGTCCATCCCTTTATGACTACAGTGTACCCATCTTCTGATGGCTCCTTCCAGCAGGATAATGCACCATGTCACAAAGCTCAAATCATCTCACCACTGGTTTCTTCACCATGACAATGAGGTCACTGTACTCCAATGACCTCCACAGTCACCAGATCCTAAGCCAATAGAGGACCTTTGGGATGTGGTGGAAGATTGGCACCATGGATGTGCAGCTGACAAATCTGCAGGAACTGTGTGATGCTATCATGTCACTATGGACCAAAATCTCTGAGGAATGTTTCCAACATATTGTTGAATCTTTGCCTCGAAGAATGAAGGCAGTTCTGAAGGCAAAAGGGGGTCCAACCCAGTACTAGCAAGGTGTACCTAATAAAATGGCCAGTGAGTGTATACTGTTATTACAAGCTAGTGTAAGGCAAGTTTTTGAAAATCTCCAGGGATCTACTATGTCCCATGCATAGTTACAACCTCTGTTCTCCAAACAGTCCAACAAAAGCATTTTCAGAAGAAGGACATCAATGACATCTCCCAAATCCCCCCCCCCCCCCCGGTTTTCTAAAAAAAAAGAAACAAAAATGAAGTTATAAAAACCTCTTTATGACTGCAGTTTAATTCCCCAGTTGATGACATTTTAATTATACGGGCCTAAAGAAAGTTTACTTTTATAGCGAGCTTTTTTTTGTTAAAGCCTGGACCACAAACTCTTGTCCACAACCAGATGTCCCTCAAGGCATTAGTGGCAGTCCACAAACCCTTTAGAAAATAACCGCTTCAATCTGTGGCTTTCCTGAAAATTGTAAATGTACGTTTGAGGCCAAAATTGTGTTTTTATGCTTTTTTTTTTTTTTTTTTCACGTTAATTTTTCATGCACAACAGATGCCCAAGGAGTGTATCCTTCCTTGGTGGGAATAATTCATTACAACCAATTATCATTAAGCAATAATATTTTGACAAGGGTTCTAGGCTTTTTCTAGGTATTTTTTTTTTAATCTGCTTGTGACCCTCTTTGAGATTACCCCTCTTCCCCTTTACTGGGGACACACTGCCCCCGACACAGGAAGTGAGGGCAAATTTCCCTAATAGGGACACAAAGTGCTATGGGAAAAAATAAGAAAGTTGCGGCTGGAAATGTACTTTAAGGATACATAATGCAAGGGCAGAGTGACAGTTCTTTGTTACGGCCTCCTGCTGCCCCAGTTATACCCACCTTATCTGCACTCCCCCACAGTACCTGTCTCCACTACAGACCATACTAATACTACAAAATATAACCATAATCATAGTGCCCAATGGACACTTTGGCATGTACTTATGAAAAATTGGCAGAACTATTGTAGCACCCTCCTCGGTAGGGGCTAGTGAGTGAGTATAGTTTTTGGCTCTGTCTGCCTATAAGAGGAGCAGCAGGCAAATTCCATATTGCTTTCTGTCTACCAGAGAGCAGGATCTGTTAGTGAGGTCTGCTCAGTATGCGATTTATTGTGTCTAGAGAGTGTTTCACGCTGGTCCAATAGGGAGGCATGTTGGACAGTGGGAGGAAAACTGACCAATGGATGCATAGGATTTGATACAGTTCTGGCGATTGGCAGAGACAGGTTGTCTCGGTGCATTCTGGGATACTGTATAAAAGCCAGAAGGACATGTGCTGCGGGGTCTTTGGCTGGAGAGCGGAGTGACGGAGGGAGGGTGGCGGCTGCCTCCTCCTCTGTAGCAGTGGCACGTGGCATCTGGAGGTCATCCTGAGGGCCATAGAAATGGAGCTGAACTCAGAGGTCCAGGAGAGCTGTTCATAGAGTGCTAATGCTGGCAAAATTCAATATTTCAATATTATCCAATATAATCCAATATTACAAGGCAGGGTTTTTTTTCTCAGAGGATAGGTGCAGGTGCTAGCCCCCCCCCCCCCTCCAAGTCACCCCTTGTCTTAAGCCCCACCCATCTTTCAGCACTACTCCATGATTCCACCTCCTACACACCTCCCAGTACCTCCCCTTTTAGAGAATACAGAACCAAGTATCATTTTGTGAGGCTAAGTCATTTGTATGACATCTGAAGTATTAAAATAGATCCCCTGTATCCAGCAACAATAGCCCCCCCATTAACAATAGACCCCCCCACAACAACAGATTTCCTCCAACAATAAAAGACCCTGAACTTATTCTCTCTGGAGAAGAGATGATTGAGAGGGGATATGATATCAGTGTACAAAACTGTACTGGCGACCCTAGCATAAGGAACAAACTTTTTAGAGAAAGGGAATACAATAAGACACGTGGCCACTCACTAAAACTAGAGGAAAGACGGTTTAACATTAAAATACGTAGGGGGGTTCTTCACTGTCAGAGCAGTAAGGATGTGGAATTCTCTTCCACAAGCAGTGGTATCAGCAGGGAGCATCGATAGTTTAAAAAAACTATTAGATGGGCACCTTAGAGACCACAACATACAGGGGTATACAATGTACGGTTAACAGCAAACACACACACACACATCATAGGTTGAACTGGATGGACTGATATCTTTTTTCAACCTCACAAACTATGTAACTATGTAACCCTCGCAACAAAATACTCCTCCAGCAACAATAGCCCCCATCAGCAGCCAGCATTAACTGACCCTCATCCAGCAGCTACCAACAACAGACCTCTCCCTCAATAATAGATCCCTGCCAACTACAAGTGAACCCAGCCAGCAACAGTGTATCCTACTGGAAACAATACACCCCCCCCATCAACAATAGACCCCGGCAGCAAAATACCCCCCAAATAACAATAAATTGACCCCAGCAACAAAAGACCCCAACCAGCAACAATAAGTCTCCCGCAGCCAGCATTGATAGACCCTCCAGCAGACAGCAACCCCTCCCTTAACAATACATCTCTCCCAGGACCAATTGACTTTCCCTACAACAATAGATCCCCCCCCCCTCCGGGCAACAATAGAACCTCCAGCACACCCTGTCCATCCCTTGCTATTGCATACATTCAGTATTGGAGGTGTCGAAACTGCATTCCCCCGTGTTCCCACTGGAAAAAAGCCCTGTTACTAGACTACCTTGTCTCTACGACAGATGTTCTTTATTCAAAAGAATAGTGTGAATGAGAAAATAACACATTATGGAAACTAGTTGGAAATAAATACTTATTTACTATGATCCTCAGCTCCCCCTAGTTGCCATAGCTAGGTATTTTCCTGATTCACACTTTTCTTATGATTTTTACAACATCCAACTTGGAAAGCAAATAGCCTAGTAACATTCCATTCTACCGACATTTGCACAGAACCATGCAGCTTTTCAGGACAAATATCTCTGCAAATTCCTTTTAAATACACCCCTTTAAATCAGAGAAAATATTTTCTTTGAGTTCATTCATATCCTCGCTCAATTTTGCTAAGCCCTAATATAGAATGGTGTTGCTGCCAAAATGTATTGGCTGTTTTTTAATGTGATCAAATTGCAAACAAAAATATTGTATTTTAGCTTCTCCCACTATTTGGTTTGCGCCTATTTCTGTACATTTACACGAAAGACCTACACCAGCCTAAATTTTTTTATAATAATTTTTATTAATTTTCAATTAAATTCTACAAACTTTCTTTTCTTGTTGTTGTTACACCATCCAAGATTAATGGTGATCTCCAGGAATCCTGTTTAATATCCAGTTGAAATTAATATCTGGCAAAGATTTTACCTGCCAAAGGATTTTATTTTATTTTTTTGCAGAAAAAAAAAAAAAAACATTTTATGATTTGAATATCCATATTTTTTTTTTTTTTTTTGCTCTGTCTGTAAATTTAGGCACATTTGGCAACCATTTATATATCTATAAATCCACTGCTGACTGCCTTAATATTTGCCCTTAACCTTATTGGCTTTAGGGAGAGGAAGTAGAGTAAAATATAATTTTTTTTTAGTGATTAACACCAAAGGCTTCCTACTTAAACCACTTTCTATGGAGTCCCATGGTAGTAGAATCCAACATAATTTTGCAGCGGGGGGGGGGGGGGGGGGGTTAAAAACATATATGGCAAAGATTTTACCTGGGTAGCCTGAGCTTGCGGTTGGAGCCTAGGTGTTACACAATTAGGGGTGGAGGACACTGGGTATAACCTTCCCATTCCTTTTTTGTACAAATGTAATGCACTACTATACAATTCAAGCACCTTTTGCACATGATATGGTAATCAAAAGTTAGAAACACATTTTTTATACTTTTAAGAACTTTCTTTATTGATTAGTTCTTTCTTTATTGACAAACTTTTTTCTATTGATGAATTTGGACTAATATAGATGTTTATTCTTAAAGTGGAGTTCCGGCCTATTTTGCAACTTTAGTGATTCCTGGAGTGCTCGCTATGCTGATCAACAATTGGGCATTTTCAATTTTTTTCGGGGGTCCCTTACCTTATTTTCAGGGCATTTTTGATTGTACTTCCTCCTTCTCCCCCCTCTGTGGCCACGGCCACCGACATCACTTCCGCCTTTGCATTGCATCCTGGGAGTTTGTCATCACTCCCAGGAGGCTGGAATCAGGAACTCCCAGAACACTCCCTGGAATCAGGAAGAAGGACACAGCAGATTACACTTCGGCTTCAGATGCCCACGTCTAAGATGGCCGCACCCAGACAGCGTTTTTAAAAGTAAGATTTTGACTAAAATCCAATACCATACACCTTGTAATTATGAGAATAGTGGCTCTGTAAAGGGCGATGGATTAGTATTATAGGGGTATTTTTAGTTAAAAAAGGTATTTGAGGCCAGAACTCCGCTTTAATGCCTCCCTGGCCCCACACTCTATATCATTCTGAACATATGCCCAAATAAAAGCACTTTCTGTCCTCCCCTAGCACCCTGGTGACATGGACCAGACACCTGTCCCCTCTGGAGACCCCAGAGACACACCATTTCGCCTCTCTTCTTCTCCTTATTAGGCAATCTTTCTGCTATTTTGAGCCATTCCAGCTCCGTGTAGGAGCCTGACTTGGGCATTTCCCTCTCTAGGAATTGGACTAGGTGTGCACACTGATACACAAGGGCTCCTTGAATGTTGCCACGCAAGAATGTGGGTACAAACTTTATACGTGTTGGTACAGGACGCCATCCCTCCTCCACAAGTGTTACCCCACTATCTCCAACCTTTGTTGGAGGTGAGAGCGGGAGGAAGGGACACTGCTCTATATTTGATGGTCATGTCCCAAAATACTCCCTTTTTGGGAAAAAGTACATGAAATCATGTCTACTATCATGACAGTGGAGCTTGAGTTTATGCCCGCTCATTATCTCCTACACCAGGTGTCTCCAAACTATGGACCTCCAGCTGTTGTGGAACTACACGTCTCATGAGGCATTGTAAAACTCTGACATTCAGAGACATGACTAGGCATGATGGGAATTGTAGTTCCTGAACAACTGAAGGGCCATAGTTTAGAGACACCTGTCCTACACCATCAATCAACCCCTGGACACACGTATTGCAATTCCCTGTCAATCTTGATGATCAATGCGGTGAAATGCTGCATCCCCTGTCAACGGTGCACCACTACTATCCCGATCATAGAGTAGGGGTTTTGTAGAATCTACCGCATTGAGGAGCTTGAGGAACTCATTGCAATCTCGCGTAAATGTGTGTCTAAATTTACCTCCACCTGGTACTGTTGATCCCACTTCAAAACAACCTCAACCTATTTAGACCTCCGCATCTAGTTGACCCATAGTGGTTGTTGCCCTGACGCTTCAAGGTACTCAACTACATGTCCCTCCAGGTTTCCCCTGGGTAGCCCCTGACCACCTACTCCATAGTCTTAATACTTAGAGTGGGGGGAGCAAATTAATTAGTACTCCACTTTTTGTCTCGACCCCTTATCCACTCTCCTCTACTCTTTACCTCCCCTCCTTTCTCTGTCTCCCTCTGCCCCCCCCCTTTTTTTTCTTCTTCTTTCCTCCCAAACCCCCTTCCCCCTTATGAAACTGGCCCTGTCACATGTATCCAATTTACTCTACTGTTTCAATCCCTGCCCTTCATTCCTTCTAACAGGGTACACTTATTTTCTTAGTATGGTCGGACATTTTTGTTGTTGTCTCTATACCAATCACAGCTTTGTTACATGTGATACTCCCTCTCCTTCTGCAAGTTATCTTGGTATTCCCTCCTCTATGGGTATACAATGTGCAATTCTCTGCCTGGATTTGTATACGTTGACTATGCATATCCTCTGTTTTGTGATGGATATCTTCCCATATCATCTTGTTTTTTCTCAATAAAACATTTAAAGAACAAAAAAATACAGATTTATTATTTGAGCACTTGATGAGTTTTTTTTTTCTATTGATGAATTTGGACTAATACACATATTTATTGTTTAAGCACTTGCACTCTATAAGGATAACATATTTAAAACAATATCTTGGATCTTTGTTTTGAATGGTTGCACTGAGAATATTTATTGATACATTTGTTGATATCAATTGGTGAGGAGATTTTTTTGGACTTGCATAACTTTTATTTAGCAATTTAACATACACTATATTACCAAACGTATTGCCTGCCTTTACACACACATGAACTTTAATGGCATCCCAGTCTTAGTCCATGGGGTTCAATATTGAGTTGGCCCACCCTTTTCAACTACAACAGCTTCAACTCTTCTGGGAAGGCTGTCCACGGTGGTTTAGAACTGTGTCTATGGGAATGTTTGACCATTTATCCAGAAACGCATTTTGTGAGGTCAAGCACTAATGTGGGCCAGAAGGCCTGGCTTGCAGTCTCTGCTCTAAATCATTCCTAAAGGTGTTTTATTGGGTTGAGGTCAGGACTCTGAGCCTTGCTTTGTGCACTGGTGTGCAGTCATGTTGGAACATGAAGGGGCCATCCCCATACTGTTCCCACCAAGTTGGGAGCATGAAATTGTCCAAAATGTCTTGGTATGCTGATGCCTTAAGAGTTCCCTTCACTGGAACTAAGGGTCCAATCCCTGAAAAACAACCCCACACCATAATCCCCCCCTCCACCAAATGATTTGTACAACAAGGTCTAAATCAGTTAAGCGTGGTTGCCTAGCTGTTTATCAAAGATTTTACCTGCCAAAAGATGTTTAATTCTGTGCAGAAAATGTTTTATCTATGTCCATCATTTTCCAGATTTCTTTTATTTTGGATTGTCTGTAAATTTACACACAGTTGGCTACCTTTTTGTATACCTATAAATCCTGCACACTGCTGATTGCCTTAATATTTGCCCTTAAACCTACTGACTTTAGGGTAAGGTAAAGTAAAGTAAAAATATTTATTTTCTCAGTGATTAACATCAAAGGCTTCATACTTAACCTCTTTCTATGGAGTCGCGTGGTACTGGAGCTCAATATAACGTGGCATTGGGGGAAGGAGATTTCTTTTTGTTTTAGTGCTAATCAGTTCATACAGTCTCATCTGCGCTTACTGAGACCAGCAATTAAAATTAGCACTTAATGCTTGGCCCCAAAGCTTGCTACAATTCAAAGGACATGCCAGAAAAGAAAAAGAGACTTTTGAAAATAAATCACTGAAATAATTAGAGGGGGGCCTTGGAAATCTGAAGATCTCTGTTTCAAGACCAGCATGGGAATCTCTTTCTACAGAGGGACAAATTACACCCATATGTTGAAGCCTGTCCCTTTAATACAGTGTGAAAAGAGGACAGTGACAGTGAGGTGGCATACATTAGCAATTTGCAAACTCTACCCAGTATACTGTATGTGATCTTGTTTAGGCTTTAAAAGGCAAGCATAGGTCGGTGTACAATGTAAAATGCATTGGCAGGGGCACTAAGACAAATTGATCTCTATATTTGCCTTAGCTTCCTTAATGGGTTTCTTGGTATCCCCAGAAAAGTGATATCTAACCACTTGCACTTGCCCTCCAGAAGATGTACCCCCCTCCATGACCAGGCCAGGTGCAACGATGTACCAAAATAAAAATGTATGTCCTTTTTTTTTCGATCTGCTGGATGATATATGATCCTGTATGCAGCATTGCCCCTGGATGACTGATCGGTTCATTGCCTAATTTAACCACCTATGATCTAGTGGTCATCTTGATTTGGTAAGGGGATTACCTAAGCACATAGGGTGTGAAGCTTTCTCTTTGGATTTTTAGTCACACTTTTTTTCTCTATCTGTGTGTGGCTCTCTCTGGGAAGGCTGGTGTCATCTACCTTTTTCTCCTGGATTTGACTACTCATTATTGGACTTTTTTTATGATTTTTATATTGTTTATCCATTTATTTATTTGTGATTAGTGACGCACTATCTGTGTGTTACTCTCTCTTGTAATGTAGAGCCTCTCCTTATAAAAAAAAAAGCTCAAGAAGGCTCTACTTAAAATATAAAAGTCTCCTGTTAAAATGTAATAAGATAACTTTGTCATGGTCAGGCTTGGAAACCAGTAGCTATAGCGGTGAAAGGTTCACATTGAAACCAGCAGGATAAATATACCAACAGGTCCATGACAAATGCTCACCCGAGAAACGGCTTCTAAGAACTAGGGATGATCGAACTTTTGAAATGTTCGGTTTCACCAGAACACCCGAACTTCCCGAAAGTTCGGCCCGGATTTCAGAACCCAATTGAAATCAATGGGACCTGAACTTCGGTAATCAAAAAACACAATTTTGAAGCCCTAAAACCCAATAAATGCCCCTAAAAAGTGCCTAGGGTTCTGGGTCATGCCCCATGGACTATTAATCACACAAAAAAAAGTTCTTAAAAATGTTCATTTTTGATAGAGAGCCAATTATTGAAAAAATTATTGAAAAAAAAATTAGATTTCTTTGGATTTGGTGTCTGGGGGGTCTAAAAAGTGTACCTGTGAAGTTTCAGCTCTGTAGCATGTCCAGAACCAGAAAAATAAGTTCATTTTTATTAGAATTGCAGTAGAACAGGATAGTGGCTTCGCTATTTTGACACCCGGCTTTTTGCTGCAGGCGTTTATAGGGCTTTTTTGTGGACGTGTTTGGAGGCAGGCATGACATCTGAACTTCTGTGTAGGGGTATATATACACACACACATGTATGTATATATACACATACACATATATAGGTGTGAAAGTAGCAGAACCCTATGGCTGCGCTAATGAAATTATTAACAGCCATAGGACTTCGCTCCTTTCACACCTATATGTGTGTATGCGTATAAATACATATAAATGTGTATGTATATATACCCCTATACACAAGTTCAGATGTTATGCCTGCCTCCAAAGACGCCCAAAAAATGCCCAAAAAAACGCCTGCTACTCTAGTAATGTAAAGGCTCGTTTTTATAACACGACAGTCCCATGTAACAGTGTAACGTGACCCATCTTTTGTAATGTGGAGGTTCTCCTTATAACATAGCAAGTCTTGTGTAACAATGTAGCATTACAAACGTTCATATTGTGAAGGCTCTTTATATAACTATGCAGTGTTATTCTAACTGCAAAAGATCTCATTTGACTATAAAAGTGGGTTTTAATGCTCTTGTAATGTGGGGGCTCTCCTTTTAACATAGCAGTCTCAATTAACAATGTAACATGACAACCCTTTGTATTAAGGAGGCTCTTCTTATAATATGACAGTCTCGATTCTACAATGCAAGCCTATAATTTGACTATAAAAGTGGGTTTTAACACTCTTGTAATGTGGAGGTTCTTCTTATAACATGGCATTCTCAAGTAACAATGTAACCTTGAAACCTTTTGTAATGTGAAGGCTCTTTGTATAACATAGTAGTGGGATTTAATGGGGGGGGGGGAGTGTTAAAGGAGGGGTGAGGGTTTGCAGGTGAAAAACCTGAGGTCTCATCAGAGTGGAAGTCCTAATGGGTTCAAAATGTTTAAAGTCACAGGTTGCAAGCACCAAACTGGACTCATGTCCGTCTCTAGTCTCTATTACTTTGCAGATCCTCTACTTGTTCCTTTAAGTATTTCACGTGTATGTTTTGCTACTTGGCTAGCATCGCCCTTTAAGGTCATCCATCCAACTTGATGAATGCGACTTGCAACATTGTACATAAATCCCTCGAAAATCCCACAATAGCGCAGTGACGTTGGTGTGTCTTCAATGGGTTAACTCAATCTGCAAGTCTAAGCCTCTCACTGGCCTCAGTTAAAAATTCAGCTCTGAAGACCATGTATTTTTCTAAATAACGACTCGAGCATTATAATAAAAATCAATAAACACCATACAGTAAATGTATTTTCTTTGGATGTCAAATCATTTTTCACTTCATGGTGTTCTATTATGTAAATGTATTGTGAAGTGTTTACAGTGCAGCATTTTTCATGTCAGAGGAGAATGAACAATAGACTTAATATGTACTGCAACTTTTGTATAATTTAGCTTTTGTGGCAGGGAGAAGCAATCTTGTCAGCGTGTTATTTAACAAAAAATTTGCAGCATTTATAGAAAAAGAGCTGGGTCGACCCCTTAGTAAACTTACAAAATTGTGTTTATACAGTACATTAAATGCTGTTTTTTTTTTTGTATTTATGAAACAGGGAATGTGTATACAGATAAATGAATGCATGTCTTAGATCTGACCCGCTGTTACTGGATTGAGGACTGGGACTGCTTATTGTTGGTGATATATATCCTTAAGGGGTCAATCCACTCGAAGCTGACACATCAATTTAATCAGAAGTGTTAAACTAGCTAGTAGTTTTCATGTCTCTGGAGGACTTAGCCAATACAGTTTGGGTTTTGGTTCTTAGGTGTGAATATCAGCCATGGCCATTAGAATGGGATCCCATTATACTGGTAGATTAATCCGCTGTTTCTCAACCAAGGTGCTAAAGTTACGGCACCCATTTTGCCCTGGATCAGTTTAATAGTGCGGATTTACCTCTGAATTTATTGGGGGACCTCTGTCATCATGAAGGAGCTTTGATGTGATGGGGGGCTTCTGATGTGAAGGGGGTCCCTGATTTGATATGGGGATCTTTAAAATGCTGAAGAACCTTTGATGTGATGGTCAGGCCTCTGAGGCGATAGGGGACTTCTGACATGATGAGGGAGCTTTAATGTGATGGGGGGCCTCTGAAGTGAAAGGGGCCTTTGATATGATATGGGGACCTTTGATATGGTCAAGGACTTTTGATCTGATGGTCAGGCCTCTGATGTGATTGGGGAACTTTGATGTGATGGAGGGCCTTAGTTGGGATGGGGGGCCTCTGTTGGGAAGGGGACCTTTGATATGCTGAAGGACCTTTGAAGCGATAGTCGGGCCTCTGATGCGATGGGGGCCTCTGATGCAATGGGTCCTCTGATTTGATAGGGAGAACTTTGACATGATGTGATCGGGGGCCTCTGATGGGATGGGGGGCTTCTGATGTGAAGAGGGCCTATGATTTGATATGGGGACCTCTGATATGATGAAGGACCTGTGATATGATGATGGACCTCTGATGGGATGGTAGAGCCTCTGATGTGATGGTGGCCTCTTATTTGATAGGGGGACCACTGATATGATGAGGGACCTCTGATGTGATGGGGGCCTCAGATGCAAGGGTGGTTCTCTGATGCAAAGGGGGGACCCCTGCTATAAGGCTTCTGATGTGAAGTTAATTTAATCAAAGTGATTGTGTGCATCATCCCAGGTTCATGTTTCCCATTGATTAATAACATTTACATTTTTTACATTTTAGACTGGGGTCTTCGAGATGTTGAGGTCTGGTGCTTCGAGATGTTGGATACTTTGAAAAGGGTTCTGTGACTTTAAAAAAGGTTGAGAAACCCTGGATTAATTCGTATTACCTTATGAAGAATGAGACAAGATGGGTCTACATGCTTCAAGGTAAATACACACAAAACTTAATAGTAGGTGGGAACAGAGCCAGGAACTCATTGTTGGAGTCCTAAGAGTTATACGTGGGTGATCCAGACCACCATACTCAATAAACAATCAAAATATTACTTTTGGGTAGACTGATACTTTAAGGGATAGTTGTACATTTGCACATTCATCCTTTAACACCCTCCTCCCCACCTAGCACCCCGTCTTATACTCACCTGGCTTTGCCTCTGCCAGATCCCCGCTGTGCATTCCAATGTTAGCGGCACAGCTGCCACCGCAAACTGGCCAACTTATATTTTTGCCCAAGTCTTTATGTGTTTGAATATTTATTTTCAATTTGTGATAATTCAAATGTCCACTTATGCTCAAGTGCTCCCAATGTCAACCCCCCAGCAGCTGAACAAAACACCAACACCCCCTGGTGTGTTAAAGTTAAATTAAAGTCCAACTGTCCAGCACCTCAGGAATACATTAAGTGCCGGTTCACACTAACACGGCATGACTTCGGGGGCGACCTGTGAAGTCGCGTGCACCGCGACTTCGGCGCGACTTCTTGCGGACTTCATATAATGAATGTATATGCAAGTCGCTCCAGGTCGCCCCAAAGTAGTACAGAAACCTTTTTCTAAGTCGGAGCGACTTGTGTCGCTCCTATTAAAATGGTTCCTGTAGCACACAATGGACCGCGACGGACCGCGACTTGTCAGGTTGACCAGTCGCCTGACAAGTTGCGGTAGTGTGAATGAACACTAAATGTCAAAGGTGAGTACTCTTCTCCTGCCACTGGATTTTCTGACTCACATGTATCCAAATGGGTCTAATAAAGCTCTGCTCTGTTCCTTCAAAGGACACCCCGTCCTTTGATGGAACAGAGGACACAGAGACAGGGGACTTGCAAAGCTTTATTAGACCCATTTTTATACATGTGGGTCTGAAAATCCGGTAAGAGTCTGGGGAAGCGAGTGGCAGGAGAGTACCTTTGACAGGTAACATAATACTGAGGGGCTGGACAGTTGGACTTTTATTTTCAATTGGACCTTAACAAGACTCCACCTGAGTGCAGTCCATTTATGCATGTTGGGGTATCATTAAAAATTAACAGCCACCTGCAATGTTAGTGGATGCATGCAGAATAATACATGCAGTCAAAGATGTGAATGGGACCTAAAGGAAGACTTTAATCAAGATAAAAGTCACTAGTTTGGGTATGTGTGCTTCAGGCTGGGTTCATCCTTATGCAAATTGGATGTGGGTTTCCCTGCATCCAATTCGAAAGTCAGGAAGCTGTAAACAACTCTCAATGGAGCCGGTTCACACAGCTCCGGGGCAGTCGTGGTCAGCACTGGCAAAAGGTCCTGTTCCTCTTTGGCTCCGTTTCAGATCTGAATTCAGGCAACAATTCAGATTTGCACCTGAAATGGAGAACAGGGACACACCGGACCCCCTGTTGTGAGCCATGGCCACAGCTAGTGTGAACCCGGCCTCATGCATCTTGGCTTTTAATTGAGAGCTTGTGCAGAATAAGCACTGAAGGAGACAAATTAGTCCCCAGCAGCTGAGGGCTAGTTTCTAATCAAAGCATTTTGTTGGTTGTGGGAGGAACTACAATTGAATGGACTTGTACTGTGTGTAAGGGCTAGCCGGGACCTGGAACCCACAGATTTAGGAATTTCACTTTGAACATTCCTAATCCATTTTCTTTAGCCATCTTTTTGTACGTTCAATACAAAATGTGGCGTTGCTGTTGAACCCAATGCAGCAAAGTGCTGCTTGCTTGCAAAATAAGAAACTACATCGCAGGTCATATAATACAAGTGCCACTCTCCCTCCCTTTACAGGAAGGAAGACTATTTTAAAATAATCCCTTTCTCCAAAAGAAGCATCAATGCCTTCTGCCATGACTTACTTTTTTTTTTAATGCACCATAGGAAAACAGCTTTCAGGAATTATTATGTTAAATAGCATTTTTAAGAAAAAAAAAATAAAGACTTAGCATTTTTGTACAAATAACAGAAAAACACAGACCTCTTCATATGGAAATACCTACAAGGGCACTCAATATTTAAGCAAGCACAAAAGTTCTAAGCCATTCTCAGCATTAAGGGTCAATCCACAGCATCATATAGATTTGAGTGCTCCATCATTACCAGCCTATATCATTATGGGCTTTGGGATGCAAAAGCCTATGGAAAGCGTGTAAGCTTGGTTAAAAAGCAGCGCGTGAGAATGAGAAAAGGTAATTACATACAAGGCTCTACCTTTGACAGTTCTCTTTCAAATTCATTCAACCTACTTTTCAATAGCTATGTGTATACAACACCCACCAGAAGCCAGAAAGGATAAAAAAAATATAATATAATGCAAATTTTAAGGCGATTATAGACTTGATCAAATGAGTTTCAAGCTGCTTAAGAAAATGGAACTGCGTTATCTGAGTTGATGTAGGTACGTGATGGCCTAGCCTAGGTCCTTCCTTTGTAAAGCAGAAATACTGAAGGGAGGTAGTGATTCAGGGTGCCCTTCACTGCCCCCTATATCCTTAAGGACCTTGGTGCCTAGCCTGCAACCCAACATCCCTTTGGTACTTTTTATATGGTTTTAGGCCAAAACAAGTATTCAGATCCTTATAATTTATGATACTGTGGTAAACATCAAATGTGGCTCCAGTCATTTTCAAGGTAGCTGTACTGGGCACAAATTTGGGAATATTGATTTGTAAAGGGGATGTAACTGCAACAATTTTTAGCAGTCTTTTGTAACAATGTTCCCAGTCTCTATCTATTGTCTGAAGCATGTTACCAGTCTCCAACTACACTATATTACCAAAAGTATTGGGACGCCTGCCTTTACACGCATATGAACTAATGGCATTCCAGTCTTCGTCCGTAGGGTTCAATACTGAGTTGGCCCACCCTTTGCAGCTATAACAGCTTCAACTCTTTTGGGAAGGCTGTCCACAAGGTTTAGGAGTGTGTCTATGGGAATGTTTCACCATTCTTTCAGAAGCGCTTTTGTGAGGTCAGGCACTGATGTTGGAGAGAAGGCCTGGCTTGCAGTCTCCACTCAAATTCATCCCAAAGATGTTCTATTTGGATGAGGTCAGTCAAGTCCCTCCACCCCAAACTCGTTCATCCATGTCTTTATGGACCTTGCTTTGTGCACTGGCCCAAATCATTTGGTGAAAGGGGATTATGGTGTGTTGTTGTTTTTTAGGGATTGGGCTTGGCCCCTTAGTTCCAGTGAAGGGAACGCTTAAGGTGTCAGCATACCAAGACATTTTGGACAAACTCATGCTCCCAGCTTTGTGGGAACAATTTGGGGATGGCCCCTTCTTTTTCCAACATGACTGCACACCATTGCACAAAGCAAAGTCCATAAAGACATGGATGAGTGAGTTTGGGGTGGAGGAACTTGAATGGCCTGCACCTCAACCCGATAGAACACCTTTGCAATGAATTAGAGCAAAGAATGTGAACCAGGCCTTTTCTCCACATCAGTGCCTGACCTCACAAAAACGCTTCTGGAAGAATGGTCAAACATTCCCATAGACACACTCCTAAACCTTGTGGACAGCCTCCCCAGAAGAGTTGAAGCTGTTATGGCGGCAAAGGGTGGGCCAACTCAATATTGAACCCTACAGACTAAGACTGGGATGCCATTAAAGTTCATGTGTGTGTGTAAAGGCAGGTGTCTCAATACTATTGGTAATATAGTGTATGTCTATATAATCTTAGCTGCGTCTGACCATCTCCTGTAGCATGTCACCAATCTCCAACCACATTATTATGTCTGCAGTCTCTTATGATCTCCTGTATCATATCTACAATGTTTTAGCTATCTCCTGTAGAATGTCCGAAATCTTTGTTTACTGTAGCATTACCATGATCTCTGTTGCTCTGTGGAATATTGCATGTAGCACTTTAGTGATGTCAGGGGCTGTACTTGAAGCTCCCTACTGTATTTCTACCTCTACCCCATGAGTTCTTCTGAGTTGGTAAATGTACATGCAACTATTAAAATTCATGACATGCCTCAATTTAGGTACTATAAAAAAAAAGACACCATACCAAGGTATATTGCACAATCACAGATGTACATAAACTCAGTAATCCTATACAGTCCTATAGCAAGGTTCTATACAATATAAAAAAGTCCATGATAAAAGTTTAGGCACAAAAAGCAGCTCCACCAAGGACAGGAACAATTCTCTAAAATGAGAACAAGGGACAGAGACAGAGGGGGGCGCCACTAAGTGCAATATTAAAAACAGTGTTTAATTAGGCAGCTAAATGTGCATTTATATAAATCCACAAGAAGGAACACCTGTAATGTAAATGCAGCAGTGTCTATGTATGGATCGTTCTCTCCATAGTCCAGGGTGTCAGCAGCAGTGGCAGAACCGCATAGATGGGAGAATCCGCGTGCCGCTCATTAGCTGTAGTGGAAGGACATCTGGAACCACCATGGAGCATGGGAGAAATTTACGTCACACCTGGGACAGTTTGACAAAGGAGCTAATTGTCGCTCCGAAACACGTTACCTAGGCAATGGATCATCCCAGGCGTGATGTCACTTCCTCCTCCACCCTCCACAGTGGTTTCCTAATGTCCATCCACCTCAGCTGAAGAGCCTGGGCTCTTCCATCCATGCGGTTCTGTCACTGCGGCTGACATTCTAAACTATGGAGAGGATGTTCCATACATAGAACCTGCTGATGTTACATTACAGGCGTTCCTTTTTGTGGATTTATGTGAGTGCACATTTAGCTGCCTAATTAAACACTGTTTTTAATACTGCACTTAGTGGCGCCTCCCTCTGTCCCTTGTTCTCAACTTGGCTACTAGTTGGCCTAGCTAGTTGTAATTTCAATTAGATATGCAATTGGCCCCTCGAGGGGCACATGTACTCAGGAGTAAAGATCGCCAGGCCATTGCCATTAGGCATGCACTCACACAGGAGATAAAGTGGGACCACATCCCAGAAAATTCTTTCACACCTCCCGTGCACCAATATTAAAATAAAGTTTATACAAAATAAAAGTATGGGAATACAAAATATGTATTGAAATGCAGGAAGACTCTGCATGAGGCTGAGTGTCAGTGTGCGGAATGGGCATTCAGGAGGGTGTGAGTGGACTCTTCAGAAGAATTGGTGGCCCTGTAGGAGATGAGGTTTCTTAATGGAGCTGGGGGCAACTGTAAGAAATGGGGTCTCTCCAGAAAGCTGGGGGCTTTTCAGGGGCATTGTGGGAGACTGCAGGGACATGATGGGGCTGGGGCAGTGTTTCTCAACTCCAGTCCTCAGGGCACACTAACAGGCCAGGTTTGCAAGAAAACTTAAATACATCACAGGTGATATCATTTGCTGCTCAGTGATTGCAGTATTCTAGTCTGCATCTCCCCAAGGTAATACCTAAAATCTGGCCTGTTAGTGTGCCCTGAGGACCGGAGTTGAGAAACACTGGGCTGGGGGACACTGTTGGAGGTTGAGGAACTGTGAGGGGGGCTGGAGGCTCTGCAGCAAGCTACGGGGCATTGCAGGGTGCTGGGCGGCACTGTTGGAGGTTGGGAAGAATTGTGGGTAATAAGGGCTCTCAGAGGTTTTGGGGCACTAAGGAACACTATAGGAGGATAAGGGGCACTATGGAAGCTGGAAGGTACTGTGGGAGGTTAGGGGATCTGCAGCTGGCTGAAGGCTTGGAAGGAAAGAGGCTGCAGCCTGGCGGTTGAGAATCACTGGTCTAGACAACTTCCAAAGCAATACTAGTGCTTTGCTAATGAGCTTAAAGAGCTAGATGAGTGCAGACGTATATCTTTTACAGAGGGCAGCCATCAGCTCAGCAGAATCCCAAACCTTTTATTCCAACAGGAAGCTGAAATAGGTTACCTGCTTCCAGTTGCAACTTTAACATGGACACACCAGTCAATGCCATGCTTTGTACGACTGCTCTTTCCTTTACCTAAATTTCCATTTATTTTCAAAGAGCCTGTTGCACCCTTCCACACCCAAAAGTTTGTCTCAAGACCCCTCTTTCTCAATTTCAAATTAAGTATCAAAGCCACCATTCACCTCACTTTAAGGACAATACTGAACAAGCATGTGATCTCCTTTACATCTATATAGAGAATGACCTTCCGCCTCTCTTTATCAATTTTGTACACAAGCATCACACTTGCTAAAACTGATACACAATTAGGAAATTGGAAGTAAAATGCACAATACTATTAGCAGTATATGACTTAATTCCTAATTAAACCCATTGTGCAGACTGCTCTAAAACTATAAAGAAAAAAGCTGCGACAAACAGAGCACATAAATAAAAAAAAAAAAAGTATTGAACAGCACACTAAATAAAATCACATGTTGTCACTGGCTCGCGGTCAGAGCGAATGTTAGTGAAAAGGATTCAGATTACCCAGATGCTTTACATTGTCTCCACAACTTTTCTAACCGCCACCCGGCCGACACAGCTAGAACTTTAACCAGCTCTGAGGTCCATTTTCCCTTATTAGGACAAGAGCAAGGAGTGTCTAGAGTTTAATACAGCTATGACTTCTATTTTTGAGCAAGGAACTGCAAGTGTTTTTGGTTTAGCTCTGCATTTTTATTTTTCTAACGTTAACAATAAAATTATTATCCTTTTCATGAAGCTCCAAGTCTCATATTCTCCTAATGAGAATGTTGCACAAAAATAATATTTGTGTGTTTCTTGTTAGTTTGTTTTTGACCCCTGAACAGGGATGAAGTTAGACCATATGCACGTAGACATTGGTTAATCTTGTCCTATAAACCAGCTTTTCTCAAGCAAGGTTCTGTGGAACGCTAGGGTTCCTCCAGAGGTTGCTAGGGGTTGCTGGAGTAATGAGCTTTAGTGTTTGTGGTAAGTTAATAGATAAGTTGTCACTGACATTAAAGCTCCTTTTAGCTATCTTAAAGGGTGCATTCTTTCCACTGATCACTGATGTAAGGAGCATTCTTCCCCTTGACCACCAATGTAAGGAGCATTCTTCCCACTGACCACCAATGTAAGGAGCATTCTTCCCCTTGACCACCAATGTAAGGAGCATTCTTCCCCTTGACCACCAATGTAAGGAGCATTCTTCCAACTGACCACCAATGTAAGGAGCATTCTTCCCACTGACCACCAATGTAAGGAGCATTCTTCCCGTTGCCCACCAATGTAAGGAGCATTCTTCCCCTTGACCACCAATGTAAGGAGCATTCTTCCCCTTGACCACCAATGTAAGGAGCATTCTTCCCACTGACCACCAATGTAAGGAGCATTCTTCCCCTTGACCACCAATGTAAGGAGCATTCTTCCCCTTGACCACCAATGTAAGGAACATTCTTCCCCTTGACCACCAATGTAAGGATCATTCTTCCCCTTGACCACCAATGTAAGGCACATTCTTCCCCTTGACCACCAATGTAAGAAGCATTCTTCCTCTTGACCACCAATGTAAGGAGAATTCTTCCCATTGACCTCCAATGTAAGGAATATTCTTCCAACCAGTGTAATGAGGCCTTTCTCTCACAGACCATTAGTGTTAGGGAGTCCATCTCCCAATGACCGTTAATCCACAGGGGCCCTTCTCCACTGACCAGCATTATAAAGGGGCACTT
This sequence comes from Pelophylax lessonae, assembly GCF_965119305.1. Classification (NCBI taxonomy): domain Eukaryota; kingdom Metazoa; phylum Chordata; class Amphibia; order Anura; family Ranidae; genus Pelophylax; species Pelophylax lessonae. The sequence goes on from NC_138780.1 coordinate 169,018,523, forward strand.
TATTGACCACCAATGTAAGTGGCACTTTTCCACTGACCATTAAAATTATTATAATATTATTATTTTATAGGATTTATATAGCGCCAACAGTTTACACAGCGCTTTACAACTTGAGGGTAGACAAAATAAAGGGTAATTTTCCACTGACTACCAATTACCACTTCATTATAAATAGTGACTGAACAAAATTAACAAAGGTCTTACAAACAGTAGAAAAATATACTTTTGTTGAAAAAACTTTTTCTATAATCACTTTTAAAGCACTTTATGGTGACAAAAGAGATATCTTCTACTTTGACCCATTCAGTCTCCATGTGTTGTCAGAAAAAGCCAGCTTCTGCTCTATTCATTTCATGCCGCCTGCTTCCTTCAGATCCTGGAAAGCTAAAATACTTGGAGTTTATGATAATGTGAATGAGTGGCACTACTACTCCTAAGGTGGTGTTGTTTTGTTACTCTCCCGGGAGGACTATTTTTGCATTTATGGTGTTGGAACTGGTATTGTAAAGAAAACATATTTGGACCACTCTTAATAGGGGGTCACATACATTCCGGTAAGCATAGCACGAGAGTGGATGGTGTCATTTTCGCTGTCTTGAAGATCCTTGTTCTTACCATGGCTTGTGGGACTACACATCTTGAATTATCTTCTTTTTTTATAGTTGGACTTTTTGGTTATATATCTTTGATATATATATATATATATATATATATATATATATTTTTTTTTTTTTTTTTTATTTATTTCTTTAGCTCTATATTTATTTGATATTTTCACTATTTACATTAAAGCATTGCATTATTCGATTTTTGCATTTTCACAGAGTGTTGGGTATCAGGACACGGTGTACAGCAGCTGTTTATATTATCTTTCACCATTAGCGCAGGTTTATCATTCCTTTTTTTGTAGAAGTTATCACTGTCTGTGTTTCTTTTCAGGCCATTAGTTCTGTTTACTTAATTTCATTATTATTATTGAAATTAATTTTGTCATTTATAGTGTTTATGAACTAAGTAGGCCACGATCTTTAATCTTATATTTATTCCTACATCCTAGCTTAGATACAGTAATTATTAACAGGGGTTCCCTGAGACCTTTCAAGATATTTCAAAGGTTACTCCATGTTAAAAACATTGAGAAAGTCTGAAGCACATCAACCTTAGAGGTCAGTTTTCTTGAAGCTGCTTAAAGTGGTAATACACCTAGAAGCAAACATTTATTATATTGCAGCTTACCAATTTTTATATGTGATGGTTGTATCAGTTTTCTTTTCTAAACTTTTATTCTTCTATTTTCATGTGGTCATCTGACCACTAAAGCTGGCCATAGATGGTTCGAATCTCAGCCGGTTCAGCAGGGACCAACTGAGATTTGAATCATGTATGGGCAGGCTGAATGTACCCAAGTTGATCAATCGATTAACTTGGGAACATCCAGCCTGTCGGATTTTACATGTGAATTTTGATAGCAGCTATTATAGCTGAAAACACAATGGCTCCACCGGAGGGATTTGATGGGGGTGTTGATGGGGGAAGTCCCCACAAATAGAGCTTTCTTTTGGTGATATTTGATCACTTCTGTGGTTTTTAGATTTTGCGCTATAAACAAAAAACGAGTGACAATTAAAAAAAAAAATATATGTATTTTTTACTTTCTGCTATAAAACATTCCCAATAAAAAAATGTAAAAATCTATTTTGTTTTATCAGTTTAGGCCAATTTGTATTCTGCTACATATTTTTGGTAAAGAAAAATCCCAAAAACCGTATATTAATTGGTTTGCACAAAAGTTTTAGTGTCTACTAACTATGATTTTGGACTTTTCATTTTTTTTTTGCTGTTTTTATTAGTAATGGCGGCGATCAGCGATATTTAGCGGGACTGCGACATTGCGGCAGACAGATCTTACACTAATGCCTCGTACACACGTACCGATCGTCGGCCGACCGATCGCCCGTCTTTTGTCCATGGCTGTCGTGTCTGTTGAAAACTGCAAAAGACTGCACACAAATTTTGTCGGCCAACAACAGCCGACTGCAAAAGTGATGTCATGTGATGGTTAACTTTCCTTGTCTTTTTTCTTTTCTGAGCATGCCCAGTCTTGCAAATCTGTTGTCTGTCGGCCGAATTCTGTACTGACTGGCGAACAATCGGCCGTTCTGGTGACGGCCAACAAAAATTTTAAAGCATGCACATCAGATTCTATTTGGCCGAAAGTGCGCTGTCGGCTGTCGGAAGCATCATACTAACAAGCCGACAATCGGCCGATCGTTCGGCGGCCGAATATTTACGGCCGACAATCGGTACGTGTGTACGGGGCTTCAGTGACACTTTTTGGGGACCAGTGACAAAATACAGTGATCAGTGCTAAATAATATGCACTGTTACTGTATAAATGACACTGGCAGAGAAGGGGTAAATACTGGGGATGACCAAGGGGTTAAATATGCTCCTAAATTGTGCTTACTAACTGTGAGGGGGGAGGGCTCTGTGAGAGGCACACAGAGGTCGGTGTTTCAGCTTAGCTGAGACACACCATCTTACTGTGCCTGTCTGACAGGAGAGCTGCCTGCCTTGTTCATTCAGTTTCCCTGAAGATGGCGAGATGCCGGCGGCGATCGCGCCCGCTCCTCCCGCAGCCTGGCTCCCGCTGTCCAATTACAGCGGGAGCGCGGCCCCGGCGGTGCACTTGTGCCGACAAGACCATGTGCACACAATCAGGTAGATGTACGTGATTGTGTGCAGCCGAGCCGCAATACATCTGTCTGGGGCGGTCGGCAAGTGGTTAAAGTGTTACTAAACCCAGAAGCCTGCGGTCACTATATCTGGTCTCCCACAGTACACAGAACATGGAAATGCAATTATTTTCATAAATATAAACTGCTAAATACCTTTTCTCATCAGCAGTATATAGCAGTCTTGTGACTTCTATCAGTGTCTGGTTAAAGCTTGTAGGAGGAGTTTTCATTCTGCTTCAAAAATACACACAAAAGAAAAAACTTGCAGGTGCGCTAATCAACAATTTAGTATAGCCCTCCAGCTGGCTATTGGTGATAACTGGACAAGTCAAAGGGTGCTGCGGATCTCTATGGATCCTCTGGGTGGCAGGAACACATCTAAACAAAAACTCAAAAGAAGAGAGTGCAAGGCTGCCCTAGTGTATTTCGGCTTTAATATGGTAAAGTTAAAAACACTACAATGGTCAAACTCACGATGTGTAAAGATAGGTACAACATCAGGATTCCACTGTGGCCGTACTCCTAAAACCACCTCAAGATCCTGACAGGGGAGGGGGGAGCCACGGAGGAAGGAGGCCACGCCTCTGAAACGCATTGTCATGACAACTGCATGACGTCCACACTCTCTTCCCCCATATCCTGCTCGTGTGGGTTTGTGTCCTCGGAGCACAGCGCCAGCTGGACCGGGCACATGCACATTAGGATCTGCATTTCGAGCGTGGTGGTAGATAGTCTCGGATGGGTTGCCAGAATCCAGGCAGCTAGGTTGAATGACCACGGTTCCCCTCTCCTCTGTCGGGACCTTGAGGTGGTTTTAGGAGTGCGGCCACAGTGGAATCCTTATGCTGTATCTACAGTATCTTCCAGAGTTGCATAAAGTACTCGAAACCCATACTTGAGTAAAAGTACAAGTGCTCGATCAAAAAGTGACTTGAGTAGAAGTGGAAGTGCTCAATCAAAAAGTGACTTGAGTAGAAGTACTAAATTATTCAACATTTTTTGTACTTAAGTATTGCAAGTAGTTTTCTAAAAAATGTTGCTACTCAAGTACTGAAAGTAAAAGTACCAGTACTGTGTTATGTAGTTATTAAAGAAAGAAGACAAAAGTTTGAACATCATATTGTTTTTTATTTCAAATGCAGCTTTTATTTATACATACAGTAGCATTTATTTTCGTATGCGCTGATAATACACATGTTTTGAGCTTCATGAAACCTGCCATCTACTGTTCTGGCAGTGGTAATTTTTATAATAGTAACGAGTAACTATGCAGCACAAAAAAAAAATATTGGAGTAGAAGTATTGAAATCACCGAAAAAATGTAGTGAAGTAAAAGTGGAAGTAGGAGAAAAAAATTCTACTCTAGTAAAGTTCAGATACCGCCTTTCAGTACTTAAGTACAGTAGTGAAGTAGTTCTACTTAGTTACTATACATCTCTGGTATCTTCACACAATGTGAGTTTGACCATCGTAGTGGTTTTAACTTTACCATATAAAGCCAAGTTACACTAGGGCACTCTCTTATTTTGTGTTTTGTCAGGACAATGCTGATTGGCCCTGTGCTGATCACATACACCTTCCCAAAAAAACAAACAAAAAGCAGTACACGCCAAACTGAGCATGTGCAGAGTGCCCCCAAGGCTTTGTACTATCAGCAAATTAATTTGGGACTGTGGAAGAAGAGAAGGTCTTTATGGGCCTTGGTTTGTGCACTGGTGCCCAGTCATGTTGGAACAGGAATGGGCCATTTTCAAACTCTTTCCACAAAGTTGGAAGCATGAAATTGTCCAAAATGTCTTGGTATGCTGATGCTTTAAGAGTTCCCTTCACTGGAACTAAGGGGCAAAGCCCAACCCCTGAAAAACAACCCCACACCATAATTCCCCCTCCACCAAATGATTTGGACCAGTGCACAAAGCAAGGTCCATAAAGACATGGATGAGCATGTTTGGGGTGGAGGAGCTTGGCTCAACCCAATAGAACATCTTTGGGATGAATTAGAGAAGAAACTGCGAGCCAGGTCTTTTACTCAACATCAGTGCCTGACCTCTCAAATGCGCTTCTGGAAGAATGGTCAAACATTTCCCATAGACACACTCCTAAACCTTGTGAACAGCCTTCCTAGACGAGTTGAAGCTGTTATAGCTGCAAAGGGTGGGCCAACTCAATATTGAACCCTACGGACTAAGACTGGGATGCCATTAAAGTTTAACTGCGTGTAAAGGCAGGTGTCCCAATACTTTTGACAATATAGTGTATGTTTGGTCTTGGCAGTCTCCCTTTTCGGACAAGCCATAAATCTCATCCTTTGCTCTCCTCATCTAATTCATTATTCCTTTCTCGCACATTTCCCGTGCCTCCATGCTCATCCCTACCTCCCCGACCTTATTTGATTACCTTCTACACAAATGGAATAAACCTACTGCAACCCAGTCATTCTGCAACACACAATTTCTTGTTTTTTATCTTATAAACTGATAATGTTTTGTTCTAACTATATTAGGTTGTGATGCCATTTTATAGATTGCTAAGCTTTTAATTTTGCGATTATTTCCTCAGTGGGAGATTCGCCTTCTTCTCGACGGCGCTTCTTATATCTTATATCGTTATATTTTTTTATTATGGCCAACAGCAACAATAATTGCCATTAGTGGGCAAAACAGAGACGCGCTATTTCGTCCCCAAAGACTCAAAAAACAATCTCAAAATATTTTCCTGCTCCTGTAAATTAATTGCGAGTTCCCCTATTCTATTTAGCCGAGTTGTTTTATCTGTTTTCTACAAAGAGACAGTACATTATCTATAGAGAAGGGAGCCCACTTCTGGCTGTGTGCACAGCTATTGTTTCGCGTTGCCTTTGCCAGCATGCTAAGCTGAAAATTTATGAAGAAGCCTCAGATGAAACTAATAAAGTTCAGTAAAAATCCCGCTGCATGCTTCTATTAAAAAATGAATTGATACATTCTTTTGCCTCGTTTTAAAATAGCGACAACACAAGCTAATTCAGAGTGTTTATCGTTATAGGATTTCGTAGTGTAATGCATACAAATAAAATGCGAGCAACATGTTGGTAAATTGCCATAGATAGAAAATTCTCATAGATCCCCACTCTGAGACAATTTGATAGGTATGACTTGCATCAATATGGCACCAACATATGCACCAGTTTATAGAATATATCTTTATCATCTGTTCCTTAAAGTAAATTTATATAACAATGTTTGTGTGATATTGTTTTGATTTATTTCTGTTTATTTTGCCAGTAGCATCACCATGGATTTTCCTGAAGAAGCCTGAACAGGCGAAATATGTTCAATGGGATGGGTGATGAATGACATTATATGACGGTACAGTATGCTTTTAACCGCTTGCCGGTAAAGGTAAGTCAGTTCGTGGAAGCGGCGCTGGGGGAGAGCGAGCGCTGGTGGCGGCGTGCTCCCGCCCTCAATAGGCAGCGGGGATGCCGATCCACAGGGCTGCCGGCCACGATTGCCACCAGGCACCCGCGTTCGCTCCCCGCTGAGAGTTAGCTGTTGTAAACACAGCCGACCGTTGTTCTCTCTGAAAGGATCACAGAGCGCCTGTGATCCTTCTACTGTATATAGGATCACAGGTCTCTGTGATAATTTCACAAGTCTCCCCCCCCCCCCACAGTTAGAAAATACTCCCCCACGCTCACAATTAACCCTTTGATCACCCCTAGATTACCCGCTTTCTTGCCAGTGTCATTATTACAGTAACAGTGCATATTTTTAGCACTGATCACTGTAGGAATGTCACTGGTCCCCCCAAAACTGTCAAAAATATCAGTTAGGGGTCCGATCTTTCCCCCGTAATGTCGCAGTCCCGCAAAATATTGCAGATTACCACCATTGCTAGTAAAAAAAATGACATAAATCTTTCCCCTAGATTGTAGACACGATAAAACAATCAAAATACGCTTATTGTGAATTTTTACAAAAATATGTAGCAGAATATAAATTGGCCTAAAGGATGGAAAAAAAAATATTTTTAATTTTTTTTTTTGGGGGGGGGGGGGGGGAATGTTATATAGCAGAATGTGAAAATTTTTATTTTGTTTTTTCAGAATGGTCGCTCTTTTTTTGTTTATAGCGCAAAACATAAAAAAACACCAAAAGAAAGCTCTATTTGTGGGGAAAAAAAAGGACTTCAATTTTATTTGGGTTCAGTGTCGCATGACTGTGCAATTGTCCGTTAAAGTAACTCAGTGCCAAATAGCAAAAAATGGCCTGGTCATTAAGGGGGCAAATCCTTCTGGTCCAGAAATGGTTAATCTAAATTTTTGTAGCTCAATAACACTTTGTAACTTTATACTAAATATTTTGGTGTACTTATGTGTCCATGCACCTGAAAAGTTCCATAGTTTTCCCATTTTCTTTTAGTTCTTTATTAGGGCTGTTGGTGCCTATGACTTTAGGTAAGCTGGTCTTGTCCATGCAATCTCCCTTAAAGTGGATGTAAAAATTCTCACATATACCCAGTGACGTGAACAGCCTCAGACGATACACAGAGATGAAACAAATCTCCCTACATAAGTTTCATTTGTATATCTGCAGTCCTCAGCTTTCTACATTGTTTAGAAAGTGCACAGCATGTTAGAATTTATTCTTCCTGTTCCAGCACTGGGTGTGGAGTCTTGGCATACACTGTGAGACAGCTGATTGGAGGAAAGGCACAAAACCCCCCTCAACATAGGCAGAGGAAGGAAGAAACATGCATAGCTGTGCTCTGAATAGACAAGATCTCTGCTAATCTATCTCTATGCACCCACCCAGACACAAATTTCAAGCTGCTTTTATCTCCTGTGTCAGAGAACTTGTCAGAAGTTATCATGCTGATAACAGAGGAACCGAGCAGCACAAAGACAAGGGACTAAGGGCTTTGAAGAGAGATAACTAAACACTACAGATATATGTGCCCAGGTCAAATTTCATGAATGGGGTTTACATCCACTTTAAAGTAAATCTGTACTCATAAAGAGCGAAACAACTGGTTTAGTTTAATGTTCAGTTCCCCAGCAGAACATACTCACCTTTCTTTCATCTGCCAAGAGAAAAAGAGCAATACCTTGTACTTCCAGGTATGGAGGAGGGTGCTATGCACTCCCCTTCTTCTTATCTGGCAATGGTGCTTTATTATTGGCCCAGAGCTAGGGAATAATAATAATTATTGGCCCAGAGCTAGGGTAGGGTTGGGGTGACAGTTGTCAGCACAGTGTAAGCTTCAGCACCTTAATGTAGTAATAAGGGTAAGAAAGGTGAATATGTGCAAGGGGTGGAGGTATTAAAAAAAAACGTGAAAAAAAGTAAATGTGTTGCTTGCTTAGGAAATTAACAGTTTTGTTTTGAGAAACATGCAGACTAAAATACAACCATGCAAGTATACCCATTTGCATAGAGCTAGTTTAGTTATGCTTAGATATATGATAAAGTACCAGTGCATGATATAGAATGATGTAGAATGAAAACTAGGGAGGAGCTAAGGATCAGCTTGGGTTCGACTTGGGTTTGGTCTGAACCAAAGTTTGGATGAACCTGGAAGGAAGTTTTCAGTGTCAGGCTAATTAATTGTGGCCTAAGCACTCCCTGCCCAACTACTACATGTACACAAAGGGGCAAGGATGCTTCTAACATCATTGATGCAATATGGCCACATGGGCATATTAGGTCAATGACTTTGACCACATGGGCATATTAGGTCAATGACTTTGACCACATGGCCATATTAGATCAATGACATTGACCACATGGGCATATTTGGTTAATGACATTGACCACACGGGCATGTTAGATCAATGACATTGACCACATGGGCATGTAAGGTCAATGACATTGACCACACGGGCATACTAGGTCAATGACATTGACCACATGGGCATGTCAGGTCAATGACATTGACCACACGGGCATGTTAGGTCAATTACATTGACCACACAGGCATACTAGGTCAATGACATTGACCACATGGGCATGTCAGGTCAATTAAATTGACCACACGGGCATATTAGGTCAATGACATTGACCACACAGGCATGTTAGGTCAACCACATTGACCACACGGGCATGTTAGATCAATGACATTGACCACACGGGCATGCTAGGTCAATGACATTGACCACACGGGCATGCTAGGTCAATGACATTGACCACACGGGCATGCTAGGTCAATGACATTGACCACACGGGCATGCTAGGTCAATGGCATTGACCACACGGGCATATTAGGTCCATGACATTTACCGCTTGCCGACCGTATAACTAACATATACAACGGATTATACACAGCAAAAGCAGAAGAGGCAGAATGGCGATCGAATTAAATCTACATGCAATTTCCAATTTAAAAGTCATTTTTAATATCTTTAAATCTGCAACTTTCAATAAAATAATACCTGTCTGCCAATTGTGCTCCTGCATGGTCACCCTATCACTAGGGCTTTTGTTTGAGACTACAAATAGGTTCAACACACATTACTCAGATATGGCTCACTGTTCTCACCATTAGGAACCCATCCTGAAAAATACCAAGCAGCCATCGCTGGTGTGCATGTAGACACAGGGTGGTTGTAAACAGGCAGCAGGAGATCCACAGCACTGAGTTGCAGCAAAGGCTAAAAAAAAAAGATGAAAACAAGGATTTTATTAGAAAAGAAAAGCATAACCAAATCTCAGTCATCAACTTTAAACAGTGTTCCTTGCAGAATGCAAACCCTAAATCCAATACGGAAACAATACGACCACATTGAGGACCCCTTTTACAGAGACCATTCCCAAAGTTTGTTTCCCAAAAACTATGCACAGTCATTTTATACAGGAAAAAAACAGAAGAATCCTGGACTGAAAAACAATTGCTGACTTTAATTATTTGTGCCTGAGCTCCTTGTTCCAGTAAACTGTGAATCACTATTAAATATCATTTTTGAAGGGAGGCATGCATTGCTTTCAGAGACATGCTGATATCATAAAAAAAAAATGTTCAGACCAGGAACTATCATTGATAATTACACAACAAACTGATGAAAAGGTGTACAAATCACCGCCAGAATGTTTTATTATAATGAAATTGTTTTATCTGATTATCACAAACAATGCATTATATATTTCATTACCCCAGAGGCGATTTTATTCACCTTGTAAACAAATAAAAAAATATATTATATTGCTTTCTGGGTTCATATTGGTGATATACCTCGTATGGAAGAAAATTATTTTCCAATTATTCCTGTGTTTTTTTAAGGGACATTAACCTGATATCATTCTGTTGTCTAATTGTGTCTAGCAAAGGGATTATACTGTTTGTTCTGTATATCTCTTAAAGTGAACCTGAATTCAAAAAGTGAAGATCTGGTATGTTATAGAGAGCATTTAGAAATGTAAAGAAAAATGTGAAGGAGTATCCTGAAAAATTTTGCTTTTGTCTGGAATTCCTCCTGAAAAATAACCGTTCCCATTTTTGGTATGTGAGGGTGCCTAGGCACTCCTGCGCCTTGCCTCATAAGTAATGCCTCGTACACACGCAACGATTATCGGCCGACCGATCGGCCGTCTTTTGTCCAGTGTTGTTGTGTTGGTTGAAATGTGCTCTAGACTGCACATGAATTTTCTCGGCCAACAAAAATCTACTTCAGAAGTGATGTCATGTGCTGGTTTACTTTCCGTGTGTTTTTTTCTTCTCTGAGCATGCCCAGTCTTGCTCATCTGATTTTTGTCTTCCGAAATCTGTACTGACTGACGGAAAATCGGCCGCTCTGTTGACGGCCAACGAAAATTTTATAGCCTGCACACCAGATTTTGTTCGGCCGAAAAGTCGCAGTCGGTTGTCGGAAACATCACACTAACAAGCCGAAAATCGGCTGATCGGACGTTGGCCGAAAATTCACGGCCAACAATCGTTGCGTGTGTACGAGGCATAAGGCAAAATATGATCTGACACATTCGATGACTAAATAGCTCCATTCCTATATATATTTGTAAAGCAAAAACAAAGTTTTGGGACTTTAAGTGAGGTTAACTAGACATTAAAATGTTATTCAGTGATCCTTGATAGGTATAAATGCATATATAAAAAGACAATTACAATACATACATATTTACAGAGAATTGACATATGACAAACTATACATTTCATATTGAATAAAAATTGATACAATATTTCAAGGAACTATAGATAGATCTAAAAAGAAAGGTAAATATCTCCCTTTCCAGCAATGGACTTCTTTCTAACAGTTTACTTTAGCAATCAGTCAAGGTAGTAATATTTTACACATATCCCCAAATAGACCGCAACCATTCTTAAAATAATATTGTTACTTTAACCATTTAAGCCCCGGAAGATTTTACCCCCTTCCTGACCAGGGCCTATTTTGCGATTCGGCACTTAATGGACAATTGCGCAGTCGCTGTACCTAAACAAATTTGACGTCCTTTTTTTTCCCACAAACAGAGCTTTCTTTTGGTGGTATTTGATTACCTGTGCGATTTTTTGATCATGCGCTATAAACAAAAAAAGAGCGTCAATTTTGCAAAAATAACAATATTTTTCACATTTTTTTATATGAAATTCCCCCCCAAAAAAATTTAAAAATCTAAATTTTTTAACATTTTAGGCCAATTTGTTTTATGCTACATATGTTTGGTAAAAAAAAATCGCAAAAAGCGTATTTTGATTGGTTTGCGCAAAAGTTATTGCGTTTACTAACTAAGGGAAAGATTTTTGTCATTTTTGTTGTTTTTTTTTTAACGAGTAATGGCGGCAATCTGCATTTTTTTTTTGCGGGACTGCGACATTGTGGCGGACAGATCGGACCCTTGACTGACATTTTTTACACTTTTGGGGTTAAAAATGTGACATTACTACAGTAATCAGTGCTATACATATGCACTGTTACTGTAAAAATGACACTGGCAGGGAAGGGGTTAACTTTATTTGAGAAGGAGGGGTTAAGTGTGTCCCTAGGGGCGTGCTTGTAACTGTGATTGGATGTGGCTTGTGGTGTAAGAACAGAGATTTATGATTCTGCATAGCAGAACCGTATGATCTCTATTCTTACACAGGGGAGAAAGACAGGCGGCTTTGTTTACATTAGCCGCCTGCCTTTCTCCCACTGTAAAGGACAATCGCGAGTGACCGGTGGACATCGGGTCCACCGGGCACATGCGCGGGGGGGTCCGTGAACGAGCGGGGGCGGGAGCGTGCCTCCAGCGGCGCTCGCTCGTCCTCTAGAGCCTCACAGGCTAGCAACGTAGTACTACGCCGCTTTGCCTGTGAGGGGCAGACTGCCGACGTAAATATACTGTGGGCGGTCAGCAAGCGGTTAATGTAAATTCCTACTTTCAGACACACAACTTTTATCCAAGCTCCTGATGAATGAACATGAAACGCGTCAAGCCTACAAGAAATTTAGATGTTTAACTGTATTGGATATATTTTGAGATTGTGAGCCTATCAAGATGCATTATTGAATTACATTTACTTTTTAGATCTATCTATAGTTCCTTGAAATATTGTATCAATTTTTATTTAACATGAAATTTATAGTTTGTCATATGTCAGTTCTCTGTACATATGTATGTATTATAATTGTCTTTTTATATATGCATTTATAGCTATCAAGGAGCGCCGAATAAAATTTTAATGTCTAGTTAACCTCACTTAAAGTCCCAAAACTTTGTTTTTGCCTTGCCTCATAAGTGTTAATCTGCAGAGTGAGATCTAAGGCACTGCTACCTCTGACTGCTAATCCCAGGAGATATGGAGTGAGATTTGGTGCTGTTATGCTTATTATGCTGCCCACTGTTCTCCTTAATGGGGGGCCTTGACATAAAAAAAAGGCAAGCCCTGTCTCTACCAAGATGGCTGCCTAAATACAGAGACAGGGTGCAGAACAAGGCATGGTAAGCCAGTAACGGAGAGAAAATCACGCGCAATACTGGTTACTAAGGATGGGCAAATCTACCCAAATTGGATTTATTGTTGAGTCATATTTGAAATTCACAAAACCTAAGCTTAACATTGTGTGCTGCTCGCCTGCTGGAGATAAGAAGAAACTTGCAGTGGGCATGTTTGAGAATGTATGTTCTCAGGGCTTTTTTTCAGCAGGAACGCAGGGGAACGCAGTTCCGGCACCTCCAGCACTAAATGTATGCCATGGCAAGGGTTGCTGGAGGGTCTATTTTTGCATGCCAATCTATTGTTGCTGGTGGAGGATCTTTTGTTACTGGGGGTTAATTGTTGCTGGAAGGGATCTACTGTTTAGGGATGGGTCTAATGTTGCTGGTTGCTGGAGAGTCCATTGATGCTTGCTGCTGGGATACCTGTTGTTGCTGCTTGGGGTCCATTGTTCCTGGAGAGGGGTCTATAGCTGCTGGCTGCGGGGGATCTATTTTATTGCTTTTCTTGTTATCATTACCAAATTCCATACATTACCCTACCCAAATTATTCTTGGCCCTATGTTCTCCAAAAGGGGCTGTACTGGGAGCTGGGTAGGAGGTGGAAAAAAAGGTCAGTGCTTGGAGGTGGGTAGGGGGCGGAGACACAAAGTGACTTAAGACGGGGGAGTACCTGCACCTATTCTCTGAGAAAAAAAACCCTGTATGTTCTTCACCAAAAGCAGGGGTTCTTAGATCACAAGAGTACTAGTAAAAGAGACTGAGTGGACTGCTGCACTCGAGCAACAATGCAAAACTGAAGTTCACCTGAGTGATGGCCCCTTGAGAACCTAAGAAAAGAGAACCTTGACTGATGGCATCATGATTCACTTAAGTGGGTGTTAAGATCAATACAGAAGCTTGGTGTAGCTCGGTCATAATTGGCTACTAGGGCAGAAGGTGAATGGGATGGGACTGAACTCTACAAAGATTATGTGGCAATAACCACCACTGACCGGCAGACCTTCAGCCTGCAGAAGGTTTGACCTCCAAACTGTCCATTTATGAAGATAGTCATCGCAGCTTTATCAGAGGTTTGACCTTGCCAGTGGTTAATGTTCCTTTAATGGGCTATGCCCCCAAGTGGGTCTTTTAACGAATGCTTGTCCATCCCTTTTGGTAAGGACAGGCTTTTTGGACTATGTCAGGGTACTGTTTAGGAGGTGTGCTTGCAGTGTAACTATAGGCGCTTTTCCACTGCATGGAACCGAACGGTACGGCTCTCAAAAACAGTACCACCTCGATTGTGGTTCCAAGATGGTACCATGCCTGGTACCATATCCCACAATCCTTTGCATGCAGTCACTACTAGCCACTGATTGGTCAGAGAATCATTGTTATCCCACCCACTTAACTTTAGTACTACTTTAGTGGAAAAGCAAACCTATACCGTACCGTACCGAACTGTTCCAACACCGTACCATGCGGTACCAGCAGTGGAAAAGCAAACCGGGCCAAGCAGGGCCAAGCAGGGCCGAGTAGAGCCGGTACTTGCAGTGGAAAAGTGCCATATGACTGACATTAGTTAGGTTGTTATATTGGAAATTCAATAAAGCTGTGGCCTTGCCCTTTCCAACCTAATCAGTCTCCATGTCATCTTTGGGCAAGGTTGCCTAGTATGGATGGTATGGCTTTAGGCCTAGGCTTCTCATCAGTCATGTATCTGTAAGCCATGTAGAAATACACAGACAAGAATTCCAACTCCCTCTTTATTTGACATAATTACCATTTGAATCTGATCCTTGGGTTCTACCCCGCTGACATATACAAAGTGTCCAATTTAGACATCAAGTTTCTCTCTGGCAAATGAACATAATTCGGGCTGAGATCATCCCCTGGAATCCTTCAAGCCACAGTAAAGGATCCACGTAGCTGGTGATTCGTTCTCATGATTGGGGCCACCACTGTTGCTTAACTGGATGCAAAGCAAGCTGGGTAAAAAAATAAATAAATAAATAAAAACCTTAATGAGGATCATGCGGTCACAAGGCATCTGAATAATCCTCACATCATGCCTTGTTGTCCTGAACGGGAGCGATGAAGGAAAATAACGGAGGAGTCCACCAGCTCATCAGTTTGCGGCTGATTTATACATTCTGATAAGATTAACATATAAACCCAATAAACCCACAGTCATTAGATTTTCATTACACGTCCATCTTTTGAAGAGTGTATAAAGAGCTTTTTTTTTATTTTCTTGGGAGGGGTCGTTGTTATTATATGCCATAGATCTCTCCCAGTGACAGCGTGTCTTTTGCTTTCAGAATCACGCTCAATTTTTATGCTCGGCTTAATAACTAGTACAATATGTTTACCATCAGAGCAATTTGATTCAGTCTCTAATTGCAACAAGAGAGCAGCATCTACTGCACTTTGGTTATTTAAAATTAGAATGTTCTGTACTATCTTATTACAGCGAGCTGGTTCATATAAAGAAGACGTTGAGTATCATTTTTTTATTTAATACTCTTTATTTTTTTTCCAAACGGCTATTGGATGTGCTAAAAGGATAAATAGAAAAATGTGTTTGCTGGATATTTTTGTCAGCACAGTGGCTTGGTGGTTAGACTTGCAGTGTTGGGGATCTGGGTTAAATCCCCAACTGTATAGAGTTTGTGTGTGTTCCCCATATGTTTGTGTAGACTTCTTCTACATCTAAAAACTGAGTGGCTGGTTACTTGTTTCTGGCACTTAAATCAGCCCTAGTAGCAATAATAAAGCGTATGTAAACCCTAACAATTAACTTCTCAAACATTCCCCCTTTTGGTCTGTTAAACATACAATTGAAAGCAGTGGCGGCCCGTCCATTGGGGGCACAGGGGCGCCACCCCCCCCCCCCCATCCATGCATCCGGCCCCCTAATCTACATGCAGGGCACCGGACGCATGGATTCCAATGGGTTTTTTTTTTTAAGCACATGATTAGAGCCAGAGGCTCTAATAGGCTTCAAAAAAGGATGGGCTCGGGGCGCAAAGCACTGCGCCCTGAGCCCACCCAATTGTGTGACAATAGCGAATAAATATTCGCTATTGTCACACGGTCTCTTCTCCTGGCCAATCCCGAGACCCATTTCCCGATTGGCCGAAGGGAGAAGCCATCCTATTGGCGAAGGAGGAGGGAGGAGATGCAGGGGAAGCCCGACCCACAGAGGAGACTGAGGGGGAAGCCACCCCTGCCGCTGCCTGCCCTCCACATGTCAGTCCGGGGTGAGTGAGCCGGCGGGGGTATGGTGTGCGGGCTGGAGCTGGTTTGGTCCGGGGGGGGATGGTGTGGTCCATCTACTGCCCCCCAACCCCCCCCCCCCCCCCCGGCCCATGGAGCACCAGCCACCACTGATTGAAAGTGTTATATATGCTATATTAAAAACATACCTGTTGATCATGTCAGAAACTCAGAGCTGTCCTTTGTAATTTTCATGATATCTCATGTAGTGCAAACGGTCCTACTAGTTTTTATTTTGGAACAATTAGTCTCTATATTGTGGCGATGCGGCGGGGCAGGGGGGAATTCAGTCGTTTATCAAAAGACAACTGGGCAGGGCTAACACCATCACATGTGTGCATGTACTGCACACACACACACACACATATATACACATACATATATATATATATATATATATATATATATATATATATATACTGCATTTGCTTTTTTTTAAATATTTTTCTCTGACATGCATTTTAACCAGTTCTGGACTGAAAGGATTTGCCCCCTTAAAGCAGAGTTCCACCCAAAAGTGGAACTTCCACTCATTTGCTTACTCCCCCCCCCCCTCCGTTGTCACAACAGGGGGGAGGGTGGAATGAGTACCTGTCTTTGCAGGTACCGTTCCCCACTTTCGGGAGACAGTCCCGCTGTGCTGTCCCTCAGAAGTTTAGCCCCCTCCTCCTTCCCCCACCGCCGAGCCAATCCAAATGGGGAGCGCGATTTGCGCATGCGCATTAGGGACCCGCCCGTGAAGCCGCAAGGCTTAACTGCTCGATTCCCTTACCGGCAGTGGCAGCACCCGACAGCCGATGGAAACATCGGCTGCGGTGCTGACATCGCTGGACTCCAGGACAGGTAAGTGTCCTAATATTAAAAGTCAGCAGCTACAGTATGTGTACAATATGTGTAGCTGCTGACTTTTAATTTTGGAGGGGGAGGCGGAACTTTGTTTTAATGACCAGGCCATTTTTTGCGATTCGGCACTGCGTTACTTTAAAGGAAAATTGCACGGTCGTGCGACACTGTACTGAAATAAAATGTATGTACAATTCTTTAAAAAAAAAAAAAAAACTCTATTTTTCACATTCTGCTATATAACATTCCCCCCCCCCCCCAAAAAAAAATTAAAATCTAAATTTCTCATCCTTTTAAGCCAATTTGTATTCTGCTACATATTTTTGGTAAAAAATTGCAATAAGCGTATTTTGATTGGTTTGCGCAAACGATATCACTGGGGGAAAGGTCTATGTCCTTTTTATTTTTTTTAATGGTAATGGCGGCGACTGCGACATTGCGGCGGACAGATCGGACCCCTAACTGACATTTTTGACACTTTTGGGGGGACCAGTGACATTACTACAGTAATCAGTTCTAAGAATATGCACTGTTACTGTAATAAAGTGTCAAAAAAAGGCAGATCACTGCCATTACTAGTAAAAAATAAATAAATAAACAAAAATGACATAAATCTTTCCCCTAATTTTTAGTAGCATTAACTTTTGCGCAAACCAATCAATGTACACTTATTGGAATTTTTTTTTACCAAAAATGTGTGGCAGAATACATATTGGCCTAAAATGATGAAAAAATTTAATTTTTTTTAATTTTTTTTTATTGGGAATGTTTTATAGCAGAAAGTAAAAAATATATATTTTTTTCAAATTTGTTGGTCTTTTTTTGTTTATAGTGCAAAAAAAAATAAAACCCGCAGAGGTGATCAAATACCACCAAAAGAAAGCTCTATTTGTGGGGGAAAAAAAGTACATCAGTTTTATTTGGGTACAGCGTCGCACGACCGCGCATTTGTCAGTTAAAGTAACTCAGTGCCGTATCGCAAAAAATGGTCTTGTCATTAAGGGGGGAAATCTTCCGGTCCTTAGGTGATTAAAGAAGTCCTATCAAGTCTATAAGGAAATCAAAATGTCAGTTACCTGCAAAAAAAAAAGTAGCATACTCACGTCTTCAGTGGCCTGGATCTTCTACCTACCCTCCATTCCAAGCAGGGGATCTGCTTTGGTTGCATTTTTTAGTGACATAATGTCTAGGGGGAAGGAACTGTGGCACCTGGAGGGGGTCACGGGGATCCAACTCTCCCAGAAGTGTTGAATTCCATAGCAATGAGACTGATGCAGGCTATGGCATTGCCACCAAGGGAAAGGTAGGAGACACAGGCCACCTGAGAGGTGACTTTTCATTTCTTACAGACTTCCTTTTAATGGCCAATACACCCATAACTGATTTGATAGGTGCTGAAGAATCATTTAAGGACCGAGGCCTATTTCTGACACTTGTTGTTTACAAGTTAAAAATCAGTATTGTTTGCTAGAAAATGACGTAGGGTCCTTTCACAGGGGGAGGACCGTTTTTTGATCCGCTACGGCACTTTTTTTTTTTTCTTTTTACGGACACGGATGACACTTGTGTCATCCGGTCCATATGTCCGTTTATCATCCCATCCGTTTGCAGATGATAAACAGAGATAATGCATGTCAGTGGGATTGCGGATGTCAGCGGATGACACCGCTGACATCCGTTTTTGCGTCCGTTCCGTTTTTTTAAACGGAAGAAAAATAGGGTTCTGTTCCGTTCCAAAAAACGGAACTGATAGGAAAGGACGCAAATCAGATGTCAGCAGATGGTCATGCGCTGACATCTGCAATCCCATTCACATGTATTATGTCTGTTTTTCATCCGCAAAAAAATGGGATGAAAAACGGACATACGGACCGACCGCCTGTGTGAAAGGACCCTTAGAACCCCCAAACATTATATATATATATATATATATATATATATATATATATATATATATATTTAGCAAAGACTCTAGAGAATAAAATGGCGGTCGTTGCAATATTTTTTGCCATGCAGTATTTGTGCAGCAGTCTTTCAAACGCAATTTTTTTATACAAAAGTACATTTTACTGCATTTAAAAAAAACGAAACAGTAAAGTTAGCCGAGTAAATAGATACCCAACATGTCATGCTTCAAAATTGTGCACACTCGTGGAATGGCGACAAACATTAATAACTAAAAATCCCCATAGGCGACTGTGACGGTGGCGGGTATCAGACCCCTGGCCATCTCATCCAACTCGTGACCAAGGACCAAGTAATCTCACACCCTGCCGTCACTTGCGTAACAATGCCACTCTCAGCTGCACCCGGCACACAGATTGTCCAGCTTGCAGGACCACAATCTAGATGCCAGCAGGCAGAGAGCGATTGTCACCGGGCTAATTAAACCATTAACCCTTTCTCTGCCACCACCTCTACGTTATGATGAGCCCAGAGGACGCTCGTAATTTTAGAAATACCAATTATGACTTTAGAATAATCATCTGTACAACACACTGTCACCTCAGACAGGAATGTTCAGGGGATTTATTCTATACAGTGGCGCTCTTCCAAGAGGCAGGTTCTTTGGTTAGCGTGCGTTAAGAGCTTAGAGATAAAATTAACACTTTTCAAAAAAAGGTTTAATTATAAAAAAGGTTAATATTGGTGCAAATAAAAATATTTACAGAAAAATGGGTTACAAAGATATAGAGACACAATTCAGCAATTTAGAAGAATAGATAAAGAATTAGAAATGGAAATACTTGCATTCAAAAGTCCTGGTATTATCAGAGGTTCAGAGCTGAGCATGTGTAATTGGTTCTTCCCTTGAGCGATGTTACTGCTTGATGTTAAAAATGAGAACTGAGAAAACTGATCAGCTTCTCTCTTTTTCTCTGACCCGCAGGGGGTGTCACCAGAGGTCCTTGACCAATAAACACTGGGGCCATGGGCGGCCCCGAGGCTCAGAACATGCCAAGGAACCTCCCGCTTAGACAGATTTATAACCAAATTCATATATTGAAATATGTAAGGGTTACATTCTTTAAACGGCTACTTTATAACTCAGCAAGTTATTTGCTTTCAAACGATACCAAACATTAATATATCTATCAGATAGGAAATATCTTATCGCTCTTTTCTATCCTATGTGCGATAGGATGACCATGCATGGTCTTGTTTCGTTCAGTATTTTATTTGGCATTCAAATATATACTTTCTAGAGACATATCTTGGCTGTGTTTACAATTATGAATTTGTGTGTGAATGTATTACAGTTCTAATGGCCAGCTGGGCAGTGTGGTATTTATGACCCAGCCTGGTCAGTCATAGTGGACACCTGCTGAGCCTTAGTGGACATCTGCTGAGATAAGGTTTGCTTTGAAGCTCTGCATACTAACGTTAATTATGGTAAGGTGGGGGCTGTGTGGATGGAGTGGCCTTTTGGCTTTAAACTTTCATGGCTGAGCTCTGAAACCAAAATGGTTGCTTGACAAAATGGTGTCCCAGCGCAGGATATCATTACAGCAACGCTTTAAGAATTTTTACAGGTTACCAGTTTAAAGTTACAGAGGAGGGCTAGAATTGTTGCTTTCACTCTAACGATTGCGACAATACCTCACATGTGTGGTACACTTGCGTATGTGTTCACTTCTGCGCGCGAGCTCGGAGGGACAGGGCGCTTAAAATTTTTAATTATTTTTCTTACTTATTTTACCTTTTACTTTTTATTTTTACACTGTCAAAAATAATTACACATTTTTTTTGATCACTTTTATTCCCATTACAAAGAATGTATACATCCCTTGTAATAGAAATAAGTAGGACAGGACCTCTTTAATGTGCGGTCTGGGGCCGAAAAGACCTCAGATTTGACATTTACACTAAAAAAACAAAAAAAATTAAAATATTTTTTTTTCACCATGAAAAAAATGGGCCCTCTAACCACTTAAGGACAGAGCCTATTTCTGACATATGTTGTTTACAAGTTAAAATCAGTATTTTTTGCTAGAAAATTACTTAAATCCCCCAAACATTATATATATATATATATATATATATATATATATATATATATATATATATATATATATATATGTGTGTATTTTTTTTTTAGCAAAGACTCTGGAGAATAAACTGGTGGTCATTGCAATATTTTTGTCATGCGGTATTTGTGCAGCGGTCTTTTAGACGCCATTTTTTTGGGAAACATTACATTTCACTGCATTTAAAAAAAAAACTAAACAGTAACGTTAGCCCGGTTTTTTTTTTTTTTGTATATTGTGAAAGATAATGCTGTCAATCAAACTCAGTTAGCCAATCAGGGGAGAGAGAGGGAGCTGAGCCGAACGGCAACCCTATGTCCGAATGGGTACACAGAGCTGCAGTTCGGCTCCGGTGCCCCCATAGCAAGCTGCTTGCTGTGGGGGCACTTAACAGGAGGGAGGGGCCAGGAGATCCTAAGAGGGACTCGAGAAGAGGAGGATGCAGGCTGGAGGGAGGGGACAGGAGATCCTAAGAGGGACCCGAGAAGAGGAGGATCAAGGCAGGTCTGTGTGAAACCAACTGCACAGAGGAAGTAATTATGACATGTTTGTTATTTTTATTAGAAAATATTATTAGAAAATAAAAAAAAACAAGACTTTACAATTACTTTAACAAAAAAGGTTCCACCTATAGATAGAATATCAATTTTGGGTGGACTGTCCCTAAAATATAATCATGCATGGTAGCGCATATATCTTGGAATTTTGGAAGAAAAATCTACACCCCTTTGCTGCTTCAGTCACTCACATTTTGATGTTTAAAATGTTATGTAAGAAAAAAACTTGGCTTGTTGGCAAAGAGAAATTGGTAAGAAATCCAACAAGACTACAGATTGCTGGAGGGTCCTCTGATTGGGTAATGGAATTTTACCAGTAACTAAAGGCTTTTGAGATCACTAAATGGCATCACTAAAAAAACAGCTTATTCTTTATTGATCCAGTCGAAGACTTGACAAGCCCCTGGAGTAAAATGGAAGATCAGGTCAAGGGTGCAACCCTTTCATGTCCATCTGTTAAATGTCTCTAACTACCAAGAGCCACGTGGAGAAGTTTACATTCTAGTATCTGCATTTGGCCACTTCTTTCAAGTCACAACTGAATAGGACTAAACAAGGATAGAAAACTGAACTTCTCTGAATGTGTCGCTTTCTGTTCCCTGCTGCTGCATGAGCCTGGCTGTCAGTTAGCACCATTTAGTAGAAGGGGCAGGTTTAGACACAAATTATGAGTGGGTGTCAAGTTGTTAACCCTTACATATACCCAGTGAAATGACTGGCCTCCGGTGATACACAAAGATGAAACAAATCATCCTACATATGTTGAACCTGTTTATCTGCAGTCTTTTTTTTTCTACATTCATTCAAAGTCCAGAATTAATAAAGCCTGTCTGAGCTGTCCAAAAAAAAACAAAACAAAATGGAGGGAAGAGCTGAAATTTCACTCTGAAAAGCTCAGTGAGGAGAGCTTTGAGAGCAGATTGGAGGGTAGGCACCCCCCCCCCCCCTTTTTTCACAAAGCACACAGGAACAGAGCTGAGAATGTCAATCAGCTTTTTTTCTCTTGGTGTCAGGAAAACTTGTCTGAAATGATTCATGCTGATATCAGAGGAAGGAAGCAACAGACATAAATTACACTATGTGCTCTGGATTGAGACAAGCACACACAATAGAGGGATATGCTTTGTTCATTGTTCATGTCTGAGGTTTACAACCATTTTAAATTGCAATTTATGAGCTCTTGAATAACAGTAAATGTAAGGTTTCACTATTTTAGGTAATGATCCAGTCCACATTAATTTTGGATGGGATGGTGCCATGTTAGAACCCCTGTCTAATGTATGTTCCTGCCTCTATCCCTTATGGGTAAATCTGTTACTTCCTATCAGACTGGTCAGGGGGAGAATCCAAATAGTGTCCAACAAAATTTGGGTGTCCAGAAACGCCTCCTTCATCAAGGCTTGAGATTGGAAACAGAGTGGACTAGAAGCCTTGGCTGCCAAACCAGCTACTGACAAGTCCTGTGCTTCTAATCATACTGGATGTGTGGTCAGCTTCAAATCTTCGGTTACCGCAAGCAAACACCCGATCTAGCAAGATGACGACACCTCCATAAACCCACCCTGTACACGTTTCGTCATTAGACGTCTTATTGGGGCATTGGAATGCTAGTTATCACATTTAGTTTAAATATATATATATATATATATATATATATATATATATATATATATATATATATATATAAATATGTAGATAGATAGATAGATAGATAGATAGATAGATAGATAGATAGATAGATAGAGGTTTGGGACAATCATGTTTTTATACTGCTTTAGAGATTTATCTGTTTTATGAAATGCTATTTTATGAGATGCTGCCTATAGCCACATCACCCTGAACGGGCCCGATCTCGTCTGAAAGTTTGCATTTATGACGGGTAGAAAATTGTATATATATTTTATTTTTTTTATTTTTTTTATTTTTTCAATCCATTGTATGCACTTTCAGCTACTTTCTGTCTTCATACACTTCACACATGGCATTTCCCAGGCTGGGTCTCCTGATGACAACAATGGACCATGCCCCATGCAATTGGTTTGCAATTGCCATCTGTAGACAACATCAGATGCTCAACTCACAGGGTGACAATGTAGGGGTGTAACTGGAAGGCAATAACAGAGTGTTGTCACCCTATAACAGGAAGTGCTCAAACAAGGACCAGGTTCAACAGATCTTTTTTATTACAAGAGCTTGAGATGAAAAAAAAAATCATGAAAATTCCATTTGAGAATCAATAAACATGTTAAGGCTTTTAAAATTATTGCTTAGGTATAAATCCACTTTTTTTTTATTGTAATTCAATTTTCGCGTGTTTCAGGTTCCCTCTGTTTTGACCTCTCTGTTGATTTCTGTGCAGTTTGATCTCCACCGCATTCAGGTTCCTTCACAGCATCAACGGAGTTCACTCTAGACACGGCAATGCTTTTTTTTCCCTTAAAATGTTTTGCAAGCAGTTACAAATACTCATTTTAAAACATCTCACGCTAATAAGTGTAACATCAGGTAAGAATTAAACCTAATTGTAGTCTACTGCCAGGGAAAATCGTGGCATGATGACAAGGCACTGCCCCTGGTTTTCACGGGTTTGTAGTGCAACTATTAAAAACGCGCTAACAGCATCCTCTTGTATTTCAGCAGAAAACACAATATACCTTAATTAGCTTATAAGAAGAAGTACAAAAGGCACATAATAATAGCAACATTGATTGGAGCTACTCCAAAAGGCATGCACACTTCCCCTTCATATAGTGCTAGTAGGAAAATAGTGGGGAAAGGTTATTACCTCGTGTTAGCGCAACTAACAATTCTTCTGTAACGGAGAAAAAAAAATAGGAGAAAACGGAGCATTTTTTTCTCTAATGATTATATCGGTGTACAGGCAACAGCCACAGATATCTTCCTGCGTGGAATAATTGTTACATCCGCCAACAAACTAACAAGTATTTAACAAGCAGCTCTGAGATAGAATAATCAGTAAACTATTCTATACAGAAAGTGATCCAGCTGTGCTAAAGTCAGGGACTGCACTTGTCTGACCTTTAAAATACTACCAAGAAATTGTATGCGCGTCATTCAACGCATTTTGGCCCTTCACTATGACGTGTTACAGTCAGTGATAGAACTTACGTGGGTTTAGAAAAGAATCACCCCCCTTTAAATAATATGTTATGTAACTATACGGAGCATTGATAGTTTCAAAAAACTATTAGATGGGCACCTTAAAGACCACAACATACAGGGGTATACAATGTACGGATAACAGCAAACACACACACACATCATAGGTTGAACTGGATGGACTGATGTCTTTTTTCAACCTCACTAACTATGTAACTATGTAAAAAAAAAAAAAAAATAATCACATTTTGTTGCTTTGCAGCCTAAAAAGAAGACACACGCAGTTTTTGTTTTTTTTCCAGCTGTATTTACTCAGTGCAACTTATAACATCAAAGTGAAAGATAGAACACCAACATGTCAGAAAAAAAAAAAAAAATTAAAAACAGAATCACTGAGTTGGAAAAAGGATTCCCCCTTATGTCAGTATTTTGTTGAACCACCTTTTGCTTTAACCACTTTAAGACTGGAAGGATTTGCCCCCTTCCTGACCAGGCCCCTTTTTGCGATTCGGCACTGCGTTACTTTAACAGACAAGTGCGCGGTCGCGTGACGCTGTACCTAAATAAAATTGACGTCCTTTTTTTCCCACAAATAGAGCTTTCTTTTGGTGGTATTTGATCACCTCTGCAATTTTTATTTTTTGCGGTTGTAAAGCTACTAAGCCTGAATATTGTGCAAAATCCAAATTGATAAACCGCGCTCCTAATGTGGCCAAATATATATAACTTATTAAAAAATGTCCATTAACACCAAAGTGCTCCAATATGTCAGGTCACCTGTGGCCAGGTGACAACTGCACCCTGTTGGAGGCAGGGGTGCAGCGCAAGGTAGTGAACCCGATAGCAGACTGCAGTGGATGGACTGGAACGTGAGCCCAAGATTCCCCAGGGCACGGAGTCTAAGACCCAGCAGGTGTTCACCAGAACCTCTAGTGGTGAGGATGGACTTGGCTGCAGCTGGGCCCAGGTCGCGGCCCCTGGGGTCCCCCAGGTCACGCTCCGTAGGGAGAGAAGGGAAGCAGCCACTCAGGACACACGGAATGGTGATGGGTGAGCCGAGGTCGGGGTAACAGGCAAAAAAGGGTAGCCAAGGGACAGGCCAAGGGTCAGGGTAACAGGCAAACAGGAATAGTCAGAGACAAGCCAAAGTCGGTACACAGAAAGGTAGATCGAGTACACGGCAGACAGGAAACAAGAAACAAACACTGTTGAACAGCAAAGCAGACCTGCAGTGCACTGGTTAATATAGACTTCCTGTGATGATCTGTGGGGGGCAGGAACAGGAAGGAGAGATGATAAAAGGGAACCAGAAGTGAAGTCTGCCCTCTAATACAGACATGAAGGAACAGGTAAGCTGCCAAACACTATTGCAAGTCCATGACACAATATGTGCAATAAACAGGGTTGCAGAGATCTTCTCTGAATCCTTCATAGACTTAGACCAGTCTTTCTCAACCTTTTCAACACAGAGGAACCCTTGAAATAAATTCTACAACTCATGGCACATCAGTGCAGGGACTGACTGGCAACCTTCGGCCTTGGGGCAAACCAGAGGCCCATGGTGCAGTGACTTGGCCCCCCTACCACTTTTCCTCTTTCTGGGGTAACTGGGTTTTACAGTGAAAGATCACTGCGGTAGCCAATCAGAGGCTACCACAGCAATCAGGTGACACGGAATTGGGAGTTCCAGGTCCCGATCATTAGTCTCTGTGCTGGGAGCGTACTGTGTGGCACACTCCCAGCCCAAAGGGAGATTCCCATATATGCAGCCCCACGGAAAAAAAGCCCAGTGCAGTGTGGCCACATATATGTGTTACCTTGGCATCAAGTGGTTAAAGGGACAGTATGCACTGGCTGCAAAAATGTGTACCATCCTTTTAAGGGGAAAAAAACACAGTGTGAGGTTCACCTCAGAATCCATACCAGACCCGTACCCTCACCCCTGCAAGTCACTATATCCCCATATTGATGTATGGCAGGGCAGATATATTGATGGTGAAAACAGTGGACCATGACTGTACAATGTGTCTTGAAAAGTTCACTTGTAGTCTTCAAAAATGTGTGACAAGCCTGAATGAAAATGCAGGAATGGAGCATTGTCATCATCACAGAAAGTGCCTGAAGAAGGACCTTCATGGTAGCACTATTAGATATTATTTTCATGAAAGACACAAATGCAAATTATTGTGTGTACACCCCAGGGTTTTGGGTGTTCCCACTCACCTTTGGGTATTTCCAAATCTCCTGTTACATTATTCATAATATAAGATGAAAAAAAATACAACAAGAATGCTGGGAGTCTGTTATACCTGAAGGGTTTCACATGTACTGTCACTTTAAGGCTGGCTCCACCCAGGAGTGATGACAAGGGTCAAGGGGCAGAGTGGCGAATGCTACTGGTTTCTCTGACCCATCTGGTAAAACGTGAGATAGTACAGCCCCTAGACCATAGGGTGAGGCATCACAAGCCAAGAGGGTCGAACACGACGAGATTCCCCGGTTTACTGCCCAGCAAAAGGTATGGGCTCGATCTTATGGCGCTTCCAACACTCGTTGGCTTCCTGCTATCGTTGCAGAGACTTTGGGACCCAAAATGTATAGGGTCTGCCTGGAAGATGGTTCCATTTGCAGATGGCATGCGGACCAATTGCGTCCTCGTTCTCAGCTGCCCGAATCCCTGACATCGGCTGCACCTCCAGTGTCTCAAGGATCTGCTCCTACCAGATCAGGAGGCATTGAGACTGATACTTGGGGGACTCTGAACTTTTGAACTCAGCTCCAACAGAGCCCTCCAGCCCTGGTCCAGAGGTCTGTTCACCCTCTGAGCTAGGGGATCCCCTCTTGGCCCCGCCGGTGTCCGTTCCTGCCAGCCCTGCTTCCTCTGGCCCCGAGTCGCTGGGTGCCCATCCTCAACGACACTGTCGCCCTCCTGACCGGTTTCAAATGCAAGACCGGTTACGAGACTTTCGACGGGCCCGCCGAAAGTGATCCGCTGCCATGTTCTCCCCGTAGCGTCCCTGGAAGTTGTTCTCACATCCAGACGCGGAAGAAGCCATGTAAATCTCCTGAGTTGGAGGAATGTATTGGACAATTATTAGTTACTGTTTTATGCCTGTTCTCGTTTTGTTGTGTTTTTTTTTTTTTGTTTTTTTTTTAGGGATGGATGGAAGGTGTTATACCTGAAGGGTTTCACATGTACTGTCACTTTAAGGCTGGCTCCACCCAGGGGTGATGACAAGGGTCAAGGGGCAGAGTGGCCATCTTAGAGACATGTAAGAGATGCATTGATATATACAGAGCTGTCCTGTAATGCATGTTGTAGTGTACAGTGAGTCCTGAATAAACATCCGTTGTTCCAGACCAGAGTCCTGTGTCTCTCACAACACGGAGAATATAACAGAGTCCATCATGATGGCCACAGCAAGTATGCAGACTCAAGTATCAGTATTTAATGGACCAACCCAACTTTAGAATAATGAAAACTGTTTTGAAAGCCACAAGGGCTAATTTTAAGGACATGATGCAGCAGGAAAGGGCAAGACTCATAGCAATAATTCACATTTTCTCTATTATTTCATAACTTTCACTGGTAAAAACAGTATCCTGAATTTTTTGGGGCTACAGAGTGCCTTGCACCTTAAAAAAAAAACAGCTCCAAACCCATAAATGAATAAAATAACTTGAGAATCCACAACAATTTTTTTTTTCTTTTTTTTGTGAAGGCTTCTAAAGGGATGCCGATTCTATTCCTGGAGAGGGAAAGCCATTAGGTGATGCCCTGGTGTTTTTGACACACAGCATTTAAAAGGTCTTTCATTGATCTGAGGCAAGCATGACAGCTGGACAACCAGCTAGGAAGAGCTGCGGCATAAAAATCAATCAACTCCAGAGTATTCCCCCAGGACTCCGCCAACTTGCCCCGCTATGTATTTAGAGTTTATAATAAAAAAGCCATGATCCTCTTCTTAAAGGAAAAAAATCAATAGAAGCACCTGAACATGTTCCACCCAATCAAGAAAGGTTTGCGCTTTAACCTTTGACCCATAGACTCTACATATGGCAGATAGTTAAGGAACTGTAAACTGCCTTTCTAACAGACGTTCGTGTTTGGTGTCGGACAAATGGATGTTTTATTCCCTGAGGATTTAACAAACCACTTGTCTGCTTTTCTGTTATTTTGAGAAGTACCTTTTTGACATCTATTATTTTTCTTTAAAGGGGATGTATTACATGCTTTTTCAGGATTTTTTTAGGCTTACTTCTTGCTAAAAGATTCTTTTTGAAGTGTAATTCTATCTAAAGCTTTTTTTTTTTTTTTTCATCGACCACTAGATCTTTACTATTGTCTGTGATCTTTTGCATTTTTCAATCCTACTATAGCAGTCAAGACTCTGCAGTGCACTAAACTTCCTCTATGGCTCCCGACTGTCCCTCAATTGGAGGAACTGTCCTTCTTTTATCACATTCCTCCATCCTTCTTTACTCCTCGGTTGTTTCTCTTTTTTGGTCTGATAGCCATATATAAATAATATATATATATATATATATATATATATATATATATATATATATATAAATAAATAAATATATTTATAAGTATATTTACAAATAAAATGTACCAAAAGTGTTACATTTTATATTATATATATATATATATATATATATATATATATATATATTTATAAATAAAATGTACCAAAAGTGTTACATTCTACAAAAATAATATTTCAACCTCTATACCAAAAAATAAAGAGGAAAATATATTTTTTAAGGTGCATAAACCCCCCAGGAATTGGACTCACAACAAAATTAAAGCATAAATGTTTTATTATGAAGAATAATTAAAATACAAATTAATAAAAAATAAATATCGATATGTGCACCATTAATATTAACCACTTGCCGACCGCCGCAAGTGTATATACTGCGGCGGTCAGCCTTGTGCAGGCAAAGTGACGTACCGGTACGTCACCAGCCTGTGAGCCAATAGGGGGCGAGTGCGCGCAGCCGGAGGCGCGCTCCCACCCCCGCTCGTTCACGGACACCTCCGTGCGAGTGTCCTGCGGACCCAATGTCTGCCGGTCACTCGCGATCGTCGGATGGAGAGGGAGAAAGGCAGGCGGCTAATGTAAACAAAGCCGTCTGTCATTCTCCCCTGTGTAACAGCACAGATCATATGGTCCTGCTATGTAGGACCGTTGATCTCTGCTGTTACACACACAGCTACATCCCTGCACAGTTAGAAACACTCCCGTAGGGACACACTTAACCCCTCCCTCTCCAATAAAGTTAACCCCTTCCCTGCCAGTGTCATTTTTACAGTAACAGTGCATATTTATAGCACTGATTACTGTAGTAATGTCACTGGTACCCCCAAAAGTGTCAAAAATGTCAGTCAAGGGTCCGATCTGTCCGCCGCAATGTCGCAGTCCCGCAAAAAAAAAATTGTAGATCGCCGCCATTTACTCGTTAAAAAAAACAACAAAAATTACAAAAATCTTTCCCGTATTTAGTAAACGCAATAACTTTTGCGCAAACCAATAAAAATACGCTTATTGCGATTTTTTTTACCATATGTAGCAGAAAACAAATTGGCCAAAAATGTTAAAAAATTTTGATTTTTACATTATATTTTTGGGAATTTCATATAAAAAAAATGTGAAAAAATATTGTTATTTTTTTCAAAATTTACGCTCTTTTTTTGTTTATAGCGCATGATCAAAAAATCGCACAGGTGATCAAATACCACCAAAAAAAAGCTCTGTTTGTAGGAAAAAAAAGGACGTCAAATTCGTTTAGGTACAGCATCGCACGACCCCGCAATTATTCGTTAAAGTCACGCAGTGCCGAATCGCAAAATAGGGCCTGGTCAGGAAGGGGGTAAAATCTTCCAGGGCTTAACCACTTGCCGACCGCCGCGCGACTATCTACGTCGGCGGTCAGCCCCTCACAGGCAAACTGACGTAGGTCTACATCGCTTGCTTGTGAGGGTCTAGGGATGTCCGCCGGTCACTCTGCGATCGGCGGGGGAGAGGGAGAAAGTCAGGCTTGTGTAAACAAGCTGCCTGTCATTCTCCCCTGTGTATGAATGATGATCATACGGTTCTACTATGTAGAACCGTTGATCACCGTTCATACATCTGAAGCCACAGCCAATCACAGTAGAAAGCACGCCCCTAGGGACACACATAGCCCCTCCCTTTCAAAAAAAAGTTAACCCCTTCACTGCCAGTGTATTTTTACAGTAACAGTGCATATGTATAGCACTGATTACTGTAGAAATGTCACTGGTAACCCCAAAAGTGTCAAAAATGTCAGTCAAGGGTCCGATCTGTCCGCCGCAATGTCGCAGTACCGCAAAAAAAATCGCAGATCGCCGCCAATACCCCCTGGTCAGGAAAGGGGTAAAATCTTCCGGGGCTTAAGTGGTTAAGTGGTTAATGCCCCCTAGATATACTGCATTGTTCAGTGTTCCCCTCTAACAATGGAGAGGACCTACTACCAGTGCCTAGACAAGTTAATCTAGAACCCAGGATGAACATACCAAATTAAACACCCCCCTCTAGATGTATGAGCATTATGCGTCAGCAAAAATTCACTCTCCCCCAAAAAAAAAAAAAAACATTTAGCACTAATCTGCATGCTTACACCTTTAGCATAAATTCCCCCTCTTCCCAATACAAATCCGCCTCTTACTAAAATCTCCTTTCCAGCACAAATTGTTGCCCCCCCCCCAACCCCACCAGCTCAAATCCTCTCATTCCATATATGCCCCCCGCACAAATCCACCCCCTCTGGAAAAAATTCCCCCCTCCTTGTACAAATCCTCTAACCCCTCACATTTCCCCTCTGGGCACAAATCCTCTCTCCCACTACAAATCCCCCCTCCCGACACGAGTTCTCCCCAATCCTCCATCCTAGCACAACCCCAACCCTCCCTCTCACCCCAACATTTTCCCTCTGAGCACAGATATCCCCAATCATCCTTGCAAGCACAAATCACCCCCCCCCCACCCCTACCCACCAATAAAAAATAAAAATAAAAACCCTCCTTTCACAAATCCCCTCCCCCTTCCATATTACCTTTTCTTAGAACAATTCATATCCCCTGTCACCCCCCCCCCCCAAATTCCCCCTTCCAACACAAATACCCTACCCCCAACGTCCTTGTGGTGGGTTCACCTCCCCCCCCACCTCACATGATACCACAGTGCCCAGGGCAGCAGCCCCTCCTGCTCACCCCTTGTCCCGGCTTTGCCTACTACCATCAACAAGAATCAAAGTGTGCAGTTTCATGCATGTAGAAAAAAGCATTCTTGATTCATAAGACCGCAGCTATAGGAATGTGGGGAACATCCACAGGTATTGACACGTTTCAGTATATTGCTTCCTCAGGAGACCTTGGGATAATTAATCTACAATACAGTATATAGTAAGAACAGCGCTGCATCTTAACCAGCCGATTAACAAATCAACAAAAATCCCTTTTCCTCTTTTGGTATGTATTCATATATTGGGATGTGGTGCCATATATATCATGCTACATCTTTTGTGTTGATTTAATATAACATCTACATAATTGCATTGATTTTTCACAAAAAGCAGTTTAATGGAAAAATAATAATTTTAAGGATTTAATTGCTAATTTCGTGTCAATTCTTTGTGGTACTCATACCTAGGGTATTGCCAGGTTGTGTTTATTTGCATACTTTGTGCTAAAAGATGTCCCTCTTTCTAATTTCAAAATGTTGGGAGGTATGGTAAATACCGTATTTTCCGGCGTATAAGACGACCCCCCTAATTTTCAAGTTAAAACATAGATTTTGGGCTATACTCGCCGTATAAGACTACCCCCCTTCCGAAGCAAGGCAACACCATTGAAAAACATCAGATTTCTCATAGATCTTCAAGGTACCCCAAGTACTGTAATACATGTAATCTCTCATAATATCTCCAAGGTACCCTAAGTATTACCAGTAGATGTAATCTCAAGACACAGGCTGTGCGAGAATCCTGTACCGGTATACCGTATGTACCGTAGATTTGGAAAAATACAGTATACCGCGCTGAGCCAAAGTCAGAGTCAGAGAGGCGGGCTGATGTTACTCCGCAAATCCGAGCAGGCTTTGCGTTCAATAATAGAATACATCGCTCTCCCTGATTGGTTCAGCTCAGTACACTGTATGTAGCCGAAGCTACGGTACATACGGTATACCGGTACAGGATTCCCAGACAGCCAGCGTCTTGAGAGATTACATCTACTGGTAATACTTATACTTAGGTTACCTGGGAGATATTATACTCGGCGTATAAGACGACCCCCCATTTTTGGGTGATTTTTTTGAGGTTCAAGTAGTCTTATACACCAGAAAATACAGTACTCTGTGTGTAATCCAATATAGAATCCACCAGGATGGAACTACTACACAATACAATACAATACAATACAATATAATATCTATATTGTATTATGAAAGTTCTTTATCCCCTGAAGACATCCATTGCACCAGGCGAAATACACGTAGGGTGAGGCCAGTGGCATATGATGTTGTACACCCGCTGTTGATCCCTGGTGTGGTGTGTTTTGCCTGTGTTTCATTAACATTTGTGAATATATCTGTGGTTTTAGTATACTACTCTACGGTCCTTTGTTCTTTTTCCTGCCCATTATTACTTGGAGGTGCTGGCTTTGGATAACCAGTGAAGGAACATTGAGGCGGTGGAGTCAGTGGTATCCTGAGTGGTGGCCCCCATTGGATGATTTCTGCGTTGTTGATCTCTTATCAATTGGAGATCATTACTGTTTGGTAAGGGAACTGACACACTAGTCTGTGAGGTGGTTTTGGGATTTGGGGTTTCATCATTTTCAAGATTTCACATTTGAACTTTTATATGTTTTTCTTTGAAGTTAAATTCTTTAGAAGGAGAAGTTTAGTTAAATTTACTGCCAAAAGCCAATCAGAAATGTGAGTCCCCAGAGAGGCAAGGCTCACTTGGACATCGCTGGATCGAGAGGGGGCTCAGGTATTAGGGGGGGGCTAAACTTTAAACTTTAGTTAGATTATTCATTCTAGGGCTGCTATTTTATCATTTATTTGATGCACATTGTTTATTTTGGTTAACCTTATTTTCCCGACCCACAGCTCTGTGTTCATTCACATATGGAGCCACGGCTCGGCCCCACCCCTTCCGTCTCCTGATTGGCTCACTGGCTCCCACTGCTGCCAAAAGCCAATCAGAAATGCGAGTCCCCGGAGAGGCAAGGCTCTCCTGGACATCGCTGGATCCAGAGGGGGCTCAGGTATTGGGGGAGGGGGCTTGGGGGCAGCTGTACCTTCATGTATAGAATGCATGAAGGTAAAAAACCTTATGCCTTTACAACAACGTTAAGGCTGGGTTTACTAATTTTTGAATTGAATGCGGGTTTCCCCGCATCCAATTTGCATGCAAGAAGACTGTGACCGGTTCTCAATGGAGCAGGTTCACATAGCTCCAGGACGGCTTTCGAGCAGTTTGCAGAAGGGTCCTGTGCGTCTTCTGGTCCTTTTCAGCTCTGAATTCAGCCAAAAATTCAGACCTGAAATGGTGAACAGGAACGCACTGGACCCCCTGCTCTGAGCTGCTTCACACACAGTGTGAACCCAGCCTGAAGAAAGTCTGTAAATTAAAAAAATAATAATCTTCAATTTTCGTAAAAAGGAACTCTTTGGTGCTCTCGTCCTTGCGTGCCCCTTTGTGCCCCTGTCCATGCTCCTGTCCAGAACCCCAAATGCCCACTGTGGCCCCAGTGAAAATCGTAGTACATCCAGGTACTGGGCATACATGCCTATTCTCCCTGCCCTTCTATAACAGATTTCTCAGCCCCTGAGTGGCCAATACCTGCACCCAAATGGCAGAGGCGTAACTAGAACCTTCAGGGCCCCGATGCAAGAAACCATGAAGGGCCCCCCAGACCCCTGGCCGAGGCCCTTCCCTTCAAGCCCGGGGCTCTTCCCACTAATCCTGGGGCTCTTTACTCTTGTTGCATGGCCTTTTATTATGGTCCCACAGCGGGACCCTTTCACAAGTTCTGCAGTGGGTACCCTTCCTGCAATCTTGGGGCCTCCCCACAGTGGTGCAATGCCAGGGCCCGGTCGCAAGTGTGACCTTTGAGATCCTGGAAGTTCACCCACTGGTTTGCTACCGGGCCCCCTGGAGCATGGGGCCCGGTAGCAATTGCAACCCCTGCAACTCCTGTAGTTACGCCCCTGCCAAATGGTATCAATTGTGTGACGAGTCTACCAAAGAGCAAGTTCCTATATTTGATTATAGTGGGTATTTCCAAAGGGTATGTGGGTAATGAACTGGAGCGGGGAATTTGTAAAGGCACCAGAGAGTATGAGCCACATTGTAGCAGTTGGACATTTTCACTTAGGCCCCTTTCACAAAGCTCCGTTCCGTCGACAGAGCTGTTCTGCTCAGCGGGGGATCGATCCGCCGATCCCCGCTGAGCAGGCGGATGACAGCTCCATCTCCGCTCTGTGTGCAGAGACGGAGCTGTCAGATCCCCGCTGTCCTCTATGGGGGAATCGGATGAGAACGGACCGTCTGTCCGTTCTCATCCGATCTGATATGCCAGATGCATGTAAAATAGGGTTTCCATCCGTCCGGATTTGACGGACAGGATCGGATCGGATGTCCCCTGCTGAAGCAAATTGGCTCATGCTTTTAGGGCTGCTGAAAGTGGAGGACCACCAGTCCTCCTGGGGGGGGGGGGGGGCAAGGCACACAGAGGGGCCCCAACAGCAGGGGGAATCGGTGCGGTCGGGCAGAGGGGCAATTACAGAAGGAAGCCCTGTGCGGCTCTCTGCAGCAGCTGAAAGTCAGCTTCTCCCCCTCCTGTCAGCTTTCAGCTGCTGCAGGTAGAAACACAGACACAGGGCATCATTCCTGTAATTGCTTCTCCGACACTGATCCCCCTCCCTGTTCTGCCTGCTCCTGTTTCCCCCCCCCCCCACGTGTGCCCCCTTTCACTGTGTCGCCCCCCCCACACACACACACACACACACACACACACCTCACTGCAGGCTTCCCTGTCCTATCAAAAAAATAATACATTGTAAAAAAAAATTACAATTAAACATTGAAATAAAAAACATTGTGAAATAAAATAATTATAAACATTTTTAACTTTTAAAAAATGTAGTACTTTTTGATGCACCCCTTTGCTATTTTATTGTTAAAATTTTTCAATAAATTCTACTTAAAAAAAAAAAGAAATGTAAAAAACAATTAAAAAGGGCTAATGCACACAGGTTCTCTGTTATGTTTGTGTCCACAAATAATGATTTTAGTGTATTATTTAGTGAAAATATTGTCTTGACATATTCGGGGGGGCCTGCCTGGTAGGCTTTATGGGGCCCCGTGATTTCTAACAACAGTCCTGCATGCTTTGCTGGGTTTTTTCGCCTTCCTCTGGATCAACTGTGGGTATAGGATTGTGTATATAGTATTGTATGGTTGTTTTTTGTTTTTTTTTTAGGTTGAACTAGATGGACTTGTGTCTTTTTTCAGCCTGACTTACTATGTGTCCTCTCGAGCTCCTGTTAAGATTATTTCTGTTATTTAACACAGCCTGAGCCCAGAGAGTCTTTCTGGATAAACACATGTCTAGATAAATTCCATATAGGAACACAACTACACCTCACCAAGGATGAATCTAGCAGGAATGAAAGGAGACATGTTTTATTCCTACCTGCGGGTTGAAAGTGAAATAAGGAACTTTTATGGGTGACAGTATTTATAACATCCATTCTTAACATTCTAAGTGCATTGAATGATAGCGGATACTAAAATAATGAGTTCTTCCTCTCAGTGCTGCTTTTAAAGTCTTGATGAATGACATCAAGCTGGTATATCATGCCAGACATCCACAAGGCTAGATTTAACCGCTTCTGTTTGTGCCTTGTGCTCCTGCTACGAAATAATTCTCCACTCATTTCAAATGAATACCTATTTTCTGTTTTAAAGCTGAATTTTAAGCAGATAAATATACTACTATTTAATTGACTTATGTATTTTTAAGAGTTGTTTTTATTTTATTTTTTTTTAACCACTTAAGCCCCGGAGGATTTTCCTGCTAAAAGACCAGGGGGTATTTTGCGATTCGGCACTGCGTGACTTTAACGGACAATTGCGCGGTCGTGCGACGCTGTACCTAAACGAATTTGACGTCCTTTTTTTCCCACAAACAGAGCTTTCTTTTGGTGGTATTTGATCACCTGTGCGATTTTTTGATCACGCGCTATAAACAAAAAAAGAGCGACAATTTTGCAAAAATAGCAATATTTTTCACATTTTTTTATATGAAATTCCCCCCAAAAAAAATGTAAAAATCAAAATTTTTTAACATTTTTGGCCAATTTGTTTTATCCTACCTATGTTTGGTAAAAAAAATCGCAAAAAGCGTATTTTGATTGGTTTGCGCAAAAGTTATCGCGTTTACTAACAAAGGGAAAGAT
The DNA here is from genome assembly GCF_965119305.1 of Pelophylax lessonae. Lineage (NCBI taxonomy): Eukaryota > Metazoa > Chordata > Amphibia > Anura > Ranidae > Pelophylax > Pelophylax lessonae. The sequence goes on from NC_138780.1 coordinate 169,055,479, forward strand.
TTTTGTCATTTTTGTTGTTTTTTTTTAACGCGTAATGGCGGCGATCTGCGATTTTTTTTGCGGTACTGCGACATTGCGGCGGACAGATCGGACCCTTGACTGACATTTTTGACACTTTTGGGGTTACCAGTGACATTTCTACAGTAATCAGTGCTATACATATGCACTGTTACTGTAAAAATACACTGGCAGTGAAGGGGTTAACTTTATTTGGGAGGGAGGGGCTGTGTGTGTCCCTAGGGGCGTGATTCTTACTGTGATTGGCTGTGGCTCTAGCTGTAAGGACAATGATCAACGGATCTACATACTAGATCCGTGTGATCAGTGTCTTTACAGCGAGGAGAATGACAGGAAGCTTGTTTACACAAGCTGCCTGACATTCTCCCTCTCCCCCGACGATCGCCGAGTGGCCGGCGGACATCGGGTCCGCTGGTCACACGCGCGGGGGGTCCGTGACCGCGCGGGAGCGGGAGCGCGCCTCCGCGGGCGCGCGCTCGCTCCCCAGACCCTCCCAGGCTAGTGACGTTAATTAACGTCACTCTGCCTGGCAGGGGCTGACCGCCGCAGTAAATCTACTTGCGGCGGTCGGCAAGCGGTTAAATAAAACTGTATACCTGAAATCTGTTATTATTTTAACTTCATATGATACCCCACTCAGCACAACTCCGACTGAGAGAAAGGTGTGAGTTCTTCATATTCTGAAATCCATAATGAGCATAATGTACATTAGCCACACATATTACAATGTACACATGAACAGGCTTCTTCAGGGCTTAAAGCGGTTGTATCCTCACAAAAAATGAAAAAAAAAACCAAACCCTGCAGGACAAAGGCATAATAAGCTAGTATGTTATATGAATAGAGCCGACACACGAAAAGGCTTCTTCCAAGTAAAATTCTTTATTGTAAAAATAAATATTTCCGCGCTAAAATTAGAACAAGGTAAATGACAATGAATAAATACAAGCAGCTAGCAACAAAATCAACTAACAGTGATCCATAAACATAATCCTTCCAAAAGTGCAGCACTATAAATAAATGAAAAATTCTGAATATTTGTGAAACAAGTGGTAAAACCACAAAAAACATAAAAAGGGGAAGTGTTCAAAATAATGAATAAAGTCCCAAAAAGTGGTGCAGATGAAAATAAATCCACATGCAGGGTGTTGAAAAGAACAATCCTTTCGGTGACACCGGGGAAAAGTGCAAAATGGGGACACCTCTGTGCACAAATGTCGCAAGCAGCTTACCAGAATTCCGTGGCTACTCAATTGAATGAGACAGCCTCTCCCAGCAAGATGTTATACCAATGTCATCAGTGGATGTCAAGCTCAGGCACTTCTTAATTACTCTGTCATACATAAATGGATATATGGAAAGAATAGAGGCCCATAGCGTAATCCCGTAACACATATAAATCCAATTTATTTAAAAAAACTACTCACAATAAGAAGGCATAAACAGGCATATAAAGTAGGCTGTTCGTGGATCGAGTCACGGCGTCCCGCGGGTATCCAAAGCAGCGTGGAACAGTATGTAAGCAGCCGGCTTCGTAAGGGGGCGTGTGGACGTTACGTCTGGAGTCGCCAACGTTTCGTCATCAAAAGACGTCGTCTGGGTGTCGTCTTTTGATGACGAAACGTTGGCGACTCCAGACGTAACACCTATGCGTCATCACGCCGATACCCGGAAGAACACTGGCAGAGAGTGTTCTGATGTGTAGACAGTCCGCACTGCCGTGAGTGCCAGCTAATGTAAGTGCACTTCCTATTACTTATTGCCTCAATAAACCCATTTAAGCAGAGAGCACTAGATCCCTTGTCTTTTTGTATTCCCTATATCGATACTGGTATAATCTGGAAAGATGAACAGGATGCTGTAATATATCTCCTACATGTGTGTTTTGGCTCAGTGAGAGCCTATCCTTGAGGTGAGCTGCTAGTGTGTCACCAGTCACGTGGAGCACTTTTTGAGTGGAGCATGCAAGCACCCTTAATCACTTTTAATTTGGATGAAGAAATTTATCACCTATGGCACAAATTATGATTCTGGGGCTGTATTATTTATTGGATTTGGACATTTTTTGCACTGTTTGATTTATTTGTTTATAATCACATGCGAATTATTACCAACACTGATATATGTGTTTTCCTCACTTATTCTTGTTCACTTGGCGCAGCAATAATTTTACATATTGAATTCACAGGTGTTTGTGTTTGGCACTGATTGCTTGCAGCCTAGTACACTGGATTGCTTATTGATTTATTAATTTGGTTTGCGCTGATTATTTTTTCTTTAAGTTTTACAGGACTGCCTGGAGACTGAAGTCATTCTGTAGGAGCCAATCATAGATTGGGGATACAGCACATGAAACTGCTATAGATTACTGTTATTAAAAGCCTCTATAAGTCAATGACTGTTGGAGCCTGATGTTGCACTTCAAACACCAAAGGGCCACATGTGGCCCTTGAACTGGAGGTTGGGCACCAGGGCAGTGGAGCCATAGGGTTCACTGGAAGGAGCCACTGGACTCGTCATTGGAACCAAGTGATTGACACTTCCAGAAGTGTCAGTTTTTTAAAGGACTTCAATGGACAATTGTTTTTTATTGGAGCGGTGTTTAGCAATACATTCAGTAGGACAGGTGAGATTTTTTCATTCCAGAGCACCCTTTTATTTTAATTTAGATTTTAGAAAGTCTTCTTTCTTTTTTTTGAGAGTCTCTTTAACAAAGCAGTGCAAGCAATAAGACTGTAAATAATCCCTATCCAGAAATCTGATTGTTTTGAGCCAGGGGTAGGCAACTTCGGCACTCCAGCTCTGGTGAAGCTCCGGTGAAGTCCATAAGCCATTGACATCACTCCAAGAGGCAGAGTCATGATGGGATTCGTAGTTTCACCACAGCTGGAGTGCCAAGGTTGCCTACCCTTGTATTAAAATAATACTGACTGAAAGTGACTCAATCAAGGTTGTAAAAATGAAAATCCAAGACTGAATCTGCTCACCCTCCGGCTACCCATGGGGCTGACCTTCCCTATCTTCATGAGCTATTCTGGCTAAAAACATCTTCAGAATCTGGCTTATGAGATTCCATCAGACATATGACATTCCAGAAGCTAATAAAGTAGTAGTAAACTCTGAATTATGATTTTAACCTACATAATAAAGCTCACCTGTAGGTCAAATGAAAATCTCCTAAACGTGCACCATTTAGGAGATATTCTAGTGAGCAGCAGCCAGTGACGTCATCAGCGCATGTGCTCTGAAAGAACAGCATTCCCGTACCATTCTTTTAGAGCCCTGTGCCATAAACAGGGACGTCATTGCGGCTTAGCCATTCAAGCGGCTGCAGCCCACAAAGCCAGAGGGAAGACCGGGTGCAGATGGAAGCCTCTGCAGTGGTGAAAGCACGCCGCTGGAGGGCCTAGTTTTCAGGTAAGTCTTTCATTATGTGCTAGTATGCAATGCATACTAGCACATTATGCCTTAAACCTTGCAGGTTTTTTTTTTTTGGAGCTTTTACTACTGCTTTAACCACTTTCAGACCGGAGGATTTGGCTGCTTAAAGACCAGGCCCTATTTTGCCATTCGGCACTGCGTGACTTTAACGGACAATTGTGCGATCATGCGACGCTGTACCCAAACAAAATTGACATCCTTTTTTTCCCCACAAACAGAGCTTTTTTTTGGTGGTATTTGATCACCTGTGCGATTTTCATTTTTTGCGCTATAAACAAAAAAAATAGCGAAAATTTTGGAAAAAAAAAAATATTTTTCAAATTTTTTTATATGAAATTCTCAAAAAAAAATGTAAAAATCAAAATTTTTTAACATTTTAGGCCAATTTGTTTTCTGGTACATATTTTTGGTAAAATGCCGCCGGTCACAGGCGCTGGCTCCCCAGGGAATGAGCGGGGCGGGAGCGCGCCGCCGGCGGCGCATGCACGCCCCCTACAGTTTTCTGAGCGAGCGACGTAGTACTACATCACTTTGCCCAAGAGCGGCTGCAGTAAAACTGCAGAGGGTGGTCGTTATGTGGTTAAAGATTGTCCATTTCTCTTCCATCCAGAGTGGAGACACCCTAAGACAGGAAGTGTATTACTGGCAGGATCACCAGGTGAAAATAAAGGGAAAAAAGCATTAAAAAAAAAAAAAAAGAAAAAAGAATGCAGCCATCACATCTAAAGACTGGTAAGGTGCAATATATTACATTATAATTTTCCAGGACATTTTTTTGACTGCCTTATTGAATAAGTCTACTAGAGGACCGTTAAACTAGTATTATTCATAAAAGAAACGCTCTTAATCCGCAATTGAAATGAGCCCCCCTTGACAACACATCCCATATAGTTTCTCGCCTGTCACCCAGCCATCATGCTCGCCTTTGGTTTTAATAATTCACCCTTGATTTGGTTTACAATGAATAACAATGTTGCGTTCTGATTGGCTGGTTACCTTGAGATGCTCCGAGTGACCGCTCGCATTGGTCTGTCAGCGCACAAGGAAAAGGCAATAAATCATCTGAGGCCGGACATTTTACCGCTTTCAATCAGGTCTCCGGCTTCTCCAGACAGAAGGAGTGACAGAACTATTCCACACGACTGCCACGACACATCTACATGGACAATGCGCATTGTCTGCTCTGATAGCCAACTGGCTTTAGCTCGGTGTATATGTAGGAATGCAAAACACGGAAACCCAGGCGTCTGACAATGAAAGTCTTAATTAACTGAAAAGCAGCTCCAACCAAAAGACAGAAAATTCTTCTTCAATCTACTCTAAAGGTCACTTTTGGGCCTAGATATAAATAGAATCGCTGTGCAAATATATCAGCATTTCCTCAAAGTAGCAAATGTTACTCTTGTAAAGGTTTCAAATATGAACTTTTTTTTTTTTTTTTATCTTTAAGTTGTCATAATTTACTCTTTTGGTGAATCCTGTATGTTTCAATGTTCTCAAATCAAATGTACTGTAATTCAGAAAGTGTTAAAGCCAAACTCTATGTTTAGTGTCCCTTTAAATAGCTTGTTTCGGCCAGCTTGGCCAAGGGACATTAACTGGAGTTAGGCTTTAACTAATAAATATGTTATTGTATGGATTCCCCTGGAATATCAGCAGTACTGGGTGCCAAATATTCTATAAACATTCAATCCTAAGGGAAATTATCCCAAGAACATTCAATTTGTCTACATTCATACAAAAAGCCAAAGCTTTTGTGTGAATATCTACATTGGATGAGCAAATGCTGGTAAATTCCACATAACAAATGTACAGTACATGCAATTTTGCTAGATAAATCATTTGCAAATGATTTATAAAAAGACCAATGCTCTTTCTAGGCAGGCAGTCCTTGGTTCCATCACTGATCCCCATACTACATGGCTTTTTCAGAAGACTGCTATCTATGGATCCTCTGTTGTAGCTAGGACTGTGCAGGTTGGTGGGATCCATAAGTTGGCATTTTGGGCACAGGAGTTTCAGCACACACATTTCACTTCGATATGGTGGCTGACTGATCCTGAATTCCTAAACTTGACTGTTCACCTGAACCTAACTGCTAAATGTAACCCTTATCTGAACCTTACTCCTAGAACTAACCATAAGTGTTTAGAGAATGTAATACTATTATTGTAAAAAATATTATATTATCAGACGGCTGCAATGGAGATGCTGGCAGCAAACAAATACTGACACTGAAAAATTTGTGATAAAAATTTGACACCCGATTTTAATTTAGTGTCTAAATAATTCTTTCCTCCCCCATCCCTCCCATAGTCATTTTTTTTTCTCTTTTCTTTCCTTCCTCTCTTCCTTCATTCCATCCTCCGTTTTCTCTTGCTTCTTCCCTCCTTTTGTTCTTTACCTATCTTTCTTCCTTCCTCCGTTCCTTCATTTCTTCCTTCCCTCTTTCTTTCTTCCTTCCTTCTATCCTTTCTTTTTTTCTTTCTCTCTTTGCCTCCTCTCTTTCCTGCTTATCTTACTTCTCTCATATCATTATTCCTTTCTCTGTGACTCTCTTAACTTCCTTGCTTCCTCCCTTTCCCCTTCCTTTTCTCTCCTCTTATCTTCATTCCTTCTTCCTTTCCTTCCTTTTTAATTGTCTCATACTTTTCCTGCTTTCTTTTTGTCTTCCTTCCTTTTATTTATTTCTTTATACATTTCTCTACAACTTCCTTCCCCTTCCTCCTTTCTGTTCTTTCCTGCTTTTTTTTTTTTCTTCTTAACTTCTCCTAGACTTCCTTCCTGCTTACATCTCTTATAAATGTCTTCTCTTGGCATCTTTCTTTCTCTCCTTTTTTCTTTCCTTTTCTCTCCATTTCTCTTTATGTCCACTTCTCTCTCCCTCTCTCTTCCTCTCTTCTTTCCTTATCGTATCCATTTTCGTATACAGTATACGTCTTCTCTTCTTTATGGTATGTTTCTTTCCTTTCTCTTTATTTCCTTTATCCTTTCTTTCTTTCTTTCTTTCTTTCTTTCTTTCTTTCTTTCTTTCTTTCTTTCTTTCTTTCTTTCTTTCTTTCTTTCTTTCTTTCTTTCTTTCTTTCTTTCCTTTTCTTTTCTTTTCTTTCCTTTCCTTCTTTCCTCCCTTCCTTCCTTCCTTCCTTTCTTTCTTTTCTCTTTCCTTCCTTCCTTCCTTTCTTTCTTTTCTCTTTCCTTCCTTCCTTTATTTTTTCTTTCTTTCTCTTTCTTTCTTTCTTTCTTTCTTTCTTTCTTTCTTTCTTTCTTTCTTTCTTTCTTTCTTTCTTTCTTTCTTTCTTTCTTTCTTTCTTTCTTTCTTTCTTTCTTTCTTTCTTCCTTCCTTCCTTTCTCTTTTCCTTCCTTCTTTTTCTTTCTTTCTTTCTTTCTTTCTTTCTTTCTTTCTTTCTTTCTTTCTTTCTTTCTTTCTTTCTTTCTTTCTTTCTTTCTTTCTTTCCTTTCCTCCCTTCCTTCCTTTCTTTCTTTTCTCTTTCCTTCCTTTATTTTTTTCTTTCTTTCTCTTTCTTTCTTTCTTTCTTTCTTTCTTTCTTTCTTTCTTTCTTTCTTTCTTTCTTTCTTTCTTTCTTTCTTTCTTTCTTTCTTTCTTTCTTTCTTTCTTTCTTTCTTTCTTTCCTTTCTTTCTTTCCTTTCTCTTTCCTTCCTTCCTTCCTTCCTTCCTTCCTTCCTTCCTTCCTTCATTCCTTCCTTTCTTTCTTTTCTCTTTTCTTCCTTCCTTCCTTTATTTTTTCTTACTTTCTCTTTCTTTCTTTCTTTCTTTCTTTCTTTCTTTCTTTCTTTCTTTCTTTCTTTCTTTCCTTTCTTTCTTTCCTTTCTTTCCTTTCTTTCTTTCCTTTCTCTTTATTTCCTTTATCCTTTCTTTCTTTCTTTCTTTCTTTCTTTCTTTCTTTCTTTCTTTCTTTCTTTCTTTCTTTCTTTCTTTCTTTCTTTCTTTCTTTCTTTCTTTCTTTCTTTTTCTCTCTCTATTTCTTTCTCTTCTCCACTACAACTTTTAGCCTTTCTCTATCCATAAACTTCAACCATCTACATCTGTAGTCCTGTCGCCTGTAGACAATTGAAAGCTTCGGTGTGAGAACAATCGAGAGGCAGTTCCTGGAATTATGCCGCTGAATAAATCAAACCTCTTCTTAATATGAAGAGGACGAGCCAGACGTGCCTTGTGCATGATAATAAATAGCCTCTCCTGTTGTGTTTACCTTTGAACTCCAGGTTAGCGCTTGGCAATGTTATAGGACAGGGATAAACTTGTGAAATATTCAGGAGCTGATGTCCTCGGGTCCCCTAGGGATCTGGCGAGCTGCTTTTCTTCTGGAACATCACTCTTTTTCCTGAGTTTAAATAATGAGCTGGAGAAGAGCTACGAAACATCATGTCTGCATGTCTCCTTTGAAATCTTCCCTTATATTACCTTGTTATCTGTGCTCAAAAACAGCAGGTATTCTACTGGTTCAACTTCTGAGTACTGCTCAGCTGAACGACAGGCACAAATACACGGCGTTTAATGATAGATCTATATGGTGTGGGGAGGATGGCACCAGAGATAGGAAAATTAATTCTCGTTGGTAATGATGACCATTTGAAGGATAAGGATAACCCTAACCCTAAGGAGAACATCCAATCTGAGGAGAGAATGCTTTGCATGTGTTGCGAAAATGTAAAGCGTTCTCCGAATGGCGCGGGCCCCATGCGAACGACCTAGTTCTGTGTTCAGCATGCAGCAAGGAAGCTGCTGGGCACAGGACATGGAAATTAGTAAATATCACTAAAAAGGTGATTTTCAGCTTCCTAAGGCCCCCCGGCCAAGTATGGTAAATGCATAGTTACGTTGGTCCACGTCAGACCAATTCAACTATGAAAAAAAAAAAAAATACCTGGAATTCATCTTCAACGTCAGGTACAGGAACAGATAAAATAAAAGAGCTCCAGATTAATCACTTCAGCTACGGAAGATTTACCCCCCTTCCTGACCAGGACATTTTTTTGCTGTTAATTTAACTGACAATTGCGCGGTCGTGCGACACTGTACCCAAATAAAGTGTATGTCCTATTTTCCCCACAAATAGAGCTTTCTTTAGGTGGTATTTGATCTCCCTGCGTTTTTTATTCTTTGCATTAAGCAAACAAAGCCTTACAATTTAGAAAAAAATATATATATATGTTTCTGCTATAAAACATATCCAATAAAAACATGTAAAAAATCGAATTTCTTCATCAATTTAAGCCAATATATATTCTGCTACTAATTTTTGGTAAAAAAGCGTTTATTTCTTACTAAACATCCACTACCACAACTATATCTCCCTACTTCCCTATGGCAATTTCTTACCTCCCTTCGCCCCAAGGGTATTTCCTTTTTCTACAATCTTCTTCACCACAAGGTGACCTTCCACGAAACCACTCACATGCTAAGCTGGGAAGAGGAACTTCAGCAATCCTTTTTCTGAAGCCCAATGGAAACTGGCAATTCGTAATACATATCAGGCATCTAGATGTGTCAACCAGACATGGGAGTAAGTCACACATGTGCAAGTCACAAGCAAGTCTCAAGTCTTAACCTTCAAGTCTCAAGCAAGTCCCAAGTTACTGTGGCAAAAAGCAAGCAAGTCAAGTCGAGTCCCTGCTAGAAGTCAAGCAAGTCAAGTCATTTATTTTGGTCAAGTCACAAATCAAGTCAAAATACCGATCTACCCCAATTTTCATCTTTAAATCAGTTAAAAGTCAGTGGTCAGGAAAGGTTTTGTTTTCTTTTCAACATTAACAAAACTGCTTAGTGCTTTTTTCTTGGCATATTAAAGAAACACTTTGAATGCCCAAACAGCTCAAAATCCTTCATCCGGTCATGTTTCAACACCACAGTCACTAAAAACATGTTAAGTATTTCTATTGTTAAACAGCCAGTGTCCTAAAAATCATAACACACTGAGGTTTTTTAAGTGACTGTTGTGTCAGAAACATAACAGGCACATAAATTTTGCTTTAACACATTTTGAGAAAATGCAAATATTAAATAACTTAAAAAAAGTAAAGTCATTTCGAGTCATATGTCTAAAATCAAAGTCAAGTCTCAAGTCATGAATACCAAGTCAAAGTCAAGCCGAGTCTTTTATTAACTTTAGTCAAGCAAGTCTCAAGTCCTCAAACTGGTGACTTAAGTCTGACTTAAGTCAAGTCATGTGACTCGAGTCCCCCACCTCTGGTGTCAACCACTGGGAACAATCCCAAAAACTCCTTACACGGTGGTACTTGACGCCTTATCGCCTATCTAAATTCTACAACACGCACAGCCCAATCTGTTGGCGCGACTGTAGACAAATAGGTACTATACTCCATATATTTTGGTCATACAAGAGCCTTTCCAGCTTCTGGAGGAAGATTTTTGAGGTCCACTCCACCATTACTGGCATACTGGTTAAACCAAACCCTGCTATGGCTATCCTCTCCCTAGGTCTAGACACCATACCACCTAACATGAGAACAGTATAAACCCATATCCTTATTGCTGACATTGCGAGATACTGGAAACAATCCACTTCGCCTTCCCATTCAGAGGTGGTCCGACTGGTTAACACACAATTTTCTTTTGAGAAAGCTTATTCGTATTCTGTATCATGAAATGCTCAGTTTTATGCCCGTTGGCAACCTTGGAGGAGCAGTGTGTACTATTCAGCTCTCCACTGATATTGTACCCTATACTGTACCCTATACAGTCACTTTATTGTACTCTAGGATTCTGGTTAATATACATTATCTGCCTCTGTGTCTAATGACACAGTCATGGACTATACGCCTTTACACGTAAACCTTGTTCTTTGGTCATTATACTCCCTTTGATGTCCATATTTGCATTTTGTACTCCTTGATGCTCTTATTCGTTTATATGTTCCAGTTGTTTAAACTTGTTAACTTTGAAATGTAATAATTTTCTGCTCTGAAAACCAATAAAAATATAGAAAAAAAAAGCGTATATTGATTGGTTTATGCAAAAGTTATAGCGTCTACAAACTATGGAAAATATTTATGGAATTTTTATTTATTTTTTACTAGTAATGGCCTTGACTGTGATATTGCGGCAGACAAATCGGACACTAGCTGAACCTTTTTTGGGAACCAGTGACACTAATTTTTTATTTATTTCAGGTACTTATATAGCGCTGTCAATTTATGCAGCGCTTTACATATACATTACACTTTCAAGGAGCTTACAATCTAATGTCCCTAACTCACATTCATACATACATAGTAGGGCCAATTTTATACAGGAATACAGGATCCAACTAACCTACCAGCATGTCTTTGGAGTGTGGGAGGAAGCCGGAGTACCTGGAGGAAACCCACACAGGCACAGGGAGAACATGCAAACTCCAGGCAGGTAGTGTTGTGGTTGGGATTCGCACCAGCGACCCTCTTGCTGCTAGGTGAAAGTGCCAACCACTACACCACTGTGCCGCCCTAATACAGTGATCAGCGCTAAAAATATGCTTCAGAAGGGGTTAACATCAAGAGCGATCAAAGGGTTAACTGTGTGCCTAGCTGGTGTTTTCTTACTGTGGCAGAGGTGCTTTTACTAGGAGAAGGCATGGATCTGTGCTCCTGCTTTACAGGAATACAGGACCCATGCCTTCCCTACTGACTGCCGTTCTGCCTGTGAACCGAATGATCGGCGGGTTCCGGCAGACATCGAGTCCACGGTACCCGCTGATCAGCTTCTGCTGTATATATTCACAGCAGGAGCAAGCCGCCGGTGGGGCGCAGGCGCACCTGCAACCCAGAAGTGCTGGATCACGTATATATAGGTGATCCTGTGCACAGCGGCTGCCCTGTAGCAGTAAAGCTACAATAGGGCGGTTGTAAAGTGGTTAAATAAATCTGGGAGTTCTGCTTTTCATACATGGAATTCAGCTTTCAAAAATATTCCCTGTGAATAATATTTTTTTTTCCCCTGGGTTATCTGGCGGGTCTTTAGGTTTTTGTCCTCTTCTATCTACAGCACTGGGAGGCCTTCAATAACCTCTTGTACTGTGAGCCCAGGCCGACATGGTAAGATGCCCCTACAGGGTGGGTCTATGAAAGCCTGGGATGATGGGTTGAACAGGAAGAGGGAGGAATGGCCCCGGCCATCATTGAAATAGACTTTTAGTTGAGCAGACCTCTTATGGCACTGCAGACAAGGAAGGACATTTCCTAAAACTGGAGCACATAGAATATGATGCAGCTGAGCATGGTAGCCAATCAGCTTCTTAATTTGCAGGGATTTCCTCTCACTTCCTGTTTGGCTATGAGACAGGAAGTGAAGTGAAATCTCCACAATGTGACAGATATGGTGAAAAAAAATCTGACAGGGGTTATAGCCCTCCCTTACTCTATCAAAATCAAAAAACAAAATGTTGCTTATAGCTCTACATTAACATCTTAGTTTGTGCATCTAAGATTTGCATTTGCAAATGCATAGCATATAACCTTTAAAGTGTTCCTAAACCTACAACAGTAAAATCAGTCTGTATATTCAGAAAATCATGCTTGTTATACTCACTGTGGAACCTAAGGGGTTACTCCTCTGCATTGCATAAAAATGCTGTTTAATCCTGTCTTCTCTGATCCTCCCCTTCTTCCACTGTTCCCAATCCATCTCCTGATAGAACAGAGCCCCGGGGGCAAGCTGCACATGCTCAGTTTGGTGTGTATTGCTAGAAAGTTTTTTTTTTTCTTTCTTGGAAGATTGCATGTGATCAGCACAGGGCCAATCAGTACTGTCCAGACAGAGGGTCAGAGTTCCAGCAGCCTCATAGGACAGTCAGAGTAGAATGAAAACTCCTCCTACAAGCTTTAACCAGACACTGATAGAAGTCACAAGACTGCTATATACTGCTGATGAGAAAAGGTATTTAGCAGCTTATATTTATTAAAATAATTGGATTTCCATGTTCTGTGTACTGTGGGAGACCAGATATAGTGAATGCAGGCTCCTGGGTTTAGTAACACTTTAAACGTTTTTTTTTTTTTAACAAAATCCACATAGATCTACTTACAATAAGACACGCTTCACCTAGCACTAAGGTTAGTGCACATTAGTATTAGCAGTTGGGTACCAGTTCCACGCTGGGCTCGATCTATGTGGATTTTTTAATAAAGTATTTAAAGGTTTTATGCTATGGCAGCTTCCTTCTATTCCTTCCTCTACATGTTATGAGTCTAGTTCAGCCTTTCTCAAACTTTTCAACACAGAGGAACCCTTGAAATAATTTTCAGGTCTCAGGGAACCCCTGCTAAAAAATGAATATATTTACAACTCATGATACATTAGTGTGATGGTCAGTGGGATGAATGCTCCTTACACTTGTGGACATTGGGAAGAATTACCTTCTTCCAGATAGCTAAAAAGATCCATGGTGTCATTGGGAACTTATCTGAGAG